>NC_079151.1:48520227-48842294 GCF_947563725.1 Argiope bruennichi
AATCCTTCAAAGGAAGTTTATCAAGCATATACCGGTAGGATAAACTTCCGATGGAATGATAACACTATTTTCTCTCTCGAGGAAGAGCTTGAAAAATAAAAAAAAGTAATAATAAAAAAAAACGAAGAAAAAAGAAACATTTCAAAATTTTTCGGCTGAAAGCAATTACTTAAGAACTTTTTTGACAGACATATAGAAAGAGATACTTTATATAAAAGAAAAATGCATTAGTTTCTCAGGATATGGATTATTGTAATTCAAGTTTCTTTTACATTAAATTCAGTATTTTTTAAGCATTTAATACTTTTATACTATATTTAAATTAAAAAAAAATCTCTAAAATTCAGCCCTTATCTATTTTTTATGCATAAAGCGATATTTATTTTAAATATATGAAGCAGTTGATTGACTAAACGTCGAATGTTAATAGTTAACATGTTTTAAATAAATATAAAACATGAGATATAATCTAACGTATTTGCCATGAAAAAGAAAATTGAGGTGTCTTTATACATAATTTTTTTTGACTGCAATAAACATAATTAGATTTCTTTACTATTCCCTGATTCCTTAAAAATAGCAAAACTGTATTTATTTAAAATATTTAAAATAATTGATTGTGTTTGTATATAAATTTTAAATGCTAACAATAACAAATGCTGCTGAGATGCTAACCATAAAGGAAGCTTTGAATATTCATTAATTCTTATGTTCTGTATAGTAAAATAATCGGATATTGTTTAATTTAGTTTCAATGAGTGAGAATTTCATGTCATTTTTATTTGTACTTTTTACTGTAATTTATAAAATTAGGCAAGAGGATTAGAGTCCAGTTTTTCATCAAGCACGATAAGGTGGTAATACCTTATCGTAACTCTAAGCAAACCAAAAAATTCGCCAAGTGTCAGTCATCTTGTATGACTACAATTAAGACATTAAGGGTTGCAATAAAATCTTACTGTGTTTTGAGACCAATTTATTCAATCAGAATGCTGATTTTGCAACCTGTCAAACTTTTGACATGGAATGCATTTATTAAAACTTCATGTTTCTATTTATTGAGACTGAAATATATAAATTAAATGGAGTTTACAAGAAATTACTAATTTGACAAATTAAAATATGTATATATTATCGTTAAAATATATAATTAAGTCATTTTATAGAATTATTATTTCATGAAACAACTGATCATGGTTTATCAGTTATTTCATAGAATTTCTAGTTATTTTATGAAATGATTGCTTCTAATTATATGAAAGGATTGGATTTTATGCTTTAGCGATGCATGTCATAGCAAATACCTGTCAGGCAATGGTTACGCCTGCTTTCGTGTTAGATTAAGCTTTCTGTTCGACGCCAGAATTTTTATTTCATTTACATTTCTTTCCTCTGACTGAATGAAGGGTTCGGTGCCAAAATTAACTCTTTTTCTAACGTTGCTAATAATATTTTGCATCTCCATTAAGTAGCTAAGCAAACTGTTGAATTAAGTATAACTGTAAAAGTATTTAATGAAGTTGTCTGGAACTACCGTATGAGAGTTTGTTTACTTTCGACTATTGCCATTCTACAATAAGAAATAAAAAAAATCAGTTACTTGTACTTTTTATTGTATTTTACATATATTAGACGACTTGTTCACCCAGATGACTGTCTTTTTAAGCAGTTAAATATTCAATATGGAATGTATTTTTTTAAAGAATTTTCCCTTGTTATTTGATACGAAAAAAATTCAGATAATATCAGTTTACTACGGATTAAAAAGCGTATTATATTATGAAATAAAAGTGAAAATCTTACTATGGAATTAATGATTAGCAAAAGCATTCGATTGCCAATATCACCAAATCTGGCAAGTAATCGCCAAGAGGAATTCAACTTTTTAAATCGAGCCCAGAATTAAATTTCTTTAATTTTCGTTGGTTCAATTAAACATTTTGGAGCTGCTTTTGCTCTTTTTTTTATACTTTGAAATAAAAGTGTGAATTATAACTTGGAGTCAAAAGTAAAGTTATTAGCAACTAAATGTTTTCGAATGATATAAAAAAATCTGATGAAAGAATTAAAATATAACTTGGCGATTTAAGAATTGTTATTGATAACTGTATCTAAAACAGTTATTATCTAAAAATATTTCAACGAGTAGAGATGCAAGAAAACATTTATTAATTATTACCGTTTCTATTATTGATTAAATAACAATCTTAGAAACTAATATTAATGATATATAAATCGAAAAAACGAATGATAGACTATCTTTTATTGCACAATATTAAAAATTTATTTTCAAATGTAGAAATAATACAATTAAAAACCATCACAGTTTCAAAAATTTTGAATCATTTTTTTGTTGTTGCTAGAAATGCTGCATTGTTTTTCTCAAGCAATGCATTTAAGTAGTGTTACGAAGTGGATTTATTTTTGTACAACAAACCGTACATTATTAGATAGGATTTAATATCAGTGAAAATGATATTTATAAAATAGGAATTGGTTTCTAGTTGTATTACCATGCCACATTATTTCCAAGTACGAAAATAAATTTAATGTATATAATATTTTCACAGATGGATTTGCATGCTTTATACGTATATTAATTTATATTTATAAAGATGGAAGTTTGTTTGTAAATATTATAACAAATCTCTATTGTTTGATGGACATTGATGAAATTCGAGATATACGCTCTTCAGAGCAAAAGGAAGATCACTATTAAATCCAAAAAATAATTAAAATATAAACTAATTTTTTTAAAAGAAATTTTTGGCGTATGCATCTGGATTTTCTGAGAATATTATATAAAAAAGTGGTCTCCGTATTAACATTAAGTTTCAATGATATAAATTTAATTTACGGACAACTTTTCTCTATTTTTAATGATGTTTATTAATTTATTTTCGTACATATACTGTACTGATTTTTTTACTTTGAGGAAATTCAAATTAAATTCATAGTTCCACCAAAATATTTGCGTGTCTTTGCCAATTATTTATATGTATATTCCACCAATGAGGATGGTGACACAAATACTAAAATATTCTTTCTTAATGTTACATAGTTTTATGTATTCCCTTAATGTTGTGTAAAAAGATGAAAATTATGAAAGAACCATTTCAGAATGACATATTTGAAACCATATTTGATTTGAGATAGAATTGAAACAGCATTTTCTTTTTTCTAAATTAGGAAATTATCTTTAAACAACTGATTAATTTTGTTACCGAATACAAATCTGCTGTAATAATAAGTAATAACAGTTGATTTCTTTTTCCAGTGGTCAAGTTCACCACTAATCTTAATTTCCACTAGGTAAAAGTATACTAAAAATTAATTTAACTAATATTGCATCTAAATGTGTTTATCAATCATTTTCACATAATTTGTAAATGTTTAGAGAAATAAAATCCTTTGTGGGTGTCAGTTTTCGTCTCATTTAACATGAGATTTTGAATATGGTGGTTAATCTATTTGTTTCGAAAAGATTTCGTATTATATTTAACGATTAATTTTTTTATCTAAAATTTTGAAGCATAAAACTTGCGACTTTTCAGCCACCAGTCCTTTGCGATTTGAATCAGCTCCGACAGATCAAGACTTTCGTGTCTGATTTACGGAATTCAAATACAGACTAATACTCTTAGGAATTTCCTTTTTAAAATTATTTTGGTTTGGTTGTTTGATCAGCCTAGCATTTTGGTTTATGGAATACTTTTAAAATTATATATTTCTATATCGAATTGTTTCTTCACATACACAAAAGACAGATAAAAAGGGGCAACTTCTAAATGTATAATTCTAAATATATTTTTTTTTCTTGACTAAAAAAATATCTAAAACATTAAAATTCATGAAAATCATGCTGTTTAATTTTTATTGATTACAATGCTTTAATTTGTATATTTTATAAAATATGAAAATAATATTTCCAAAAAACAACTTTTTCCTTAATCCAATAATATTTGTAACCACAATCACACCAAGTTTTAAATTAAAGATAAAAGGGAAATTCCATGTAATTTAATCAAGAAGAGCTGAGACATAATTTATTTCTAATTCGAATTATTTATCGAAATTCTCTCCATGTAATTTCCTTTTGAATCTATTTCTCCTTCTCTCCTTTCTATTCCTTCTATTCACATACAAAGAGAATTTATTTAAAAATAATCTTATCAAATATTAAATTTTCTCGATATTTTTAAAATTTATAAATTAGAATTTTGGAATTGTAGCAGTGTGGAATTGAAAAATAAAGGGTGCAAATAGAATTTCGCTTAAATTGGAGATAAAAAAAAACGATTACATTTTGCTTAGAAAGGAAATTGCTGCCATTCTAATTAGATTTCAGGAAATCTTATCAAATTTTATGTTTTGTATTCGATATTTATTTTATTTCGAAAAATAAAAGAACAGTACAAAAGGAATTTTACTTATTATCGAGATGTTGAATTTGCATACAATTTTTAAAGCATTCGAGATAGCTACTTCAATATCTTACGAAATATAAATGTCACTTATTTAATTTACATTTCTTCAATTTATCACGCATTTGCCATTTCCTTTAAATTCAAGAATCTATAAATTTTAAACTCATAATTATAGGCAATCTTTTTATTTAAAATTTGGCCTTTGAAATGACTTTCATTAAATACAAAATAAGCTAAAAAGCAAATTTTGTGGGTGCTCTAAAAGTTACGGAAAGCTATTAACTATTGTTTAAGGCATAGTTTGCTTATTTTAATTTTTTAAACCTTAACAGTCGAAACATTTTGATTCATTAAATATCACAAAAGTTAGGCGAAAATTCTATTATTAAAGATTAAAACAATATATAAAAATTTTAAAATAATAACGAAAAGAAGATCTCACGAAGGAAACAGAAGGGCAGGATAATTGTCCTTGCCAACCTTCTTTATAAAGAATAATATATTTTGAAATCATATCAAAAATTTCATAATATATTTTTGCATTCTTACTCAAAGATGTGAAATAATTGAAGTATTTCGGGTGCTCCAAAAGACGGTCCATCATGATTTCTGGTTTGAAAGAATTTTACTCGGAATATTAATCGTCCGAAAAGATATGCTTTATCGGTATAAATAGAATGAATAAACAATATGATACTCGTATTGAGGCTATTTCTCTTAACTCGTTCACTACTAACCCTGTCCAATCGGTCCAGCAAGTTCTATATTGATGGGCCTGTCTCTGATTCAATCAAATAAGGGGACAGGAATACTGCTTTAAATACTACATACTTCGTTTGAACACAAGGACACAGTCACATTAATAGTGAAAAGGATAAAATTTTAACTAATTCTAATTAAGTAATTTAAAAACATTTTAAGTTATTTCAAATCTTTCATCTGCTCCGTTCATTCAAAGGCATACAGGAAAATGAATGAGTGGAACGTCGCGCCATCTTAGACAGAAACTATAGGTTGAATCCCATCACCGGGCACTGCATAACCCTTCCCATAGGAGCTATATCCCATTGTAATAGGATATAGCTGATCATTTACCATATCTATATTTATTAGGGTATCGAGAACCAACAACTTTACCAATAGTTTCTCATTCCCGTATCTGATCTTGCCTCCCCCCCTCTCCTGTTAAACTCAAAACAGGATAAAATGATAATGTTTTAGATTTGATTCTTCTATCTTTATTTTATTTTGAAACTGTATTCTTAATCATGTAACACCATGTAAAAAAATGTCTTTAATGTCATCGAAATGTGCATGATTATGAATTCAGTCACTAAAACAATGAAAAGTATTGTTGCAAAATATATTTAAAAACATTTTTAAAATTTATTTAAAGTAAGGAGAAATGAATGGGAATTATGTTGATGGAACTGAAATGCTTGTTTGTGAATTTTTAAATGGCGTAAAAATGGTTTTTGCACAATAATCAGCTTCGAAGTTATTAGGAATAAAACGTTAAAATTTTGATAATTAAATTTTTAAATTAAAAGTTATCAAAATACCTCAATCTCAACCAAAACTAATATTAAAATGTTTAAGTCTCAGTACCTACTATTTAAAAAGTAACTCGATGTCAGATTTGTAACTTCTGCAATCTTCTCTATAATGCTTCCTTAATTTTTTTTCATTATGTATGTTGAATCTGGCTTCAAGCATGTCGCATGATGTAATTTACAAAAAGTATATTAACATATAAACATCATTAAATGAAAAGAATGATAAAGAAAATGGCCCAAATGTATAGTCAAATATTGATTACTAACCATTTTTGGCAACTATGTTTTTCATTGATTGTTTCACGCATTATTGAATTTGTGATAGCTTCTTTCGATGGTTACGGTTTACTACAATTTACTTGTTCAAAATTGCAACTAAATATTAAAGTTACTTATCTGCCTTGCTTATGAATTTAATGATAAGTTGCGCTTCATCTGACCGAAATGCGCTTCGAAATTTGAGCTTCATTATTTGATAAAAAGATTGACCTTCATATAATGGAATTAAAAGTATTGCTGAATCGATAAGCAAATAGCTGTTGAAAATCACAAAAGAATAATAAATGTTGAGATTATCAATTTGTTATTGTCAGTGAATAAGTTCATAGCTGATAATATAAATTTGTTCACATATTGGGAAACTATTATATATATGTTAAATAATAAATAATTCGATATTCATCCTAATGAGTCAGAAAATTAATATATGAAGCTGAATCCATATCAGGAATAGATTCCAATTTAAAAGGGTAGAGTTTACTCTTTTGCTCTGATTGATAAGGTGGACGAAAGAACAATGAAAAGGCACTGGATTCTTGTTTTGTCAATGCTGAAGGTCTTGTTAAATATCAATAAATTTCTTTATTCTTGAACATTTGTAAGATTTAAAATTAAGGTCGTAGTGTAGGTTAGCCCAAAAAATACTCAAACTACGTTATTATTATTATATACATTTTATTATATGCGGTTGGCGCGATTAAAATTGATTAAAAATTGGGTCGCAAATACTGAAAGGTAGAGAAACGCACGAGTAAACCATTTTAACTTTTCAAATATTTATTATTTAGGCAATTTATGAATATTTTTTCTTGATTTCCGAATTATATTGTAAAACTTTTAAATGAATATTATTTAACCCATTTAAACTAAAACATAAAATTTTGTATATATATAATATAATATATGAAATGACATATATAATTTTCAAAGTCTTGGCATCTATATGATAAACCTACAAACGCCTATTTTATTAAGATGAAATTTTGTGAAACCCCTTTTAAATAAAACAGTAATTATTTTAAAAAGTTTTAAATATATAGTTATATAAATATTAAAAGTATTTGTCAATGATATCGTTTCAAGATGCATTTTCGAGAACAAAAAATTAATAATAATTTAATTAATAAAAGTTAATTTTATTATTTTTGGATACTTCTGCATTTTAAACATATTTTTTAATTTCATTTTACCTTATTGTGTGACATGAAACAACCAGATAAATATTTCTGCTTTTAGTAAGTGAATATTTCCAGGAATTCTTTTGAATGAAACATATACTAAAAAAAATGAGTGTTTTGCTTTTTACTTTTCATACCCTTATTGATTGAAATTGAATAGTTTGGTGAGGAAGCCAGTATATAGACTATAAACTATGTTAAAGATAGAGAAAGAAAAATTCTTTTTCTTATCCAAAAAGAAAATCAGTTTAAAGGAAAATGCTTGAAAATAATATTTAGTTAAAATAATCGTCTTAAAAAATTAAAAAATCTCTTGCATAATAATCAAAACAAGTTTAACCAAACACATTCTTATATGAATAAATAACTGTGACTGCATGCCATATTTAAATGGAATATATTAATGCTTTTATTAATTACTATGAATTATATTCTCTAAAGCTATGGAATTTTCAGTACTTCACTAATTACTTCGAATGTATTTGCCAATTTATAAGGCGAATGAGTTCACTAAGTTAATTATGATAGAAATTTATTTAGTTATTAAAAGCTCGATTCTCTAGATTCACTCTTAAAAATTATCACCATTATTAAAAAAAATATTTAGGATACAATGTAATATGCCGACTTTCCGAAACTGATTAGCCAACGTGATGAATGAGAATTTCCCACATATTCTTTTTTATTTTGTACCTTGTTTTATATAATAGTAATGTTAATTAATATTTAAAAAAAGCTAACATTAGAAAAAAAAGAGACGACTAAAAAAAGAGAGAATGATTTTGCTGTCAAGGGTCATGCAGTTCGAGTATTTCAATATATTTTCAACTTTCAAAAATTTTATGTGCTGAAACAACGGAATGTTTTAAAGTCTATAATTTTGCATTATAATCTTGTATGATGTCTTGACAACAGACAGGCAATTATTAATTAAAGTTGTTCTTTTAAAAAGAGAACCAATAGTTAGAATGATCTGATATTTCATTCTAGTGTAGTAAAGTAATGTGAATTTGTTTTGAGAAAGGGGGAAAGGTTTTTAAAAGGTGGCCTTTAAATGGAGCTGTACTTGCCATAAGATACGTACTCGTCATAAGTGACTTTGTTCAAAGCCATTCATCAAAAGTTGATGCCACAGAGAATAAAGGTGAAAAAAAAAAAACAAAAAAAAAAAACGAACAGGTTTTTAATTGTTTCTAACCCAAAAATCATGGACAAGGCAAAATTAAATCGAGTTTTAAATGTCTCTAGGCCAAAAATTGTAGAAAATGCGAAAACCTAATTGGTTTTTAATTGTGCCTGAGTCAAAAATCATAGAAAAGAAATATGAAATTGGCTTTTATTTATCCCTAGGTCAAAAACTGTAGAAAAAGCAAAAATAGATGAAACCATTAAGAAAAGCATTTTTTCTTAAGAAATGTTCAATATACTGTCCACCATTTTCTCATATCAGCCGAAAGTGTAAAACAGCATGCTCCACAACAAAGAGAAGTTCTCAATAGTGATGTTTTAAATGTATTGCGTGATGCATGTTTCAGTTAACCAAAGTTAACAATTGGACACCCGTATACAATATCTTTTAGGTAACCCCACTGTCAGAATTTGCATAATTTCAGGTAAGGCAATCGTGGTAGGCAGGCATTTGAGAAATGACGACTGATAATTGCGTCACTTCCAAATTGAAGATGCAACAGACGTTTCAATGTTGTTACATTGCATGGAGAAACGCCATCTTGCATAAAAAATGTGCTATCTACACACTGCCAGAAAGTATTGGTTCCACAATGGTTCATAGTACCATTTACCTTACATGTTACAGGCCCCGAAAGAAAGACAAATGAAAAGTTCCTAGAAAAACAAAGGGCCCGTGACAAAAGTTGCCGTAAACCTGCACTATTCAGCGGGCTCTTGAGAATGAAGGGACAACACTTGTATTTGGAACGGATTCTCTCTGGCCCATTTTGAGCAAAATACAAGAAATTGCAGTGCGAGATCTTTCCGTTTTGGCAGATTAGCGGGAAGATTTTAAATGGATAGCATTGCACGATGTTTTGTTAAATTTTACAAATCATTTTGGCAGGTACGTCTTATATTCGTGAAATTCTCTTTGCAATGGACGTTTCCAAAGACCTGTTTGACGCTTTCTGAAATGCTGTAACCATATTCTCCACTGACGTTGAAGCAATTGTTAACCACCCTCCCCTATACCATATTTCAGGACATATGAACCTTTCTCTTCAAATTTATCAATTATCTTCTTCAGGTTGAATGCATTCATCAGACCAGCCCTATCTTTTAAACTCTTTAAGGTCCAGAACTTTTTCAATGCAATTGCCGCACAGTCACAGTTGTAAAAAAAGCTTCACGAGCAGAGCCCGATTCTTCTACGATAGAATCATGGCTGAATGCTCATATGCAGAATAATCCTAACTGCATGTTCCTTCCTTTATATCACAAGTGTAATGTGTAGTGTGCATGTCACATCTTTTAATTAACATCTTAAAATTAACTTATCTTTTAAATCAATCGTTTTTAGCATTTTATGATGAGTGAACTTATGGCAAGCTTTAATGCTTTTTTTCCTTTTGCAAAACAAATTTCCATATATCACGCATATTCAAATAAAATACTAAGTCTTCATATCGGTGATTCTTTTTTACAGCCATTTGAAAGTGCAACTTTAATTATAATCATTTCTGTATTTTAGTTCCCTCTATGATTGTCAACTACAAATTATTAATTAGCATATTTTGTACTAAAATGACAACTAGGAATTTTAGAATAAATTCCTCTTTTTTTAAAAAAAAAAATATATATATTTGCAAACTTGAAAAGTTATGCCAAATCAAATTATTCGAATAGAAACTTAATTTTTATTTATTTTAAACACCTCTCCATCTATTTACCAAATATATATATATATGAATTTATGCAAATATATATATATGAATTTATCAATTTATCCATATAAGCAAATTACATTAATTATCTGTTTCAAAATTTTAAAGTTTACTAAACGTCTGGAATACTTTTATTTATCTTGCTGAGAGAAAACGCCCATTCATTGTCAGTATCACAAATGTCAAAGCATTCTTTTGTTAAGCTAAATCTTTAGTTATTTTCTTATTAAATTATTTAATGTTTGAAAATTAAGTTAAAAATCTATTCTTAAAATAGATACATTCGACAATAAATCAGGGTTATGTTGTTTAAAATTTTTAATCATGTAAAGTCTTTTTTTTAAATGAAAATATTCTGTAATTAATTTTAGAAAGTAATAATCTTTGTATAAGAAAGAAAATAGAAATTTTAATTTTAGAAATATATCATTTCCTATCTTTTATGAATTATCTGAATTCATCCAAGATTCAAAGAAAAAAAAGTATTTCCAAAATTAATTAAGAAAGAAAATAAAAAGTGATATCTATGTTTATCAATCACATTTTGATAAAATATGTGCAAAGTAATTAAAAATTAAATAAAGATTCGTTCATTTATTTTTAAAAAGTAATACTTTTTCTTGAAAACTGAATTATATATTGCAGTTTGTAAAATAAAATTGTTTTTCATTTGGTTCAAAATAGTCGCTGCATCTTAAGTAATATTAGACATCTAAGAAAATAGTGCATCATACAATAATTAAAAATATTTTATTATTGTCTTTTGAATTTTAGAGTAGCATTTTAAATTAAAAAGATAGTTATATTTCTATAAGTGGCTATTTTTTATAATTTTATTCTTAAGATTAAGACTACATTACATAAATTTTATGATGAATTGAAAACCAAGTCAATTTCGAACTCATGGCAAATAACTAAAACACATGCGTTCTTATCTAACATATACGATATTTTTTTAAAATACATCTTACTTAGAATTTCTAGAAATTTACTTTAAAATGGCTAATGATGGTGCATTTACAAGAAGAAATAAAATACGTAACGGTATAACCGTATTTACTTAAACCCTTTAGTTTAGTTTAGTTATATTAAAGCAACACTAGGACTATTTTGGGACGGACCTCGTAATTTTCAACCGCGATCAGATGATGATTACTTAAACCGTAAACCGTAATACGTTACGTTTTACATTCAGTAATTTTTTAATGTAAAAAATCTAACAAAAAATTTGGTTAAGAAAATACAAACATAGAAATTATAATTAAAAAAAAATTCCACAGAAAATATGTTTTGGAACTCTTTTCCATTCTTCAAATAAAATTATTTTATATGATAAGAAAAGCAGAAAAGCAATAGAAAATTGGAACATAAGAAGAAGATTATGCAGAATATCTGTTGAAGGAGCAATAAAATAAAGGAAAAGCTTTAAATAAAGAAATAATTTCAGAAAGCAGAAAAATTCCCAATATTTGAAACTTTGTAATTTTATGCTGATAATAAATTTGAAATCATCTCAGAAGATACATTCGCTACTAAACGGAATTTGAATTGATTAATTTTCACAGGCAGTGAGTTGCGTGGACAATTTGGATAAAGCAGTGCCTTAATGATCAAACTGGAGAAACATGCGAATACTGATGAAATGGGTATTAGAAGCAAGGCAGAAACACGTAGACTAATGGGATTGATTGATTCAAGTATGCTAACTTGATTGCGATTGACAACCAACTTCAACGATAATGTTGAATCCATAGCGTAATTAAATTGATCTAGAAAAATTAATTTGGTACTCAATTAAACTGTGTGGAAAAAATAATTTTTCAATCTCTATCTTGGCAGATTCAGAATTAATATGATAGATAAATAAATAAAACTCTATCTGGAAAAAAAATTGTAAACGTGGCGATATTAAAACTTAAAATTCATTTCAAAATTTAAGTCTGAAATATAATAAAATGACCCTTTGACATACTCTGACGAATCAGAAAATATTAGAAATTTTAGGGCATTAAATTTCATAAGAAACCTAGCAATATCCCTTCAGAAATTAACTTTCCATGACAAGATCCTCAACAGATTCGAAAATGATTTTGTCTGCGTGTTACTAGATCCAACATTTTTATTCAAAACGAACAGGAATATTTTAAAACTTCCTGAAGGGTTTGTAATTGATAGCTTTCGATTTTATAATAAAGTTGTTTTTGACAGTGATTTCGAAAACTATCATCGAAAGAAAACAAATTTTTACCCAACAAGAGCGCACGCACAGCATGCAAGTACACACATGCACTGGGGGGGGGGGAAGTAAAGTCATTTTAAGACTTTCAAATTCAAAACGAAATTTCGTATATCCAGGAAAGTAACGTGTAGTTGTAATTATACCGAATTTAGAAACTGGCTGCCAGAATTTTATCAGTTACTTTATATAATATTAATTTGGAATGAAATAAGGAAATTGCAAAAATAAAGGAGATCGCCCAACAAACCCAATTAGAAAGTTGTGAGATTTACCATAATAAAAACAAGTAAAAGGTTTTATAGAATTATCTGAAAATTTGGCTGTGATATTTGGCATTATTGATGACTTAAAATTATGCATTTTCGATAACTTAAAAAAGTGTTGTCTGAAATTGAAAAATGTATAATCCTGTATTATTATACAGTTTTTTTCAACGGCGAAATGAAATTTAAGAAACAAAGAAAGTAAACAAAAATAATAAAGGAAAATCCAAAAAACGTAATCTGCTGAGGGTGAAATATGACTACACTTTTTTCATTTTAAGGGCGAACCCTTTTTCAAGTCGCAGGAAGTTCATAAAAACGCAAATATTTCCGCTAATTTTACAGATAATTAATTCCATTAATCCTTTTCCTTTGATTTTATTATATTCTAACATGCATTTTTCTAAATGGGCTTTTCTGTTCGTCTCCTTTATTTTTGAGATTTTTTCAAATTTCTTATTTTGCCGTTAGTACCGCTTTAAACTGTCTCAATCAATTTAATGATTGAATGATTCTTTACTATAAGTACACGTTACTTCCTAACTATATGAAACTCAGTTTTGAATTTAAAGATCTAAAAAGGGCTTTATCGATCACACTCTATACATACATATACATTCATACATATTTATTCTGGTAGTAAGAAATTTGACAGCTTGTAGTGTTTTATATATATATATAATGTCTTATTTAAAATATATTTTTTAAAATGTCAGCTTGTGTTTCATACTATTTTTTTCCCTTTGCACAACTTTTTAATGTAACTTTGTTGCCTAATAGCTATTGCATTGATACGCACATTTAAAATTTTGAATTGAAGGGTTGTGCGTGTGTAAAAATATATTCAATAACCCAAATAAATTACACAATTTTTTTTCGGAAATTTTTGAACAATGTATAAAATAAAGTTTAGTTTTTCGAAATATACATAACAATATTTTATTTGAAAGGGGAAGGCAAAAAGAATTCTGAATATCTTTTGTAAATAAAATATTTTTGAAATGTTTCATAATATTTTGAAAAATTACTTTTGAAGAATGTTAATCAAAATTTCAGATTTTAATAGCTGAAAAGGACTGAAGTAAATTTAAAGAAAATATATCATTTTTTTGCATATTAAAAATGCATAATTATTTACATATCTAATATTTTTTATTTTATTTGTATGCTCTCTTTTCGTTTTAAATCAATGAATCAATATTATGAAATTTTGAATTAACAATTTTACTAAATTTTCTATAACTTAGTGCCAAAGAACAGAATAAGGATTTAATATAATCAATATACTAACTGACAATAAATTTTAAAAACATGAAAACTGTGCATCGATATAGGAAATATGCTTATGTACAAAATTTTAACTCTGGATCATGAAGAAGCTTGTAAAGAAAGCGATTATCAAACTCGATTTTAACAAACAGCAAAATTTATAAAAAAAAATGTTTAAAATAAAAAAAAAACCTTCCAAGGTTTGAGAAATTTAGAAGATGATATATTATCCTAATTACTGAAGTTTAAGACGCAATAATCTTTACTGTTGAACCATTTAAAAAAATGGAATCAAACACTTATCCTCTTACTCTTCCTTTACTTATAACTCTTCTTCTACTACTACTACTACTGTCACTTATAGCTACTACTGGTACTGTTAGTTATGTTCTATAACTACTGTTACAATTAGTTATGTTCTATAACTACTGTTACTATTAGTTATGTTCTATAACTACTACTGTTACTATTAGTTATGTTCTATAACTACTGTTACTATTAGTTATGTTCTATAACTACTACTGTTACTATTAGTTATGTTCTATAACTACTGTTACTATTAGTTATGTTCTATAACTACTACTGTTACTGTTAGTTATGTTCTATAACTACTGTTACTATTAGTTATGTTCTATAACTACTACTGTTACTGTTAGTTATGTTCTATAACTACTGTTAGTTATAACTCTTCCTTTGGTTATACACTACATGCTTACATTGGAATTTTATTTCACGACAATACTGTAAACTGGATTTTTGTTTTGCTTTATTGCTGATTTAAAAAAAAAATCATAGATCAGATTAATAAAATTATTGTTATCAATTCTTACTTTAGAAGGTACAATAGTTTCAGAATTTTATTGTGTAGTTTCTCTTCTCTTCATTTCATAATTCCTTATATAATCTAAACGTTATTCTTTGTTTGGCTTGCCGAACCGATTTTGAGTATTCATCTTTAAAAAAAATATGTAACTTGTCATTGACAGATTTGAGTTCGAATTGAAATATTGGAAAAAATGTTTCCGGGATTTCACGAATTTTTTAGTAATGAATTATAAAAAATAATAATAATCTAAGAGTGACAAAGTCAGGTAATGCCACTTTTATCAAATTAATATTTAATAAAATATACTGAAAATTAATCCTCAAAAATATTAAAATATCATTTTGTTTTCTAGCTCACAATGTCCAGAACTTTAATATCCTAAATGCCATATTAAAAAAGTAGAAGAATATCGATTACAAAATGTCATCTTAACAAACCTAATGGAAGTCAAGTTAAATAAAAGTTGGTAATGGAAGCATATAAAAATGCGACATAAAATAAAAATGATTTTTGAAATTGCATCGGAAACGCGATGCCATTAGTTCCCTAGGTAATATATTTCTAACAGTGAGGCAGTTTCGACATTAGTTGTTGACACCACGTCTTTTTACTCTTCTCACCAAAGGATCAGAACTGACCCTCCCCTGGATGAAATTCATCTCCGGGGACTGTCAAACTTTGGAAGGGTGCTGATAAGGAAAATGTCAATCGAATTTTTAGAACGACATAAACAAGATTCGAAGTCTATGTATGCTGGAAGAGGCTATTGTAAACAAGAAGAGTACCAAATTTAAACAGCAAACAAAAATTTCCTCCTTTCTGTGTAAGATCGATTAGTGTGAATGTGTTGTGATACTGAAAGAACATAAATCGATTTACATGTTTTGTGCACTTTCCGAAGTTTTCAGAAAGTTTCGTAATTACCTATAGGAAGAGTAAATATTATTTCACATTTACCAGAAGATAAAAGTTGAAGGAAAATGTTTTGAACATTATTTTTCCAGAAATAATGCAATGGTTCGAGATACATATTCTATCATAAGAGTTAAATATATATGCCATCGAAAGAAAAATGGCTCAAAAAATTACATTAAAAACCTAATAAATTATTTAAAATTCAATTAAAAAATAATATATTAAATACGATTTTTTAAATTAAAAACTGTTTTCTATTGCAAATTCATCATAAAAAAAATTCAAAATGAATTCTTTGATTTAAAAATAATTCTTTATTAAAAATGTGTAAGGTGTTTTTGACAAACTAGTGTTTAGCTTAAAACATGGCTAAAGAAATTCCGATTTGATCAGAAATTGCCCGAATGTCAATGTCGTGTTCCTATTAATTAGCTTCTTATAAATAAATAAAATTTAAATAATGACTTAATTAAAATTTTGTTGCTCTTTTGAAAGGCATGCAATTTAAAGTTTCTATTGTAAATGCAACAGAAAGATTTTAATTCCAATATTACTGCTATTAATGTTAAATGTGGTCTTCTTGAAATGGCATCAAAATCTTACTGTCAATAGGATTTTCCTCCATTAAATCCTGTTTTTAGAGCAGATTTTAATGAGGAAAATCGCATTGCATATTTTGTCAGTGAGAACATTTTTTTCCATCTTGCATTGCATATTTTGTCAATGAGATAACAATTTTTTTTCCATCTTGCATTGCATATTTTGTCAATGAGATAACAATTTTTTTTCCATCTTGCATTGCATATTTTGTCAATGAGATAACGAATTTTTTTCATTTCGCATTGCATTTTTTTTCTCAATGAGACAACGAATTTTTTTATAACTACTACTCACCAAATTATAAATGCTACATGGAATATTTCTTTATTAAAAATACCAAATCATACTAAGAAAGAACAATAAAGAATATAATTAAATACACGTTGCTTAAGGCATTTTTGTGACATTTCTCCTCCTTATGAATGACGGTTGAAGTCTTATTTCTTTATATAATTTCCTAGATAATATGTTATAAATGCACATAAGTAGGAAGTATTAAATCTCCTAGATGCCGAAACTGTAGTAACTTTATCAACAACAAAGAATACTTGTAAAATATTTCTTTAATAACGTTGATGCTAAAACACAAAGGCTTTTTTAATACCAGAATATCGTTTTGATGCTTGAAAGTTGCAAGGCTAGAGCTCTTTATTTAAGTCTTTTGAATATAGATAATTGAGCTGAACCTTCAGTGAGAGATGGATATTTGATAAGCCTGTTCCGGATTTAAATAGAGGATGTTCTGCACTAATGTGAAAAACTTGGGAACGGATAGTGTTACAAAGGTTGTTATGAATCACATGTGGTGATAGTATATAAGCCAGTTAACAGTTATGCTACCCGAGCAATTGCTTTTGTATCGTGGTCATGTTACTGGGCTGCGAACCACAAGGTTCCAGATACTATCCTCGCTCATTCCAATCCTCCACAGACATGATACTGCAAATCGAAATTATCTTCTTTCGAGCTTGGGCAAAAAATGTAACGAGAAGAAAGGAAACAAAAACATGCGAGTACAACAAGTCATTTTAATCCTGATATTTACATTAGCCAACGCCGTAAATCCTTCTGGAGACAAGCGAAAGTTCCAGTACTAGTTTTTATGCTATTTAGACATCTGGATTGCATCTAAAAATCCTTAAAAATATGAGATATTCCTGTCATATCTCATACCTTTCCAGCAGCTACAGGGATGTCAACAACAAGATCTTAGATTGCTTCAACTATCTCACAAACTTTTGCTTACATATATATATATACTTTAGAATCTGAAGAAAAATTTTAAAAGATTAAAATTTTCGGTGATTTAGTTTGCCAATGAACCCGACTATATATATGATCCATTCTTGTCGAAATGTAGCGTTTTAGTGTTTGTTGCCTGACTTCATAAGAAAAAAAGAGCAGAGACGCCATCATGTTATAATCATAATGGGAGACGGTGAAGAAGATGCTATTTTACGAAAAGTTTCAGTCAGAATTACTGTAAATAAATAATTTTCTACAACCATAATGAGGAGGAAGAAAATTAGGCCTTATAAAATAATCGCCAATAAAGTCAGTCGAAATATTTGAGTTATATATGTACAGTCCACTTTCCAATAACATTCAGTTCTACAAGAATATATTTCAGTCTTTGCGGTGCTATTCGATTTCGAATAATCTTTGTTTTAATATCCCTTACGCATATTTATCAAATTGGTGCTGAATCACTTTTATAATTCTTTTCTCTTATTTCAACTAATGCATTCAAAATCTTTACTATAATCTAACGGATCATAACTTTAAACAAAAAAAAAATAACATCGGTTTGATTTTCAAGAAACTTCAAAGAGAGATTGTAGTTTAAAAATTTTGGCAATGTAAAGAAAGCTCTTACGACTAAAAGACCAACATTTCTTTTAGCTCGAATGTTTTATCGTCCGATAAGAAGAAAATAAGATATGGTATTAGCAAGTCCTTCCTAAATCCTTTTATCTCTTTGTATGATCTCAGAGCAAGAAGATAAATGAAAACGCTTAAGAAAAATAATTGAGTTTTTCCATTAAAGCCAAGATCCTATCTTAACCGAAATTTGCTGATACAGAATTTACGAAAAATTAAAACCTGCTGTCGCGATTAAACATTCTCTTGTGATGTCTGCTTAAAGTTAGTTTTGTAAGAAAAGATTAAATAAACATATGAAGAATGAATACGGTAATAAAGGATTGCTTTAGTTAATGTTAATAAAATAAAATAACAGTAAGTTTTCTTGCTTTTTTTTTACTTCAACTAAAAATATCTTTAAGTCATGCTGCGTCTATATGTTTGCTGAAGAGGATGAGAATACAGGCTTTTTTTAAACATACTTTTAGTATACTTACAAGAAGCATTATTTTTATTTTTCATAAAAAATGTGGCTAAACGATAATAATTAATTTTGAATCAAACTCAAAGTCTGTTAAAATGAAACGAATTACATTCGAGTCTATAACTCATAATATAAATTTACTAAAGCATATAATTAAAGAAACAAGATATTTATTAAATTATATTTTCTAGTTAGTGGCCGTCTTTATTATAATTTAGGGCTGCAGTCATAATAAAGTCGCATTATTATATTTTTAATTGTTTTTGCTTCCCTATTTGTTATAAAAGTCCTTTCAGAATAATATTATATTTTACAATTCATATTATAGAATTTTTTTAAAAGATAGAATACACTTTTCAGTATCATAATTCAAGATTCTAAAGATAATAAATAACCTTTTTAAAAACGAATACTTAAATAATGTCTGAAATGCTATTGTTTCCTCATATTGAAATAAATATATGTACTCTAGACTGTTTTGAATCTCAAGGGACGCTACAAGAATGGTACTTTTCCCGATTTCAGAAACAATTCAATTTCCTTGACCCATTTAAGAAATTTCCTTTTGTAGTAAGTTTTAGAAACATTTCCCATTTAGCCATACAGGGACGCCAAATGTTCGAACTGGCTGAGATAATAAGGTTTAACAGAAGTAAAAATAAGTGTACATATAAAAGTATACATATAAAAAGGACTGATGGCAGATATAAAGGCAGATATGGATGAAGAATTAATCACAAGATTTGGTTAAGAATTAATGTTGATTTATTATGCGAATGAATTATTTGTTATACATATAATTTAAATAACCGGTGTGCTTGTTGTGATATTAAAAAAGCTATATTTTTTGGTAAAGAAAAAAACTGATATTGGTTTTACCAGTTTTGTCGCATCAACCTTGGGAGGGCAACTCAGATATGAAGATGAGAAGCTTCCCGTAGTTGGTTCTCGCTACCAGAGTGAGCCTGTAATGGCCCTTAGAACTCAGCCTTAGTTCCCGCTAGTGCTGTCGCGGTGATCCGATCATTCAAATTAAATCTGTATGCATTATGAATAGGCGGGTTTGCATAGCCTTGAATGGTTACCAGTTCAGCCAAAGGATATTTCCACTATGTATTGACGAGAAATAGATGAAAGTATATGTACAGATGTTTTGTATATACGATAAACAGATGTAAAGTATATGTACATATGTTTTTAATAATCGTGAAATAAAATCGTGTTCATAAATTTTTAGAAGTCTTGGTTTGATGAAATTCAATTTCGTGGATATCAGCAAAATGTCACTGTATGATTCATTACAGTTGCATATGAAACGTCAGCAATGTGATAGAATTGCTTCTGTAAATCTGACTTATTTGAAGTTTCTAAAGGATTTTTATTTTCTTTACAGTTGAAGAGAGAAGTTTTCAGTGATTCGCTCTAACATCAATCAATTAATTTATGTAGATAAATCGTGCTTCTTACTCTCAAAGTTTGTATTATATATTTTATGGGATAAATCTGTCATATATATAATTGATGACCCATTTTTCAAAATTTTATTTCATTTGCAAGAGAGAAGAAACTTAATTTTACCTTGTGAAACTGATTTTTCAATCATGTACTTGTAAAACCTGGTGTTGAATCATGTTTGAATTTCCTTGAGAGAAGAAAGAATTGCATTTTAAATATAAAAGTGATAATTTTTGAATTCAAATGTGATATTAAATGAATGATTAAATAATTTTTAAATAAACAGGAAAATATTTTTACAAATTTGTAATATTGCTCACTTGTACGGTTAGCTTTTTGATATGGAAGAGAGTTTTATAGATAGCTCTAATGGATGCTAGTCTTGGCTAGTCCTCTTTCTTGGCAAAACATTTATCTTGCATCTGGCAACTTGGCGGCGAATGAGGACCCCGAATATTTGAGAATCTTGGTAATTGTTCCATCCTTCTGTATTTGAGTACTTTTTTTTGTTTTAGAGCATTCGATACCCTTCTACGGGAACTATTAAAAAATCGAGGGAATAATGGAGTTGAGGTCAAAGGAGTAGTTGAGTGAATTTTCTCTTAGAAATTTGAATTCCAGCGAGATCTCTCTACATGCGTTATGCTGTTACAATTGTTTAATGTCACTTTACTACTTTGTGTTATTGATTTCTACAAGTGTTATATTTTTGTACACTTCGTCTGTGTTTTGTTATCAGTGATTCCTTTTCCGTGTCGAATAAAGCCTTTTTATCTGGATCTTTCACCTTATACTTTACAAAAAAGTTCTAAAATCTTTTATTTATGATGCATACAGTAATGGAACTATCTGACATATATTATCTATATATTTTTGATTATTGAAGAATTTTGATAACGCTTGATACCATTTTTTTTAATATCATTTGCCTTATTTGTTAAAGCGGACAGTGGATATCCAAGTTAAGAGATTTTGTAAATTTTTGACATAAGGATCGAAACATAATCCACATTGTTTAAAGATATTATAATATCTAATATGATATTATATGATATGATATGATAAATTTCTCTTCATTTCCTTTAGAAACATTTAAGTTTGCACGACAATATAAACGCAAATATTAAGAAGCCACTGGTTCATGAACAAAGAACTATATTCAAATGTAAATAATATGAGGTCTTTAAAGATGGTGTTTTGTTTTTGAAGTAAGAGATAATCTTTTAAGGATTTATTTAATTTTCATCTGTTTCTTAATCATGTAAATTTCACATCTGAATTTATCAATTAGAAACTACTTTATTTCCCTCTGCTGCTTAACATACTTATTTTACTCAATTTTAAATTATAATTTTTGATGCCAAAATAACATTTGAATTTCCATGGAAGAATTATTTGGCTTTGTTAAAAAACGTTTCAATATTTTATTGTTGGAAAGGCGTAGGGGATTAAGGGAGAATTCAAGTGATTTTATATCGGTTAACTACGCATGCACTTTAGCAAAATTATTCGATTATTAAGAATAAATAGTAATGAAAAGCACTGTCTGCGTAATTCGTGCAAACTTTAAAAATTCATAATAAAAGAAATAATGCCTGCTTGCGTGAATATGGCATTGCGTGAATAGAAAGGAATTGAATTGATTTTTTCCCCTTGCATTAAATGATTCCAAATGTAACTGAAAGAGGGCGTTAACACGCTGTAATGGCTGGAAATGCATTTGTTATTTGATCTTGGCAGCAAGCTATTTTTACCAGAGCGAGCATTGACGAATAAATCTTTCAATTAAAATAGTGAATACACAACTATTGCCTTGCTAAAATTTCACATAAGACTGAAAGCGCAATCCTGTTTCATTGAATGAGATATTGAGTTTAGAACTAGGTTTAAAAAAAACTAGGTGTTTAGAGGATTGACCACGAAGTAATAGACCATCTTTCAGCGTATCCATGTTGTAAAAAAATGTCATGGATGAATTAGCATTAGAGTCATTATTGAGGTATAGCAGTGTTGATGAAAGTGAAATAATAAGAGGTTATCGAAATCATTGATTCACAAACAAAACAATCGATCTGGGTGGCATGAAATTCTAGTATCTGTACCTGACCAAGCCACTGCATTCTTCTTCTCCTACTGCTTGATGGGGTTGCTTTGCATCTTTCATTTTTTTTAAGAATGTTGTTTCGTAACTACCTTGCTCGAATGTTGTTCTGTAAACTTTTGCATCAATGTAGATAGGTTTTTTTTTTACGCTTTTGCATGATCACATTGTGCTTGTACTGTGGGAAAGACATGTCATACCTTCATGCAGGATGGCACCTCAGCCCATTTTGCAAGTGAAATCAGGATGTATATGATGGACATTTTCTACGATAAGTTGAAATTACAAGTTCAAGTAGTTCAAACTATTACTAGAATTAATACCAGCAGAATTTTGATTATGGGTAATGTCTCGTGTGTATTGGGGTTTACCAGTCACTTTGATGGAAACGAAAGGCGTCATTCAACAATCCGTTGGTTGAGCATTTAAAATAAACACGGTGTAATGATATTTTGAACTATTTCTAGCCTGTTTGTGTTTGCCTGGTTTTAAAAACATCTTAATGTGACATGAAAGTGCCCTCTTTCAGTAATTTTTGATATAATTTTTTATACCTGAAAAAGTCTATCTCTCTGACCACATTCCGATTACTATTTCCTACCACAAGTTCTTTTTTTATGTATTCGTTGAAGTTTGCTCAAATTTTTAACGAATTTTGAAATGTTTTTGCCTTTTTCTGACTTAGTTCGTTAAGGCATTTTGTTTCTTTTTTTGTGCGTTTGCTATACATTATTTATTTTTATCAATTTTCTAAAAAATCTTATTTTTAATTAAAGAAATAGGAAAAATGCTTGTAGGCGTAGGCGAAAAGTCTCCTAGTTTCAAAACGTTTCTTAAGTGGTAGGAAGTTATATATAAAAATGTGAGTTTTTTTTAATGCATGCATTAGTTTAAGATATCTTAGAGATAGAAAATACGATTAAAATAAAGTAAATATATGAAATATAGTATTAATGCATTCATCCATCCGCCCATAAAAATGTTTTGTGTTTACATTAATGATATAAAAACAAGAGTTTGCATTTGATACTATCATTTGAAGAATACGCAGGTTTTGCCACATCAATTAGAGCAACTTTGTAAAAAGACTACTATATTGTGTGGTGAATTGCCAGTGAAGAAATAAACGGAAATTGGAGTGCTCTTTCTAATGTCCACTTTTGTCAGACTGTGTTCATTAGTGACATTTGAGAGTCCCTACAAGAGTACGTTAGATTGAAATTTATTCTCGGAAGTGGCAGTGATAAATCTGTATAACTATGTACAGAGTACAATCTATCAATCTGAGTACAATTTGAGTTCGTTTTTTTGTATCCAGCATTTTATCTTCAGTTTCTGATATGGAAACATTATAGCTCTTATTTATAAATAATATTTGCTGGGAAATTCAATCCGTTCATGAAATTATAAAAGTCAATGTTACATAGATAAATAGGAAATTTTTTGAAAATATCCTCTTTAAAGCACAAACAAATTTCAGTATGAGGTGGGTATGTGACAATGACTCAGACTTATTTAACCACTTGTGGTAGCAAGAAATTTACAAATGGGGGTGGCAAAATAACCCACTGTAACTCGCAGGTAAGCCTCACAATGTATCCGACACCTTATAGAAAACAGAGAATGAATTATAGTATCTTCTAAATGAATTAATGTTTGACCTAAAACTGTGCTCCTGTAAATAATCTCAATCGCGGAGTCTTTTTTTTATTTCTATGCTAGTAACTTGCTGTGGCGTGTAGCATATCATAGGAGATTCTGTGACAAAAGCAACTCGATTTGTGTGGTTTGTCTAAGTAATGTGTGATTTGTCTAATGGCAAGTTTGAGATCTAATAGCAAGTAATGCATCAAGGAACATCGCAGCATTATTATTAAATGTTTCCTTATTTATCATTTGGAAATAGGTTGATCAGGAGAATGCTCTTTTTCTAACTGCATATGTATAAAAATAAAAAAATTACTATAACAAATCTAATCAAAGCAAAGTTTCTTAGAACATTCCCTTACTAACGTTACAAGTCAAGTCGCTGAGAGTATAGTCCTGTATTAAGGTTTATATACGTGTCGCAGATTCAGTTTCGGAACTTTTAGTACATGTTTATTTACCAAAAAAATTTAAGAATGTATATATTCTAGCCATAATCGATCTCGTACAAACCTTCTCATTTAAATCCCATGTAGCTATGCAAGTTATTTTATCAATGCAATATATGTTACTTCATGATTACCCCTATATCTTTTGTTTCTTGAAGACTGAATTTTACCATAATTAGTTTTTCTCATGATTGCATGATTATATGGGTGGATCCATCGATGGTTCTTGTGAACCGAACTATCCAGTCCCTGAATTATTGTAGAATATTATCTCCTGCTATATCATTTGCATAGGAGGGGGAGGGGGTAATGCAGCATGTTTCCACGCGATGTACCCTGGTTAACACTAAATCTGCTACGGCTTTGCCTCCTATCTTGTGTCTCCTTAGTTCAGAAATATTGGAAGGCTAGAAATCTAATGGCGCCATATCTAATCTTCTGGGCATTTGTGATAAATAAATAAATAAAAATTTGCATAGGTACAACAATCAGCAATCTTTTAAATTTAGCTACTTTAAGCATTCATTTTTCATGTTTGTAAATATACGAGCTTTAATTTCAATATAGAATTGAGCGCTTGTAACATAATTCATAAACTTGTATCAATTCAATAAGCGTGTTTGTTTCAAAATCAGAGTTACAACTTATTTTTTTTTATAAATTATGCAGAAATATCAACAGTAAAATTTTAGAAAACCCAGAATAATTAGTGAATTTTAAGTATTCAATTTTTAAAAAGAGATAAAAGAATATAATGTTTAGAAAAGCCTAAAATTGTTCCTTTATTTCATTTGAATAATTTTTCTTTTCTTAAAAAATAGAAATAACTAACATCAGTTAAAATGAGCTCCCAAAATTTTTTAGATGACTGATCGAGATGTAGAATCATCGGTAGGCTGTAAATTGGTTTGTTACAATGCGCATAAATTAGTTATGTGCATTGTAACAAAGTGACATTAGACATTAACAAAGTGACAATGTAACAAAGTAACATTAGATGAAGTCTTGAATAGTGGTATCCTGGTGATAATGCCAGGTATAAAGTGCAAATACAATAGGATGGTCGGCAATGGCTATTCAAAAACTAAACTGCCGATGATCGATGTGAGGTATTAAATAAAAGACATCAGAAAGTGGTCTATAATAAACCTTTCTATTGAGACTTCACTCCTTCTTCTGATATATAAAAAAAATTCTGACAAACTATATCCAAACATCTAATGCTGAAGAGCATGAGTATCATAAATACAGTAAATGTTTTCGAACGCTTTACAGAATGAAACTGTTGTGGGCCAAGGTTCTTTATTATTTGATACATAAAAAATAAAAGGTATGTCCTCTTAATGATAAGCTGAAACTCTGTACAAAATATATTAGAAAATATGTTTAGAGAATATAATATTAATTTTAAAAAATAATAATGTGATTTTTTTAAAAATATGCTTCACGCATTTTAGTCTAATACAATTTTCTAAATCACGAGTTTGATTTCCATGGATCTGTATGATATCTGTGCTTATTTTTGTTTTGCTGTTTGTTTATTATTATTTTTTCTTACTTATTTTAAAACAGTTGCAAAATATTGAAATTTAGGCAAAGCATCGTGAATATGTTCTTGAAAATAAAATAAAAGTGATAAAAGTAATAAATTAAAAAGAATGGTTCACAAATTCGAATATTATGAAGAATGAATTATTAAAAAAATTCATTTGGAAGATTAAAAGCTATTTTAGTTAAATGTATCTTTGGCCAGCGTAAAAAATGTGCATCATGTTTAAATATCTTCTTATTTAAACTTTAACATTTGCGTAATTAAGCAGTCATAGCTGTTTAAACAAGGATTGCTTGGTTTGAATTTTTTCGTGTACATACCATTGTATTTTAATTACCTCTTTGAATAAACAGAAAATGATATTTTTTCTTATCTTACCGAGCCTTTAAAACTTAACTGTAAAAGATTAATTACAAAAAAAAATGAATCTCAAATCTCTTTGTTTTTATTAGTAGGGCAGGATTATAAAGGAATGTTTTCGGTTCCGTTATCATTATAAATAACACATGCATAGACTCATGGAAATTATTCATACACAGCAGATAATGCGCATTTCATAAATTTTGTTAATACATTTTGCATAGTAATTTATTATTTTTTATTCATTCGAATCGTAGAAACGTCAGTGTTGTATTATTTTCAAAATAAACTAGTTGTTCCTTTTGTTTTAATTTTTCTTCAAAACGTAATTGTAAGCAACTCTGCATGAATAAGAGATTCTCGAAGCGCTTTGTTTATCGCGCTAAAACTGAAATATTTATATACATATTTTTTTTTAATTTTTAATATTACTCATGCATGTACAGAATGATGCATTCAGTGTAAATTTAAAAAAAATCAAAATTTAGAGATGGATTATGTTGCAGTATAAGGAAGAAATTTGCAAAAATGTAAATAAAATATTATTAATCTCTCAAAGAAAGATAAATACTGTTTTATTGATTTCGATATTCATTAATATAAATAGTGTCAACGATTCAAATAATTCGAAAAACAAAAGAGGACGGGAAACTTTATAATAAATGCTTTAAAAACCATTAGTCCATTTTGAATTAATATTTTGTTATTTATAAAAGAATTATTAACCTTATTTTATAAACGTTTATTTACGTGTATAGAAATCCGTTTCGTTACTAGACAATAATATTTAAAATAATAATTTAAATGCTTTATGATAGCAGAATTTTAACGTAAAGGAAATATTCATGCAAAATGGGGCGTATACTATGCAATTTGTGAATTTTCGCGTTAGAACCTGAAAACTTTCAGAAATGAAGGCATTGTTAGCCGTTACTTTATAACAGCTTGACCTCCTTAATAATTTGTTTTCTCTTCATATGATTTCAGAGCCCATCTGCCCAGTCATTGTAGAATGTTTTAAATTCATCTTTACTAAATTTGTCTTTTTCCATTTTTTAAAGTATATAAGAGGTTCACTTTCATCCTATAGTTACGAGATTGAACAAGATTCCTAAACATGTATCAATCCAATAATCGTGCTGGTGTTAAAAATCAGAGTAACAATATTTTTTCAGAAACTATGCAGAAAAGTAAATAGTGATGATGATGTCGTGTCTGCGTTACTACGGAAAGCGGGTGCAGTCAGTAGCTTCTGAGGGTAAATATCCTTGAGTACCCGAAGACAGAAGTCTGACTTCTACTTATATGAAGATGACACTCACATATTCGCTTGCTCAATCCCTTTTTACAGGGGATTCTTTCACATACCTCATAAATAAAACACAGGGTGAAGAACAACCATGCCCGAACCAGGACTTGAACCCGGGATGCCTAGATTATGGGGAAGACGCGCTAAACCTAGGCCAGGGGACGACAAAAATAAACAGTAAAATTAAAAAAAATATATGTATATCGCACAAAACCTATTGAATAATTAGTACAATTTAAGTATTTAGTATTTTTTAAAGAGTTAAAAAATAATGTTTTTAGCAAAGCTTAATATTGTTTCTTTATTATGCGTTAAAAATTTTCTTTAAAAAATAACAGAAATAATCAACAACAGTTCAAATACGTTTTAAAATCGCGTAGATGACTGATTGGGAATCAGAATCATCAAGTTTTGTGATAACAGAATTTTAATATCTGTGAAATAATCCTGAAAAATGGGGCGTACACTACATAATATGTGAATTCTCAATTTGTTCCGGAAAAATTTCACAAATGAAGAGACTAAAATTTCACAAGAGAAGAGCTTGGCTTCATAAATAATTTGTTCACTCTTCATATGATTTTTGAATATGGAATTTCTTAAAAAGATCAGATTTATCATAAATCCTTTTAATTGCTTTATTTTTTACATTGATTTTTAAACAATTTTTTGCAATATTCTTTTATATATTCTTCTTTATATATAATATTCTTTTATATAATTAGTCTCAAAGCGCATTTTCTGAAATAAATCTTTAAATTTCGTATAATGCGGACTGAAAGCACACTCTCCACGGTACTTTGCGTTGGTGAAGTTTAATTAGAACAATTTATATATTTCTACATAGAACATTACACTGCATATGAAAGCTTGTTAATTACCGCAATTTTCTTATGTTCAACTCATTCGTCTCATAGGAACGATAATGTTTTGATACTTTCAAAATATGCTTTTGTATTTAATATTTTAAAAGCATAGTAAATACCTCTCGCTATTTCAACTAACGCTTTCTGGGCGCAGACGAAATTATGATAAAGTTGAGTTAATTATAGTTATCAGGGTTTCCGTGTGTTTGTGGAAATTCAGCCAGACGACATTTGTTATGCGTCCAGAACTGATTCACATCCAAAATGTGGGTTTCACATGTATATTTAACGCAAGGCTTGTCTGTTTCCGTTCAACGAAAATAGTATGAGTATTGCAGAATAAACATGTCACGCTTTGAAAGTGTTCTAGGTAGACCTTTCTAGGTTTAGTAAAGCAAATAAAATCGCAAGGAATTGTTGTGATATCTATGCAGCAAATGTAATCTAAAAGAATTGATGCGCAATTCCTGTTGAATAGTTTTATAATAATCGTTAATACATTTAATGATTTAAAAAAATAATTAGATCCTAAAATATATAAAATTATAAATCATTAAAAAATAATTGAATGCTGAGATGAATGTGCAATCAGAAAGACCCTGTGGAATATTTAGAATATAAATAGAGTTTATTATACAATGCACATTCGATTACTCTGAATAGGCGTTTTTTTTCCTTCGAAAACGATAATCAGAAATGATCCTAAAATATGATAGAATTATAAATCTTTTTAAAAAATTAATTCAATGTTTAGATGAACATGAACATGCAATCAGAAAGACCAGAAGACCGTGGGATATTTGAAATATAAGTGCTCAAAATAAAGAATACATTTATTTTATTACATAATGTACATGTGAGTACTCTCAATAAGCGTTTTTTTTTCTTTGAGAGCGATAATTAAAAATGATCCTAAAATATGATAAAATTATAAATCATTTTAAAGAATAATTAAATGTTGAGATGAACATGCAATCAGGAAGACAGTCTGGAAGATTTGAAATATAAATGCTCGAAATAAAGAATATATTTGAGTTTATTACAATATGCGCATGCGATTACTCTCGGTAAGAATTTTTTGTCTTATGTGTTTGATTTTGAACATTAAAAATATTTGATGGCATGATATATAATATATATATTATCGAAATAAATGGATGGTAGGTATATTAAAATGATTCGCAACTCCAGTTTGATAATTAAACTAACCATTCTGATTTTTATAGAGCTTTCGATGATTTTTTTTTCTGCATTTTGTTTTATTCAATCGGTGAGTTAATTTGATTATTATATCAAAGTTTTAGTAAGATATACTGAAATTTGCAATAAACGCACTGACTATTGAATTTCTAGAATTTTTATTTTAATTTGGAGTTTAATTTCACGAACCATGTATTCATTAAATAGTACATGATCTTGATCAGGACACTTCTAGAAAATCCTGCTTTATTTAAAAGAATTATTTTGGTAAATTTTAGTATAATGACAGCGTCTATATTGTTTCACAGTTAAACTAAATTACTAAATTTTAATAAACCATGGATTATTTTTTTGGAAATTTGTAAATGATTTATAGTAATTCTAAAATCGTTTTTTAATCCAAAGAGAAAACCTTAGTTCATTATATATTAATCATATATAATGGTTATTTTTGTAAAAGGATGTACTATAATTAAACATACCTGATATTAGAATACTGAGATACATAGAGCGTGCATTCTTGAAAACAGATATATTAAAATCCTTAATTTTAACTCAACATATTATAAAGATACATAATGGTTATTTTTGTAAAATGCCATTATTAAAACCACACGGCATATAGTTTAGAGATATATTTAGAGAATGTCTCTAAAATTATAGTGATACCATTAGTAATTTTCTTAATTTGAATCTATTGACCTAATCTTTTTCATTATTTTCATCTAATCGTTTTTATTTAAATTTTCACATAATCGTTTTTATTCAAATAGTTTTATTATTATTATCATGTGAGAACATGATGTTGTTTTGGTTAGGAGGTTCTGAAGCTCGAAATCGTTTAGGCAATGAATAAAGCATAAATGGCAATTTTCATTATCATCTCTTAATAGCATATATTTTTTACCTGCTTTTATCAGTAATGCATTATCATTATGTATGTTTATTTGAAAGCAGATGCTTTTTTAAAAAGTTGATGTAGAACTAAAACATAATTGGTATTATTTCACCTCAACATCGTTCGAGATACAAAAATTTATTTGCCAGTTAGAAAAACTGAAAACGAAAGTTAACAAAAAATTATCGACAGAGACAGAGAGGTTTCTTTATTGTTTCAAGCCGGTTAAAACTTGTTAATGACTTAAATTAATTAAGACAAATAATGACTTAAAAATAATAATGTTCTCACATGATAACTTGAAATTTGCATCGTAGATTTCATTTTCTCCAGTTTTCTTTTCTTTTCTTTTTCTTTCTTTTTTTAAGCATTTTTGTAGTTTAGAATGTGTGTTAATACCTTAAAAAAGTGTGTTAATATTTTAAGAAAAATGTGTTAATACCTTTTTTTATTAATTATAATTTAAAAAAAAATTATAATTCATGTTTAAAACCTGAATACATTTACATTACAAATACATCTATTTTTAAACATAAAATACATTTATTTTTTCCATATAAAAATTAGTATCGTATTAATTGAAATTTTTTAAATGTTAATTTAATATAAGTAATTCTGAATATTTAAAAAATTGTACTCAGGCTTATAATTATTTTTCTTCTAAAAACTAATTGCAATTCCACATGTTAGGAGAATAAATATTTATTTTTGCATGAAAAAGAAAAAACATTTTAATTAAAAACTGTTTGTAAATTGCTAAATTAATTTGAAATAAAAAAAGCAAAAAATACTAGTCCAGTATTGAACTCGGGTGTAATGTTTATTATTTGTAATATAATGGCTCAGTATCTAAATCACTATACTATTCGCGTTTTGGCAGTTGCGACACATTATTAGTATATAAATTTTCGTGAGTGAATATTTTAAATGTATACTACCTTTATACTAAATCTCATCCCGAACTGAATTTTCAACCTCGTGCCCTCCCCTTGTGAGTATGAAACAATGACTCTAAAAATAATTCTTCCTTATTGACATACTCTGCGTATCATTTGAAAATTTAATATTTCTTATTAATGTATAAAGTTGCAGAATGGTTTTATTTTCGGAAATATTAAATTTAAAACGTGGTTAAACTTTCAAAAAATTATTATTACTTGTTTTATAAAAACATTTTCATCTAATAACGTTTTATTAATATCTTTTTATCTAATCATATTCATTAAAATATTTTTATCCTAATGTTTTTATCATAATATTTGTATCAAATCATTTTTTATTAATATCATTTTATCAAATCTTTTTATCTAATCATTTTATTATTAGAAGCAAAAGTCAATTGTTTTTTTTCAACTAATATACACTTATGTCCAATTTTTTTTTGTTGGAAAATCACTGTTAGAGAAAGAAGAATTATTTTTAGAGGAACAAAATTCATCTAATCATTTTTAGAAAATTCTTTTTTATTAATACAGGGGAAAGTTCATATTTAATTTTCAACGCATATACGCTTATATCCTATTATTTGTTTTAAAACCATTGTTAATCAAATAAGAACCCTTTTTAGCTGAAGAAATTTCAATTGGCGTGAAATAAAAAAAAAGGTTTCACAAAGTGAGTCTCTTAGTTGTTTCAATATGTCTCACACGCACATGTGTAATCCTAACATTTCGGTTTTATTCTATTCTCAATTGGAATCTTGCACATTTTGTTGTTGCCAAACAGTATCAAGTCAATTTGGGGCTAGATTGCCTAGTCGAACTACTAAACAATTCAATTGTAACACAGTAACTTAAGTAAAATGGATGGCAGGCAATCAGTGAAGGAGAAATAAAAAAAAGAATTGTCTTCAAGACGGACAGAAATAAGATTACAAATTAAAAGAACTGAGTGAGAAAAAGACAAGTACACCATTCACTGTTGCCCCAATCTTATATAGTTAATGGAATCGATTCATTCATTATTTACGATACTTCCTTCCGCTTTCAAGAAAGATTATAATGCTGTTAAGAAGTCGCAAGAGGAATAGTCTGGCAGATTTGAAAAAGATGGTAGAAAAGACTTCGCAAAATGATTTGATTTCTGCAACGAACTTTAAAATTTAGAATGAATCTTTACTAATTTCTCTGCATAGTATTTAACTTGTTCGATGATTAAAGATGTAACATGTTCTCTATGTTCCAAATCTTTTAAATAAGTCAGTAGAGTTAGATAGTATATACTAAAGTACGAATTAATTATTGTAGTCGTGAAATGTGAAATAGTGAGTTAATTATGTATGATAAAGAATTTTCTTTGTTTTTTTTATTCACAGAATTAACAAGTTAACAAATAAATTAAAGTAACTAAGATGTTCTTGTGAGAAACTTGATGTGTGCTTGTAGAAAAGTAAACACGAAATACATTAAAATTAAGCTTTAAAAATTAATAATTGCTGGAGTTAGTGTAGCTTAGGATGTTACAGTATGAGAAATAGATACAACTATTTAATGAATGAACTATAATGTCTAAAATTGTTTATGATATTCCGTATTAAAAAATATTTAGTGCCTAAGGAACATTATTATTGTTGGCTGAAGGTCTATCCTTTTCTGTACTTTTTATTAACATTATTCAAGAACTTGTTGACTTATAAATGCTATAGCTAGTACTGAAAGCTGACTATAGGATGTTTTCTTGGTTTTCATTCTTTGCTAAACTCGAAGGTGAGCTCTGAAAGCGACCCCTTCCACGAAATACACCTATATCTCTTTCCTCACACTTGCGGGCCTCGGTGGCCTGGTGGTAAAGTCTCGGCTTCGGGACCGGATGGTTTCATGTTCGTGACCCGATTCCACCGAAGAATCGTCGTGTAAGGGGGTCTGTTGCACGTTAAATCCGTCATGACCAAGCGTCCTCCCGTTGGTGTGGTGTGGTGTGGAGAGGGGATGCCAGCTCAGGTGTCATCCTCGTCATCTGATCCCGGTTCAAAATTACGAGGTCCGTTCCAAAATATCCCTAAAGTTGCTTTAAAAAACGGGGCTTTAATATTACTAAACTAAACTGAACTTTCCTCACACTCACATATATATATAGAAACTAAATTTAAACTTCTATACCAGATAATTTTTGGTTTATAAACAAATGCTTCTGCACTTTCTTTTTTTAAGAGTCCTTAATACTTGAATTGGTTGTATAAATGTGCAGCTCTAATCGGATTCAATTTTGTTCAACACCCAGGAAAGCCTGAATACCCATCTGGTTTTAGAGCATTCATTGGCATTTTGGGTAGAGAATAGTAATAGATACAGCAATAAATTTTATTGTATGAATAATGTATCGTAGATAGTAGCTTTTCAGAGGCTTAACATTAAACAGAGTAAGAGGAATTTTAAAATATACAGAAATACAATATAATAATACAGTAACAGATATAGTAATATAAGTAAATATATTGATATCATGCACATAAATATTTGCAAATATCATTGAAATTCTGAAAATTATGAATGGATTGTTCAAATATTTTAACAGTGAGATAGCGAATAAATAAAAATAAATATTGTAATAAGAAAGAAAAAATAGCAACGAGTGAGATTATCAGTGACAGTTCGTGATTACCAACCAAGAACAACTTTTACCGGAATTCAAATCGGAATAGGATCTCAAGCAACAATTGATTGGAAATGATGTCCTAAATTTTGCAAATAATCCATATTAAATTAAATAGCAAAAATTATTGGTCAATAAATTTCAGTTTTGTTTGCTTCAGAAAGTAAATGTATGACTTAAATTCCTAATGATTTATATGTGTAGGTTTTGAAACCGACAAAGAAAAGCTTAATTTGCTGAAATTCACGAGTTATATTTACTATTGTTCAGACAAAACTAAAATATATATCTGGTGTAGTTTAAGTTACTTGAAATGCTTATGTCAATTGCTGCCTAGATATTATTATAATCAAGAGAAATAAAATGTATCTATGAAACACACAATATCTCAATGTGAATTGGACAACAGATGATTTCTATTGCTTCACTTTTTTTATAAGATTTATTTTACAAGATATTCCAGCAGTAATTGAGAAGTTAATATTGATGGACTCTACGTTTTATCATCTCTCCATGCTAACGTCCTGGTAGAAACGTTCGCTATTTATTGAATTTCTATTGTCCATTTCATTGTTTATGAATTAACAGATATTTCGTGTGATATCCCAGCAATAGTTTACAACAGTCAATATTGACGGGTTCCATGTCACTTTCTTCTTTGAGCTGTCGAATCCAAAAATATTCATTCACAAATAAAAAGTAAATATTTCATAAGTCTATAATTCCGCATTTCAGAAATAATAAATAAAGAAATAAATAAAATCCAACGCAACTCGACGCATAATGTTCTAATCTCTGATTGGTAATTTGCTGGTTACTGTCCAAATAAAGGTTTGGTAGAAAAATTTCTTTACTATTAAGCAGCAGAAATAATACCGAATAAGAAAGTAATTATTATTGTTTCAGAAACTTATAGATATAAAGTAAAATCACATCATAACATTACATGCATAAACATAATGTTTATGTTTGAAATTTTTAGAATTAGAACCAAATTGCAGGTTTTTATTGCCTCATTCTTGCTTAAGAACCTTCAATTTATAATATTGACTATTTGATTCTCTGAAGTGTTTTGGCTGCATACCAGTTTAATTTATAAATGTAACTTAATTTCATTCATGTATTAATTTCATTCATGTATTGATTATGAGCAATTTGTGCAGTAATGAGAGAGGTTTGTTTTATCCCAAGAAGAATTTCATTTCGAATGTTTTCTGAGTGTTTTAGAGCTTAACATATCTTTTAGATAAGCTATTTGCTTCAGAAATCATCATTTTACTAATACGCTTTGCTTCTATTTCTTGTTTCTGATATGAGTTTCAATAAGATATTTGAAAACGAAATTATTTTTGTAATTACCTTATCAGGATATTATACTCCCTGCAGGGAAACGATATTTTTTTCTCTTCCGTATCATCTAATACAGTGTTCGATTTTCCTTGTCTTTAGTACTATCTTTTGCATGATAGCTAAAAATATTTTTATTGGAAACATGGCTTTAAAATACGCTTGGACAAAGAAGAATATGGATATTCTTTTCCAGTGTATTTAAAAGAAGAGGAAAAACTGCTCTTCATTTTTTTTCACTGGACCTTTTGTTTGAAAACGAAGATTTTCAGAATTCATAATCATGAATTGTTAAAATCAAATTTGTATTTTCAATCTTTTTATTATTGAATATACAAATTTTCCAAGTAACAAAATTTCTTGCAGTAAATTCTAAAACCTTTGCTCTATTAAAAATTTATAAATCATGACGGTATTTTTTTACTTTCGCTTTCACGAATTATATGATCGTCAGATAATTTGAATCCGGGAAAAATTGGTAAATCTCTATGTTTAAGATATTCCTAAGCTTGAAAAATGCATATTTGACCTTATATATGTCTGTCTGTGAACACGCTCACTGAAACCCGCTTTGAACTAGTCGGATGAAATTTGGCATATGGACTTAGGACAAAATTTTTAAGTTTTATGAAATTCTGAACAGTATCCATTCATCTATACTTATATAAAGCTCAATGTGTGTGTGTGTGTGTGTGTGTTGGCGCTCTACAGGCCAGACCATTTCACCTACAGCTACCAAATTTGGTACATGTATACCTTGGAGGTCGGGAATGTGTACCTGGAGTCCCGTTTTTTTTAATTAGAATTTTAATTATTAATTAATAACCAACTTCCCCGCCAAAAAAAACTTACTTTTCCCCACTGCCAAATGAGTAAGGCTTCACCTTTTTTTTCCCAAGCTAATGAGGTGAGGTTAAGATTTTTCGGCAGTTTATTTCAAACGATTCTGTTTATTTTCTTAATGTTTGGTGCATTTAAAATTAAGCGTTGTTAATTAATCGATCTTTCAGATTCATTCTGAAGTATTTTTGAATTAAAATAAAACAGAATAAAGGAAATTAAAAACTTCTAATCTGCATAGCGTTACCCCAACTGGCGTAGAAAAATTCACGCATTTTCGTTACCGTAACTGGCGTTGAAAATTCACGCATGCGCATTCTGTTCTGATTGTTGAAAACTATTATCAACGGATGCGGACTTGATTTAAATTATTTTTTATTTTAGTTGCATGCTTTTGTAATTAAATTGTATTTATGTTAATTATATATTTTTTTGTATATGATTATAGTTTTAAGTACATCGTTTTTAAAGTAGTTTTTTTTAACCCGTTTTCAACCGATTATTTTAAAAGATTCGTTTTATTTTCTTAGTGTTTGATGCATTTAAAATTAATCATTGTTAATTAATCAATCTGGTCATGATGAATCTGAGAAAATTTTATTGACAAATTCTTGAAATATTACATAAGTTAAGAAAAATATTATTTAGTGCCCATAAAGTTTAAAAGCTCAGTGACTCTATTATCAGTAATCATATTATTAAAAAAATGCTTTGTTTCAGTAAAAAATATTATTATATTAATTGCAGATTAATCATTTACACTTTAATTTAAAGTATAAATTCTACGGGAGCTAACAGAAAATTAGAGAGATACATATCACATTATGAGTGAAGACTTTAATAATATTATGAGTGAATTATATGACTATCAAAATTTGAAGTTTTAAAATATTTTGACGAAGAAGTTTTTAAAGTAGGAATTGCATAAAATATTTAATTATTAAAATTTTAAAGAACATTAAGATTGGCGAACTGGCTGGTCGCCAAAGGCGGCTAGTATAAAATAAGTTCCTATATAAGTAAACTCAATATATACAAAATTTAAAAAGCAGATAGATAAAAATTAATACCTAAAATCTAAAATGTAGATTCTTATCAAATCTTGAACCAAATTTGTCTACTGATTTACTGTCTATCGGTTATGCATTTTCGCATGAATGTCAATGCAATGACTTTTATTATTGATATTCGGTATGTTACATTGTGACTAAAATTATAATTTCCTCTCATTTTGATTTCAGTTGGTGGGAAGAAAGGTGTATAAAATATATACTTGTACGTTAGATTCAATAAAAATGCCAATTTCATGCTAAAGATTTATATTTCGAAACTATTCTTCAAGAATATCACACAAAGCATTCATGGGTCTACCCAAGATCCATAGTTTTATGCTGGAGAAGATGCATAGGACGTTAAATGGAGACATAAATAAGACGTGCGAAATAGTTTCAGGGACACCAGTCCCTCTAGTTTTCTTCATTATATTTATTTGTATTTTTTTCATGGATACTTATTTTCCGACTATTATCTAAAAAATAGGAAACTGGAAACTTTATTCCTGTTCAGTAAGCAATGTGTCTACGGCGGACAAATGCATTCCTCCCATGAATGCCGGATACAGTGTATTCCACCAGGTGTCACTCGCATGGTATGGGTTTGAACACATTGATTTCTAATGGTTTCAACGGTCCGCATTATAATGAGGTTCAAATTTCTGGTCACAAGTAATAGAGCATCAGATACCACATATTTAAACTGTACGTATCATACACGCACTAGGAGACGACAAATGTAATGACAGACTGTATTATTCAACACAGGTGCTGTGATCATGGGATCCATTTGAATAATGTCTGGAGCTTTGGTTTGAGCGAACTCATGTCATGCCACTGTTAATGTTAATGTATTACTGTAATTTTAACATATCTGCGATATTTCCATGTCTATTAAGATTGTAGTAACATTTTATCAAAGAGTGTTTCTAGTTGCTTTTTATTCATTTGCCAAAATATTCAAAGTACTCATATTTAACACATAAGTATTTTGTAATAAGCGTAGAGATATTAATTTATCTGCAAATATTCATATTTAAATATTCTATCTACAAGTATCCAGACAGAAAAGTGTGTTCTATTTCCTTGAAATTATACATTAATAAGATGCTTTAATATTAACTGTTCAATTAATTAATTAAGGTCAGTTTATAAAATTATTTGGTTAATTAAATTTAAAATTATCAAATTTGAACTTAAGATGAATCAAAATTAAAATATATTCAATTTAATTCAAATAGATTCAATTAAATTATTTCAATACAATATAATTAATATTCATTTTTATATAATTAATTTTTAGCTCATACTTTTGCATAAAAGTGTATTTTCATATTTTTAAAAATTATATTATTGAAAAAAAAATGAAAAATTATTTTATTTTAATGTCTCAAAAGACTATCATGATATTAATATATTTTGTAAGAAAATGCACTATATGGAAACTGAATTGCAGGCAGCCATTACATAACACAAAAAAAACTTTAAAAAGTATAAAATCTAATCTTGTAAACATTAAATTGTAATAAATAATTAAAGTTTGTATGTATTTAAAAATTAAAAAAGCTAATTTAGAATTTAAAAGATAGAAACATCTTACATTTAAAACATGAAAGGATATAATTATGCCAAGATCTTAAGAAAACTTGTTGAAAATTTATAAAATTCATATAAACAGAGCATAATATAATATAAATATGTATAATTCATATTTCAGCATAATTAAATTGAATAAATACATCCTGAAACTGGCTCTTTCTATACCTTTTTCAAATATGTATAATGCAATTGTTTTTCAAATTAAACATTTAGACTCAATTTTTCTCACATCTAAAATATGTGCAATTATTAAGTATTTCACTATTCATACAGAGAACTTAATACTAAAGTGTAAGATTTTTCTGCTGATTCGGATTAAATTCCAGCGAGTTGAATGGTAGTTTAAAATTGAAAATGAAAGCCTCTACTTAAAGCTAATTTCTAGCAAAGAGTGAAAATGCGTAGCTTAATTTTTCCACTTACTCAGCAGTGCAGAGACAGAAAATGGAAAAATCAATGCATCATTAAGTGTCTGCCAAATAACTTGTAATGAAATAAAATATAATATGCATCGTTCCGGGAAGCTTAATTAAAATCTAATGGAAGCGCATTCAATTAAAAGGATATATTTTAATATTCTTTTAGATTTCAAACTTTCATATTTTCGCTTTGAGTTTCTATTAAAGACATTTCGTTCAAATTTAATATGCACTTAGGGATGACTAGCAAAGTTAGTTAATGTTCAGTTTTTCTTCGTTATTTCTCCAAGTTTAATATTTCGATATTGTGGAGAAAGTGAAAAAAAGTTTCATTTTTTTTTCTTTTTGGTATTGGAACATTTATTTATGCTTCAAATGGCAATTTGGAACTTTTTTTTCATTGAAAGAAGATTCTTTTTTTTTATAACTTTGGCGAATGAAAAGTTTGAATAGCTCTTTAGATTTTTACCGCAAAGAATTTTTTTTCTAAAATGGATTAGTATTTTTCGAATTCAATAAATAAAAGTGAATTTCGTAATTATTTTTTAGTCTAAGAATCTGTTTTATTATAAAGAATGATATTTGTACTAAAACGTTACTTTAAACGTTTGTAAATTGAATAAGCAATCTTAGTTTGAATGAGAAGTATTTTGCAGAGAATAAAAATTGAGTATGTTTAAATTGCATGTAAATGGAAGAACTGAACGAAATAGTATTAATGATTGTTTAAAATTACATAGAACCATTAAGCATAATTTTTAAACTTAAATTTATGCTCAATTAGTGGGGAGAGGATTATTAGGCTTTCTACGATTCTTCAAGATGAATTGAAAATTATAACTAATCTGTTATGACAAATGATAATTGAGTTTTAATTTGAATTCTACTATACTTTATTTTGAATGTATTTTTTCCTTCAGACAATAATTTCTAAACTAAGTAGTTTTTAGGTTGGTTGATTTATTGGATTTTATTGGGAAAGAGCCATGTTTTGTCTAAGCTGCGCCAAGCAATTCTGAGGTCGTACTCAAAATTATATCAAAGCGATGCGTGGCAGCTTACAATCTTTTCTGTTCATAAGAATTTTGATATGTACACATGCATTTTTTTAATTCCTTGAATGATTGAATTGTATTATGTTCGGGAAATGAAAGCAAATATTTAATTATGTATAAATTCTGCACAGAGAAATTATGAGAAAATTTTAAAGATTCATTACTTGTATCGAATCAGTTATTGACAATCGGTGTGGAGTTAGAATAAACTAAAATAAACTATATCTCTAATTATATACAGTACACTCCCGATTATCCGCGGAATTGGGTGGCGCGGCCGCCGCGGATAACAAAAATCGCGGATAATCCGAAAAAAGCTAAAAACGGGTATAGCAAAAAAAGGAAACAGTCATTCCAACTTTGAAACATCGTTTTATGTACAATAAAACATAAAATAAACAGCAGGAAATGTTTAACTAACGCTTAATATTTTAGTATATCACTCAAAACTAACCTAAAATGCATTGTGTTAATGAAGACAGAAAAGTGTTTTAGATGATGTATTTACGAGAGGCGTCAAGGATACACAGAAGAATTAATACATATGTACTGTTTTAATACTGTAATATATTATGTAATTACAAAAGCATAACTGTAAAACCACACCTTTTTTGAAAAAATCAGTCAAAAAAAAAAAAAAACTTTGTGCGGCAGGCGCGGATAATCCGCACCGCGGATAACCCGCCCGCGGATAATCGGGAGTCTACTGTATATATTTTTTAATTTTCAGTCTTCTTCTGTATAATCGTTAGTTTTGAATGCTAAGTTGGATGCAGAAAAAATGTAGTTTCGAAGTATTAACCATTATTTTATGGGTTATTCTTCAAAACTATATTTGGAAAAGTTCAGAAACGTTTGAAGGTTTCTAATGAAAAATTACATGAAAGTTTAGAAATTCTTCTGTATATAAGCAATTTTGATAGGCATTAATGGAAATTTCATTTTATTCTCAGAGTGACTGAATTATGTCATAAAAAAGAAATGGGCATTTGATTGTTTGAAACATTTCTACAGAAAAATAATGTGGAATGTTGAATCTACTTTAGAACTTCATTGTTTATATATACTGAATTATTGACAAAAAAGAACGAACTTTGAATAATTTGAAATAAGTTGCATCAGAAATCATTGTTAGTCTGATACCCTTAAATAATTATTTAATCTTAATTTTGCTCTCATGCGCTTGACTCTTCCCTGCTTTGTTTCTTTGGTTACGGATTTACCCAGGAAAATACCAAAAATGCAAATTTGAGGTATCACTCAACATTATATGGAAGCGATGCATGACAAGTATACAAACGGTTCTATTTATCAGTATTTTAGAAACTTCGATTTTTTTCTCTTAATGACAATTGTTTGATGTCATAAAACTTAAAATAATATTTAATTGTACAACATTTCTATACAGAAAAATAATGTGAAAGATAGAAGATTTATTGTTTGAATCTCAAGAATCGTGGGCATTCGGAATCTGAAGTAAATCGCACCCCTAATCCTTAAATAGTGAAATGAAATATTTCATTTTGAATTTTTCGGATTGGTACTTTATTTATTCTATAATTACTATATAAGGTCAAGGGGGAAACTTTTGCGCTGTTTCCCTTATTAAATTTCTGCACCATACAAACATGATTGATTAACGATTGATTTAACATGGCTCAGGTACATAAATTCCGTGGATTCTGGGTAAAATCAATTCTGAAAATTACAGTTTTGCAATCTGAATCCTCTGTCATAATGTCGATGCAATCTCGCATTTCACCTCGACAGAGAGACACAACTTTACTTTGAAAAACTAATACTCGACAGACTCAATGGATGCTTTTGTGATAATAAGATGTTCTTTCTGCTTTGAGGGATTACGAGGACAGTTTTAAGAAGGACGTCTTAACTTTCAGGTATTTCTAAATAATAAAGAATAATGGGCCAGGCACTTGAGCCACAAGCTTGTCTCATCGGGATCCTCTATCGTTTTAATGTATTAGAGTGGAATATATAGCAAATCTTTCGTGGAATCGTATTGTATTGGGATTCCGATGCCTTGGCTTTATTACACGACCATCGCGGCTTATATGCTCTATGGAAATTAAATATGACTGCAAGTTCCCATTGCAATAAAATTTGAGATGTTTAAGTAAATCACATTAAGTAAATCCATTTTAATGTGAATTTGTTTCCTAAAAAATATGCATGATGTTTACTTGGTCATTTTGAACCTGTTGCTTGAAAGATTCATCAGAAGAATTAACTGAATAATTAAATTGGACTGAATTATGCAAATGCTGAATTAAATTTTGAATTCCTTTGCTGAATTAAATTTTGACAAAAATGGAATTGATTATTGCTTTGATGATTGTATATGGAATTACTTAATATGGAAACAAGAAATGATAGAATTATTGTGCAAGAATACTTGTGCTAAATATCGAGTAACAGAGCCTAATTTATTTTTGTTGTTTAGTATAATGTATGCTACTGCCATTGTTATAATATAGTTTTTTAACAGTATGCATTGAGTAACATATATGTTTTAATTAAAATATTGTATAATAATGTCATTGAAAAGCGATATATTATTTCCTTAAGAATTTCTGATAACAGCAGTTTGGTTGCCAATCATTGGTTTGCATGGTCATAAAAACTCGAAATATGCATTTTCAACTTAGGTTGGCTAATCGCAAAAAACAGAAATGAGAATTCTTAAATAATATTAAAGCTTTAAGATTCCAGCTTAGTAATTTTAAATTTTTTTTTTTTCAGAAATAGCACGAAGTATAATAAAAATTCTTATATAAGTTTCATGACCTTTAATTAAATTGTTATTTTTTGATTATCCTAAGACTAAATTATTTCCACCCCGAGAATAACTTATCATATCATATATACTATTAAAGCCTTTATTTATATTGATATAAACATTGTAATAAGTAAAACAAATATAAATTTAAAAGCTAAGCTTTTAAAGATAAAAAAAATCAATCACCTAATGCTTGATCAAAAGCAAACATTTACAAATCAAATTGTTTTTAATGTATTATTATACTATTAGAACTTTTAAATTAATCTCATGAGTCAACTTTTCTGTGGGAGAAATTTATGATACTTGAAAATAAAACTTCTTTAATTGGCTTTTAAAGCTTAATTACTTTTTTGGATTAACTATGAAACTGTAGATTATTATCAGCATAGTCTTTTACGTTTCGTAATGTTTGGGCAAATTCACTAATTTTAAATGAATTTATTTATAAAATATCTATTTTGCTTTTGAAAAGGTATCTGAAATAAATAAGCATGTATTTCTGGAATTTATTCTTTCGTATAAACGATATTAAAACTACACACACCATTTATTGCGGGTTTAAAGGATGTTTTAACTATCTATATCTTTTTAAATTCAAACTTTTAAAACTATTCAAAGTATCATTTTACTTGCATCATTTACTTTCTTAAAGATGATTGGTTTATATTATTTGATTGAATTAAAGGCATTCATATTTTTTAGGTTTCTTTTATATTTTTTAGGTTTCTCTTTTCCGTATATTATAAAAGTTGATAAGTCTTAATACTTAGCAATTTTTATTAAGTTTATAAATAAATTTTTAAATCCATACCATCCGTTTAGTACAGCACGATCAAAAATGTTTTTTTGTCACTAAATCAAACCAAAAGATATTTTATCTCAAAATTCCAAACTCGGAAATGAAAGTTATGCTCCTTGGATTGTTTTACGTAAACCGTTAATAAAATAAAACTGAAATTGGATAAATTTAGTGTAAATTAAAGGGATTCTTTTATAAAATCTGCTATTTATTTCAAATAAATTTTCTTTGAAAATGGAAATTAAATCATTTATTACAATCGGAATGAAATATTTCTTTTGTCAAATATATAATCTTCGTCATGTCTGAACTTATAAATTAGAAAAAAAATAATAATAATCCTTTCTGCTTCTAACATATTATTTTGCTAAAAAAACATTTCTATTATGTTTGAAACATATTATTTTGTTAGAAAAAATTCTTTTTTTCTTCTTGAAACTCCGATTTCGTTTGATTTGAAAGGGGCGGGTGGTGTTGCAGGTATGGTCTCCGTCACTTGACAACGATACAAAATTGCAAGTTCTCTTTTAAAATACCCTTCGGTTTACACCGAAAAAGTACTTAAAAATAACTACACTAAAACTTCCTGCTTGAAACATTATTTTGTAAGAAAAAAAAATGTCTCTTCTGCTTGAAATATGCAGTTTTTTAAATAGAGAGTTATATCGGTATATGAATTGCTTATTATTATTTTTTTAGCGAAATTGCTAGTGTGAAAGAATTTTCTTATAAACATCGTTTTCTTTCGAAATCAAATTTTAAATCGTCTGCATCATCAGCAAACTACCTCTACTAAAAGAATGACAGAATGGAGAATCGCCGTTCTTTACTTCAAACATTCCCCGTTTTTCTTCCGTCATTCGAGTCTCTTCTCACAACCATAGCAAATCCAAACATTTCGGTCTACGTGAGGAGTTATCTTGGGTATCACCAAACGGCCCCTTTGATGATAATCGCTTGACCCCCCCCCTCCGCGCGATCGCATCGAAAACCTATTACATATCATCACAATCCTAATCACCCCATCACCACGGAAGAACACTCTTCGACTTCACTCCCTCCCCAACTCTTCTTATTTGCGATCCACAAGTCCAATGGATCAAATCCTTCCACTCTCCTCCCTCCCTCTCTTCATCCATACCTTAATCCGAAGGAAGAGAGTGGAGGGGGAGGTGTAGCATCACTTCGCTCAACTCAAACTTCCGCGTTCGGCCGCAACGAAACTCAAATCCACCGTCTTACAGCGACATCTACCGTGAGGTGGAGGATTCACCAAGATCTTTCTCTCACCAAGGTTGCCGGATCGTGTTCAGTCGGCATCGGGCCACTCTACATCGCGGGTCTTTTCTGCCCATTTAGAACTTCGAGGCAACCCAACCAACCATCAGCTGCTACAAAACTTTTCAGCTGCTCTTGCTGCCTGCCGGCCCGGTCGGATTTGTTTTTTAACGAACGATTCTTTCTTTTATTGTTGTTGTCATCAGGTGTTGCCATTCTTTGAAGAGTAGAATTGTGGGCACTGGAATGAGAGGAGAGTGGTGTCTGCTGTGACAATTATAAGAGTTTGTTTGGATTTTTTTGAAGTGGGAGAGAAGATTTTTTCCGAGTTTGTTTTGGAATCGGTGGAATGTGGAAGATGTTGACACTCGGCTCTCGGAATATTGGACCTTGTAAATTTAAGACAGTGATTTTCGCGTTGCTGTGGATCATTCTGTCTTCGACGAGTTTCGTCATCAATGCTGAAGGTAAGAAAAAATTTTCGGAGTTTATTTCTGATTTAAAAGAATTCTCATCGATCGGCAGTTAACGCGATTCTGCACGCGTAGGGTGAAACTTGGGCAATCATTCTGGGAAATAATATTGGATAACTATCAATTATTTTTTAATATATAATACATATATATTTTTTTCCAGTTGATTGAAATACAGAAAATTAGAAATATTTAAGGATATTTTTACTATATTAAAATGATGGAATTTTTGTCGAATGAAATTAAAAAATATTTTTTTTTCATTTTTGTCGGTGATACATATAATCACAGAAATAAAGAAATCAGTTTTTATAGATTTTCGAGCGAATTCAGATTTTGAATTTCTCTCCTATTTTGTAAATATAATTTGACGCTTTTATTAATCAAAAGGCGGCGGATAATATTTAATTTTTTTCGTCTTCTCTTATAATTGGTATATATACAACTTAATTTTAACGGGTGATTCAAATCAATTTTGAATTGAAACCATATCAATTACAAAATGATGTTAAATATCTATTTTTTATTTACTTAAATTTGTATTTTAGTCGAATAAAATTTAATTTATAAAATTAATGCATATAGGTGACATTGTTTATATATCTAATGTTTATTTACTTAATTTGCATTTAATTAAATATTGTTCAGATTAGAAAAGTAAAGAAACTTTTGAATAAAACAGTATGCTTAAAATATTTTGTAAATTTTGATCGTATATACTAAATTTGGAAATTACATGAACTTGCATTGGAACTCATATTTTTATTTTGAATATTCCAAATCCTTGAAAGTGGCATTAATAATTCTGTGACGTAGCACGATTCTTCTTAAGAAGTTTTTGTACATTGTTTAATCATGCATTCGCAATTCTTGCATTAAATAATTCCCATTTTCATACAAGGCAAGTAGTAAATTATTGTTTAAGATAGGAGATCAGTTTTTATTAGCATAAAATTTACGAATCTATATGTTACTATCAAAGTTTAACAAAATGTGTCTTTACTTTGCCTGCATTATTTTGCATGTGAAAAAAAAATCGTTTGGGAAAGATGAAGGCAAACTTAAAAGCATTTTTCTGTTTCTCATTGGTAACAAGACTGAAAAATAAATTATATTATTATTTTCTTTTCTTGTGTGTTTATCAGATTCAAAATGGCGGGCTTTAAGATTAGGCAGTTGCCTAAGAGCTCTGGCTTCAGGTGGGCTGCTGAAAAGTCTTATAAAAAGATGTTATTGGCTGATTTGTCAAATAAAGAAAATTGTAAAAATATTGTTTTTATGAATTAAATAATATTAAATTTAATTTTAACATTTTAAAATATAATTAATCGGTATTCTCTCAGTTCCATTACGTTCACTTAGTTATTTCAGTATTTATAAACAGTGAATATTTATTTAAAAAGATTGTATGCAAATTACCACGCGATTATGAGTCACAAAACATAATTAAAATTATATACGTTCAGACAGTTACTAAAATAAAAAAAAAATGTTACATTAGTTATCAAATATTGACTAAGCTGAAAATGTAGATTGAAATGCGAATTTACATTGGCTAGTTTACTAAACGAATCATAATGAGCATTAGTATACTTAAATCTGCAATTTAATGAATTCACATTTTATAAGTAAAAGTTTAAAATTAGTTAAAAGAACAATAAATGAAGGTATAACAAACAATAAAGTAACTTATCTGGAAAATATATAATAAATTAAATGTTTCTTTATTTCAATTATCTAACACAATAATTTGATATGCTTCTTGTAGCGCTTTCGTGAGATGTTTTAAATAAAGTGTGTTGGATTAATTGTTAATAAATCTGAAAAAAAAAATTCTTTTTATAATGAAAATCACACAATAGATTCACAAATACTGAAAATATCCTTTCTTTGGGAATTTTTCTGATTTTTTTTCCAAAAATAAACAGAATATTATAAAAAACGTTACAAAATTAAACAAAATTATAATCTACAATTATAGTGTATGCAAATTCTTATCTTTTAACAAGAAATAACCTGATATTGTAATACGCAATGCAAAGAAGAATTTTGAAATGTTCAATAATTAAATGTTGATAATTATTAAAATTAATCAATAATTAATATATTGGCTAGTTTGATTCAAGTTACATCTCTTTCTACAGATGACTTGTTCCTGTAAATTCGTCTCTATAGCAACCTCCGAATTAAAAATATTGCGTTTTATATTTGATCGCAATATTCTTCAGCAATCATAATAATGCAATTGTAAATGCATCTGAAAAACTTACAAAAAATACAAAAAGAGCTATTTTAAAACCTTTCCAAGTGACCTCAAGGCAGATAAATCGCGATTTCACATGCTATGAGCAGATTCTCCTAATATTTAACTAACCCAATTTATTCTTCTTATTTGAGATTTCAAAATAAAAAGGTAATGCATTTAGAAGCATTGTAATTTAAAATGAGGTTATTTGGATATGGTATTCAGAACAAGGAGAAATATTCAAAAAATGCATTCGATTTCATTTATTTCTATACGTTTGCGAAATGTATGTATATGTCTAAAAGGTTAAATTACTCAATCACAGTTACAGTTGAATATAAATTGTGAAATTCTAAGTTTTATTCCAGTTGCGTCCATGGTTTGCAGATAAACTGTTAAAAAAAACCTGTCATAGAAAAAGCACTTTTTTGAAAGATAAGATTGCATGTTAAAAGATCTTTCTAATCCAATTCAAAGTATATACCTTATGAATATCTTTTTAAGTCTTTCATTTCATCTTAAAAATCCACACCTTTGATAAATTGATATAACAATGAAGTTCATGACATTTATAGATCGTCACCGTTTAAAAGAAGAGAAGGAAAAACAGAAAGGGATTGAGACTAAAAACAGAACATTTGATTACGTATCAAAATCCTTCAAAATGAAGAAAAATAAAATTTTAGTCGTAGATTTTAAATTAATGGAAGATGAATAATGGATTACAAAATCTCATTGGAACAAAGGGTTGGAGAAACATCTCTTGAGATTGTATCGATACTTCTATAATTCCTAAATAGGAGATATTTCAGTAAAAGAAATTTATAATATCTATACAATGTAAAAATTTACTAAAAGAGTTTTTGATAAACTTTTTTGAATTAATTTCTTGATTCGTAACTATCCTTTAATTATTAAAAGAAAAAATGAACATGAGGTTTTGTTCCAAAGTATCTCGTGAAATTGCTTTTGGAGCAGAAGTGACTTGGTGGCAAGATCTCGATTTTGAGACAAAAACTATTTTTGAAAATGACAGTATTTGGACCTAAAGCATTTAAAAATTGAAGTCCAGGATAAAAAAAAATCTTCTGTTGCTGTGGTGTGAAAGTTTGGAGAGGAGTTGATAACTAAGGTGTCATCAATTGATCACTTTTCAGTGTACATGATCATCCCAAAATAGCATCCATGTTTCTTTGAAACTATTTGTTAACGTAACTGATATATCTTGAAACTTATTTAATTAAATTAATTTGCTGATAATAAGTAACCATTTCCTATCGACATTATAGTATTATCAGAAATTTGTAACCAAAGTCTACGCTTTATAAAAAAAATATAAATTATTTTATGTCTCTAAATAACTTTATAATTTTAAGAAAGGGAATATTTTACTAAAAATTTGCATTTTATTTGAACAAAATTTTGATATGAAATTTATGTTTTGCCTCCTCTGATAAACTCAGACAAACGATATTAAAAGTAAACAAATATTGATATTGCATAAACAGTTGCGAGACGCAAACTGTCTCTGAATATATTGCAAAAATAATTTTCCCCCTCAAAAACTTCGCCTTTGATGTATGAAGACTGTCAGACCATTCATTCTTTATGCATACATACATAAAAATATTGATAGTTACATGTTACAGAACAATTTTAAATTTGAATATTTACAACATAAATATAAAGGATCTATTGCATTTGACATTTATTTTGAAATTTCTCTGCTCATGTTCAAAATGTATGTGTAAAAACAAATTTCATCAGGAGTGAATTGAAAATTTTGACTGAAAAGTGTTCGTTTTCATGTTTGCACATTCTTCTCAAAGGGAGACTGAGCAAATATTTACTTCTCCAATTTTCATAGAATAGTTTTCAAAATTTGGACTTCTTTTTATGGCATGAGGAGAACTTTTAGAGTTATTCTTATGAAAGAGCTTTGTTTCCAATAAATCGAACTTATAGAGTTATTCTTTTGAAAGGGCTTTGTTGCCAATAAATTGAAAGTAAAATTGAAAAAAAAAATGAGTAGTATAAACAAAAGTTCATCCATTATTTTACAATTAATGATTGATTCCTTATTTTAATAAAATGCTGATAATTTTATTTCATTCTTTCTTCAATGATGAAATCTAGCATATTTCCCAACATTTGTTTATCAAATTATAGAATATTATTAATGAAAACGTAAAAGAATTGCTTTTTTGTGTACGGTCTATAAACCTAATTAATAGAACTTTCCTAATGTAATGATATTCTATGTGATGTATGATTATATGTTTTATATTTAATTACATGTAATCATTTCTTTTATATAATTTATATATATAATTAGTAATAGAGATATCTACTATCTGTATTCATATTGGTTCTAGCAGGAATGATTTCAAACCAAATTTTAAAAGAGAAAAGACATAAGTGGAAAAGTGAAAATTTTAGAACAATTAAAGATAGAATAAGTGAAGTAATATTGTCTCAGATTAGATCTATAAAGATTTTCCATTTTACTCCCAGTAATGAAGATGTAGATAGATTCTTTTAAGAAGCTTTCTTAACTAGGGAATTCTTTCCATTATTTATTGACTTTTTCTCGCACTCCTTTGTAAAATGATTGCAATTTTTGCTTTGTGTTGTGTAAACAATTCTAGTATCCGAGAATTTATGAATAGTATTTGGAAAATGATCATCAGTGAAAACAGTAAATTGAAATTTGCTACCTGTGAAAATGATTTAACCTTAGTAGAATATGGACCTCAGTTGTTTAATTGTAGGGTTTACTTTCTTATTCAGTAAATCGCAAGTTTGAAAATTGATCTTTCAAACACGCAATCGGTAGTAAGCTTATTGTAGATTAACAAAACTACTGTGCTATTTTGAAGTAACATGAAAGTATTTTAAGTCACGGTTATATGATGAGTACAAAATTTGAGGTAGCATCCTTTTTTGAAACGTTTGTCGCGTCATTGGCGATAGAGCATTTTGCTCAAATTTGTCGTTTTAAAGAAATTTCATGTGCAACATTCCATATTTGACTCGTTCACATCTATATATACGGTAAATTTCTTATAGAATTTTGTTTTCGAATATGGAGCATTTTTGTCTCGAAGTCGAGATCGTATCTGCACCATATGCTAATGAGTTGATGCATCTTAAATGTACTGTGAATTATATACATCATACTTCTTCGAGTTAAAGCTACTAAATTTGACACATTTATATTTTGGATTGCAAAAATGTGTATCTTTGAGCGAATTTTTAAAAATTTTAATTAATTAAATGTTAAACGAAATCTTATTTTTCCGCGATAATACCCGAAACTACTACTGCATAAAGTGATTTTCTTTTTTTACCTTCTCAAAATTGAAAACATTCTTATTTTGTTTATGCCAATTTCATAGTATTGCAAAAGTTTCCGGAATTTTGTCAAATTTTTAAAGATGTTTTTTTCGCCTAATTTTCAATAATAGATAGATTGTTATCCTGAAATTTAAAACTTTTTCATTGCTTCGTCAAGTATTTAATCGTTTAATTTTCTTCCACAGTTGAAAATTAAGAAAGAATGATTTTGTTTGACATCTGTGTAATTTGCTTGATGAATAGAAAAACGGAAATTAAAAACCGTGAAAATTATAAAATATATGAGCCTGACAATTGCTTTTTAATTGTGATTGCACTGATCACAATTAGAAAGGTTCATGTACGCATTGCATTGAACGTATATGAGGCTATTAAATAACAGAGCTTTGATGTGTATGTCAATTTGTTGCTTAAAAACTATTTGTTGATGGAACCATGGACATAAAATAATGCCTAAGAGATTTCATTGAAATTAAATATAACCATTAACTCTGGCAAATTAACTTGTCTCTAAAGTATGAAATAAAACAAATAATCTGGCACTAGTTGGCTTGAGGATAAAACAAATCTTTATCAATTATTTATCTTGAATGCTTATTCAATAAAAATATGATTAGTTAAAAAAAAGCAGACTCATTTACAATATCTTATAGGCTAAGACATGCTTCTAACACATGTATCCACTTGTTGATAACAGAAGCCGAGTGCCATAAAAAGTGTCTTTCCCAATACTTAGAAATAAGCGATGAACTTGGCAAATTGGGTGCAATGCCAAGTCCCCAAAATTGTCCTCTCACCGTGTCGTTGACGTTGGAAGGTCGCCTGGCGTTGTCGGTAGACCAAAAAAAAAGTTGTGTCAGCAAACTTTGAGGATTTTCGGGTGCTCTGTCGGTACAAAAGACGATAGGTGATATCGCTGCTGAACTGTAAATTGCCTGTCAAGAAATTGAGTTAAAATGTGCTTGGTTTATCTTTCCTGAATGAGTAGAAGATGAAATAGAATTTAAATATGTGAATAAATGAAGATTTATTCATTTTTTCTGTTGGTAGATATTTTATTTACCATCAGATTTGAGGTCATTATAAATTCCTGTAGCTCAGTCAAAAAGTCTATTAATAACTAATAAGTAAATTCTTTCAATAAAATTAATTTTTGAAATGCGACAATTAAGATTTGTATTTTAAAATCTGATAATACTATCCTAATAGTACAAAATGAACAATACACTGAAATGCATGCTTTTGTATTAATAGATTGTTATCAGTAATTTGAGAAAAATGAATTTTGCTATTAATTGTAAAATTAATTAATAAGCTTGCTGCCGCGACTCCTAGATATGATTCGGACCCTCAATAAAGTATTGTCCTCCTTCATTGCTATTTTTTAACTATAAAAGAAACGAAATATTTTAATCCTAGTGCAAAAAAAAAAAAGGATTTCTAACTAGGGAGAAAAATGTGAGTCGCAGGTGATTCACGCAGCATCGAAAAAATCTGCATTGAACTAAATATTATTTATGTGGAATTAACAGGCAAAAAATTTATTTTCTCTGAAAGTGTATGCACATAGTAAAAATGCCTAGAGATAAAAAAAAATTAATTTAATCGTTTCACTTATCTAAATAACATCAATTCTGATTCCATATAAATTAGATGACAATTTGTTTTTAATCATTCAAGGTATTTAAATATATTGTAAATTTCAACTAGAACTCTGAGAATTTAGTTAAAAATCTTCTTTTCCCTTCTTAATAATTATATTTTTATGAGAATAAGATTCATTCGAGAATGCACCAACGATACATATACTATTAGAATAATTAATGAAATTTTAAAAGTTGGATGTTAATATTTAGAAAGATGTCTGATCAAGATTTGTACCCATTAAAATACATGTATTGAGCCGGTTAAGCTGTGCGTTAATCGATTAAATTTAAAGGACAAAAGTTATGTATAAAAGAGCATTCCGTCATATCCCACCAGTTTTTAATTTTAACGTTTCATTTCAGAGCATATTAAGATTAATTATTTGGAAAATTAACTAGCAAATTTTGCTGTCTTCAGGATCGTATTTCTTGACTTTTATATAAATCTGAATAGTAAAAACAATTTTCAGTCATCAAATCCTTCCTTCTTAAGAAACTCACGAAGACGAAAGATTTATTACAATTGAATTTCTTGACTTTTATATAAATCTGAATAGTAAAAACAATTTTCAGTCATCAAATCCTTCCTTCTTAAAAATCACACGAAGACGAAAGATTTATTACAATTGAATTATCATTACACAAAATATTGTCACTTTGGATTTTTCCTGAACTTAATTTGATTGATTAAATTAGAGTTTCACTTTTTCTTAATATAGAGATAATAAGGTTGCAATCTAATAAAAATATTCGCAAATTTATTTCGGAAGGAAATTTCTTTTACTTTAAGAAAGAATAAATCAGTTTATACTATCTCATTACTGTAGTCAAAATTGAATTAAGGGAATTATAGTGGTAAGGAAACGTAGTTCACTTGTAACAACTTCATTTTAAATTTATAATGCAAACACTTTACCTTAAGATGATCAGTATAAGTATATGAGTGATATATTATTCAATTAACTGTCTTTTTTCGTCAGGCAATAGATTAGTTCAAATAGATTACTACTAGTATATAGAAGTAGCTATAAATAAAAAGATATAGTTTAAGTTGAATGTTTCTTAAGACCTATTGCTGGATTGTGTTTCGATGTGTTTGAAGACATATTTTTTTGATTAAGAAATCAAACTTTCCAGATTTAATAATATTCCACACGTGCCTACTTTTAGTACTCTCGTGTAAAGCCTTCTCAGGCGCGAACATTCCAAAATACGCTCATCAGTGGTTCCAGGTGCTAACGACATGGGAGTTGTAAGGAGTATACCGACTTATTCGCTTCGACTGCTTCGGAAACAAAGTTTTTTTGGCCCCAGAATGTGAAGTTTGCGTGCCGAACTTTGTATTTGATGACTACCCATTCCTCGAAACCAGGAGATATTTTTCCAAACGCAGTTAAACTATTAAAGCTCACGAAACGATGAGTTATTTTTGGAAAAGGAGGGCCAGAGTGATGCAAGGGGTGGATGGAACGTCAGCAGTTCGGTCGAGTTTTGCTCTTAATGAACTTTTAAAATGTTTTCTTTATCATTCATTTACAGTTTCACAGAGGTTATGGAATCTGTTGCAGTTGCATATTATATGCATTTTTATAAACATTCTTTCAAAATTTTAAACAATTATATAAAGGAGGCTATATATATAAATTGCTAAGACTTTTATAAGAAATATATATTATTCCAATGATTCTTTCTTTATTCATAATATGCAATTTTATGTTGTCATATGTTTAAATTAATTTAGTGAATTTTTAAAATAAAAAAAAATTATCAAACACTTTTAAGTACATTTTGATTTGGTTAGAAAATTTTAATTCCAAAGATTCAATTTAGATTCAATGTATTAAGGGTCAAACGTCATCATAACAATTTTATGAGGACGTTAAGACAGTGTAATGTTATTTTAATAGTGCCCCCATATTTTGATCACTAGATTATAAAATAACAAAACAATTCATCAAACTTGTTGCGATAACTTTAAAGAGAGTTATGCTTGATATAAACATAAGGCGCCAGTTTAGATTGATGATAAAATAGAATATCAAAGATATCAAAATTTAATGATAAGATTTACAAGAGTAATTCTGGTATGTTGAAAAAAATTTGCAGCATTTTTAAAACGATTCATTATTTTACAATTTGAAGTTTTCATAGATTATTTTCTTCTAATTTAGCCTGTGAATTATGTTTAGGTTAAATTCAAAAAGAATTTGCTGCGGGAGTAATTTCTCTAGAGTACCTATTAGAGTACTTTTAGTATTAGTGTCCATAAAAAGATTTATTAATAGCTAATTAACTAATCGCAATGCTTTAGAGCTTTATCGACATTTTATTTTATTAAAGGTATGAAAAAGCAGTACCATTTTTATGTATGGAAGATTCAAGAATAATTGAGTTTTGTGGTGATATATGGCTTAATAAAAATTAGCTATGTTCCTTATTCCATTCGATATTATAAGAAACCAAGTTTAATTTAAACTAGTTTTCTGCCTATAGAAACATCAAAAAATGCAGTTGAAAATTTTTACTTTCTTCTTCGATATGGTACGATATTGAGTCATTTGTTGCGTGAGGTCATCACATTCCTTTCAAATCTAAAGCTACATATTTGCAATGTCCTTTTCTCCATCAAGCCGCAGAAATCTAGTCATAAATATCTATGCATTTCTTTCTTTTCATCTCTCTCTTTTTTTTTAATACTATGACTTCTTTTGTGAACACGAAAGGCATTAAAGCACGCAACAACATCCTTCAATGAATTTTCTGAATGAAAGAAGAATGAAATTTGTCCATTAAAGATGTCCTTGGGGAGTCACTAAAGATCCTGAACATGTGGACTTCAGCAAAAAAAAAAATTCTGTGAAAAGAATTTCAAGCTTGACGAAGCAATTCAAATAATTCCGTTTAATAAAGACAGTAGCCAAGGAATATTTAAAATTTTGGCAGCATCTTTAAAGCAGCATATCTGAAGCTTCATGGCTTTCTTCTAGATTGAGTATTGATACCTCCTAGTTAAGAAATTTGGTATTTACTAAGCACCAAAAGTTCAAAAGGAAAAGTAACTATTCAAACTGTTTGTATTCTATCTGTTTCTGGACCAAATAATAAATATCTTTAAAATTGATCCTGGTTTATTGTAGTTATTTGATTTGTTGGAAGGGCCGCGGTGGCCTGGTGGTAATGTCTCGGCTTCTGAACCGGAGGGTTTCAAGTTAGAGACCCGATTCCACCGAATAACCGTCGTGTTAGCGGGTACGGTGCACGTTAAATCCCTCGGGACCAAACGTCCTCCAGCTGGTATGGTGTGGAAGCTTTAAGAGGAGGGGTGCCAGCTCATGTGTCGTTATCGTCTTCTGACCACAGTTCAAAATTACGGGGGCTGTCCCAAAAAGTCCTAATGTTGCTTTAGAAACAAGCGTTAATATAACTTAATTAAACTAAACTGATGTGTTGGAGTGTCTTTTTGCGCTCCACATGTAATTATCCGGAGTCATTTTAAGTGATGTCAAAATTTCATAGCAAGTGTAATTGTTCCTGTTATTTAGAATATCATTGGATCCTGAGTCTTGGATGGGGGAACCAAAGGATTGTAAAAAGTAGATCCATATACAAAGAAAATCTAACATATATGATAGCCTGGGGATAACTAAATTAAGCAAAATGAAATGTCGTTCGATTGAAATTAGAGAGAAACTGAGAGTTGTCTTTCTCTACCGCACAGAAATTAAAATTAAATTAATGATACTCAATGAACTGATCAAAGAACCGAACAATGAACCGATGGAAAAGGATCATTGATCAGTTCATTGATGAGTTCACTGGGATTTTGAATAGGATTCATCGGAATTTTTCTCTACGTTGTTTAGGCATGCAATCTGCATTTTTTATATCAGTTTTGATATAATTTATAAATTAACGGTATAAAGTAAATACCATTTATTTTGTGCATTTATATGTAATTGATTTCAAATTAAGCATGTGCTAATTAATTAATTGTTGTTATTTATTCAAAATACCTTTAGCAGGAGATTTTTAAAAGATTATGTGATCTAATTTTTCTTAACGTCTTAAAACATTAAAGATAAACTTTAAATAAAATGTCCGCATTTTAGATTATTAAGCGATACCATAGTTTAATAATAATTTGAAAAACAGCATAAAATAAAAAATGCTGAATTTATGTCTTTGAATTTATCAAGCTGTAAAGCACACTTAAATGCTGATAAGAAAAAATATCGGTTCTAAATTAATGTAAGTTAAAAATAAAGATATTTTGTATCATAAAATATATATTTTTGTGCTTTTAAATAAAATTTCTGGAGTGAAATATACATTTTATTCTCTATTTCGGCCGTCTAGTTGTTTATATTATATTTACATTTTCCAAGAAATGATTTTACTAGATGTGATTCAAAACTTTGTCGATAAATTCTCTTATTTAAAGAAATTCGGATATCAGTAAATATAATGTAAAAAGAATTCAGTTGTTAAAGTAAATATTCAGGTATTTTAATAGAAAAAATAAAATTTTATTTTTAAAAAGATCTCTATCAGTTGCGTGTTTCCTGTACTAGAATAAAAAATTATTTTTGTATGTGTTATTAATAAATCACTAGTCTAATACATTTTTTTTTTGTTTTAAAGATCTAGCTACGAGGCTTAAAATGAAATTACGCAGCAGTAAATATATCTAAAGTTTTATCATAACGTTTACTACAACTATTTGAAAAGTAGAAATGAGAAACTTTCCTTTTTAGCCTTAAAACATAAATACCATTTTTACAATATGGGACTCGGTGAGGTATCCATCAAACTATCAGTTGTTACTAAAGGCATTCGTAAATACTTTTCAGCTGCTGAGAGAATGTTGGACATTTACGCTGATTCCGAAATCGAAAACGTTCTATTTACTACATTTCGACATAGACAAAAATATTTTTATTACATATAATGAGTTTTTTATTTTCAAACTTCAATTATCGTGATATTTGGAGAATTTCTTTAGTGATATGATTACACTTGCAGATATTATAATTTTTCTTCTTTGTATCGATATTCGATTTAAATCGATTTTGACAGTAAGTGCCAAAATCATTTGCGCTTGTCGCTCTCATGTAATGTTTATAATTCGTCACCTACTATTTTTTACTGTTTCTAGTCTTTTGTATTTGTCTTTTGCTACTAGACTTTTGTTTTTGGCGAACTTTTGGCTTAACCTTATGTTATTGGCGAAATTAATGCTTTACCATGTGCCATGGACGAATATAGACAGCAAACTTTCTTGGTTTCTTGGTTCAAGCATCTTTTATTATATTTTTAACGATTAAAAAAAATCGAAATGAAAAATTTCATTAATTGAAATAAATATGATATGTTTGACAATTTCTTTTTGTCATTTTTTCTTGTCATGCGGTACTTATAGAAAAACTTAATCTCAAGTTACTTTATAATGCAATTTTTAAATTCATAATGAACTTGCAAATTTTCTTCATATACGTTAAATAATAGAAAGGGCAAACAATAATAGTATTTGAATATTTAAAATTGGAAAATGTAAAAATTTATAAAAATCGTTTAACATAATATTTTAAAATAAAAAAAATCTACGTTTAAATGAAATTAAATTTAAAATTGAAAAAATGACCTAAAATTAGAAAATTTTCAAAATGCATTTTAAGTTATTTAAATTGTGTAATATCATAATATTAATAAAAAAGCATAAAATGAATTATCTCAGTGCAATATTTTTCCTAAGTGAACTGAGTTAATCGAAGCGATTATCAATGTAAATAATCAGTGCTTTTATGACTGTTAAAGATATTTGAAATTATTTAAAACCGGTGTTTTTCTATTTTCTATAAACAAATTCGAAAATAATATATAGTTTTTATTAATCCTTTATTTTTATCTTGTGTTTTTTTAAAAAAAATTAAAACAGAAGTTTAAGATAAGATACATATACTAGTTAGCAAGTGTGCAATTTTAGAAATTTTTGAGTTAAAGTACATTTGCTTCATAATTTAATTTTAAAAACTCGAAATCTTGGTGAAGATGAGAAAGTCTATTATTTATTTAACAATATTTATATTTAACATAGTATAATTTTTAATATAGAAAAAATTACCCGATTGCCTTCATTCGTATTATTATTTTCTTATATATTTTTCATAATTTATATAAATAAAAAAGTCACGTTTTAGCTCTATATATAAATTAACCCTAAAGAATCTTTTCATGACATTCAATTGGAAAACTGAATACGCCTTTACTTTATTCTTAAAAGCAATGAATATTAATTCTTTTTTAAATGAGTAAACTTCTACAAAGCAACGTCAGTTTTGGATCTGGATAGCCAAATAACCGAGGAAAATTTAAGTGTCGATCGAGGCACTTAAATTTTCTCAACTTAAGAAGCACTACACTTAAGAGAAAAGCCTTTTAATTACAGGGTATTTTCAAATATTTCTTAATGGAATCCTTGCTACGTAAACGGAGTTTAATTACTTAATAAGTATTGAGCTTCTTAAAATTGCTGCATTAATATCTTAATTGACGGAAGAACTGAGATGAGCCTTTTATTTATATTTCAGTTCCCAAAGTGGGATCAAATAATATGAAGTTATTTCTTAAAAAATAAAATTAGTATAAATACTTTGTTTCATGAAAATCTGCTCTAATACTTATTATAATTGCAAAAAATTAAATCTAACAAAATGATAAAATATATCGCTATAATACCAATGTCTTTCATTTTTGTTTATTGTTGTCGCAAATAGATTATACAAACGAAGCATTAAATATAAAACAAAACACATAATACTGAATGATAAAAAATATTTCGTGTGGTAAAAATTATATACTGTAGATCTTTAAAATGTTTGACAGTTAAGTAGTTTGGATTTTAAAAAAAATCCTAAAACTGACATGAATGATTCACAAATATTATCCTATAAGATTGAATACAATGAAAAATTATTTTGCTTTATGCAGGGCATAAGGAAACTTATGCAGCAAAATTAGAGGAGAGATGTTAATTAATTAGAAGAACAATATTTGTTGTATAATAGTTAGTATTGTTACTTTTCTATGTTGATCCATTATTTGACAATAAGTATTCCGTAGATGCAAAATTGCTGCATAAGTTTAGTGCTGCATAATGAAAGTGTGATATAGAAAATATGTATCGGCAGAATTGTTTTAATAGACATATATTCTAGCTCCTCATTTTATGTACTATTTTTATGTCCTCAATCAGCATGGTGTTATATCTTGAATTCTCATGTAAGAGGCTGGGACACAATCATTTATTCAGTAATTAAAATAACTTTGTTTCCAAAAAATCTCAAATTTGCTAAACAAAGCTGTATCAGCATTCTCAATGCAGTTGCAATAGCAACTGGATGCAATTCTGAAAATGCAAGTTGCAAGTCTGAATGCAAGTCTCAAATGCAACTCTGAATTCTAATGTCGTGTACAATCAAAGTAATTGTTTGCTGCAAGAGTTATCAGACCGACTAATGTTAGAATGCTTATACGTTGAATTAGTTTTAGGAGAATTATTTTAATGGCAATATTTTCTGTAGGAGGAAAAGAATTAATATAATCTAAAATAATTTTGAAATGCCTATTTATACAGCCGTAATTTAGAATATAAATTACAATAATTTTATAACGAAACTATTCTGAAAGTGAAATTTTTTTATCTTATTAAACTATTAGAATCTAATAAATTAATTTTTGAAACTGCTTTATCGTGTAGTAAAATTAAGAAATCATAAAATTGGAATATATGGTAAAATTGATTATTTTGTGAACCGTATTTTAGTAAAAGGGTGAAACATGAAATTTTTTGTAGAATTTATTTATAGGAATCTTTTATAGTGAAAATTCTGGATAACTCTCAGATATTTTCAATAAGATTCGTATCATTTTTGGAATAATAATGAAAATAAATTTGAATTTCTGATTCTCTACAAATAAACTATCAATTAAAAACATATATATATATATAACAGATGGAAGAAAAGGAAAAAAAATTAAAAGAAATACTTTCTTCATTTTAAATTTGATCACAAATTTATTTTGACTTAGAAAGATGCTTATAGCAATTTTTAATCCAACATTTTTAATTAAAATACTTTTTATGATTTGTTTAATATCTTCAGTGGTGTTTCATGTTTCTCAGTCAGGTCATAAAGAAAATGAGAAGCGTTAATACTTTTAATATATTTTAAGCAAAATGTCCATTTTCCACGTGAAAATAATTAGAAATAAAAATATTTAAATTTTAGACCTATTAACTTATAGGAAAGGTGATTAAAAAGATAAAAATTCACTAAACACAATATTGAAAATTAGATTTAATTTATTTTTTGTTTTTTACACGCTGAAGTGTTATTTTCAAACTTATCAAGTTTATCTGTTCTAAGAAAAGAAATAATTTTAATAAAATTATTCAAAAATTATGCATAAAATATTATTATTTTTTATTTTTAAGAGATTTGACAGTGAAGTCTTTATCTGGACTTAAACATATTTTCATCTTATAAGTATGAATCAACATCTCAGCACATTAATATTTTTTTTTCTAAAATAATGCTCAATAAAGAAGGAGTATAGAGATATTGTTGCTATTAGCGAAAGGCGAGGATCGAACTCGCAACCTTATGGTTCGTAGCCGAGTAAGATGATCACAAGATAAAAGAAATTTCTCATGTCTCGTAGCTGTTATCTGGCTTATAAAGCGTCACCACAATATTAAATATTGCAATAACTATTCAAATACATTTTGATATCAATATATTCCCTTATTTTCATCCTCAAAGGGAGGGTTTACTCAATTAATTTTATTATCTTCCTTTGAATAAGAAAAAAATGTCTTCACTTTGATTCTTTTGTAATATCTTGTTGAATATTGAAAACAAAAATCTATACAAACATCATTTTTGGGCAGAAAAGAAAACTTTGCAATAAATTAACAATTAAGATGTGAATATGAAGATAATGGAAATTTAGTCGATTAATGAATTGGATTCAGAATTATGACAAATTTCGATTTTTCAATTCCGGAGCAATTTGCATTTGTCAAATAAAACTTTGAGAATACAAAAACAGCAGTTTTCAAAAACTTACAATTTATCCAAAACTTTAAAGATTTACACTTTTAAGAAGTGCAAAGTATGACTTAACACCACTTTGTTGACTAATATTTTCTTGAATCTTAATGTTCATTTTTTCGATGGCTTCCCTAAACTAAACTAGATAATATTAAATATATCATTAACATCATATCTATAGCATGTTTACAGATACGGTAAGTAATTTCGATAAATTTATTATATCAAAGAATTTAAAAGACAATAAAAATTTATAGTATATACACAAGGCATTTAATTATTTTATGTATTTACTTTTTTTTTATTTTGTATTTACTTTTAACTGGGAATGAAAATCTAAAAATACATTTACTTATTTTTCAGCAATACTTAGCTTACCTAAAGACAGAAAGCTGGAAATGGATTAGAGACGAGAAAAATTTTGATTTTATATGATCTAAAACATAATTTTTTGCAAATATAACAAAATATACATAAAAATACAAAATAACTATAATACATAAACAAAGTTAAAGCATAATAAAAATTTTAACATACTCATCGCGTTTGTTTGGAATGAATCAGTATTTTTATCATACATGACGAAAACTCAGATTTTAAATTATTATTTAATACTTGCGTGTCATAACTTTATAAAAGAGAACACTGAATAATTAACTAGCATATTGTGAGAATTTTTGAATGATTAATAGATGGAAATAAAATGGAATCGTTTGTTTTGTTTATATGATCAATGGAAGGAATTCAGAAAAAGAAATCGTTTGCTCATCATTAATCATGCAGTGCTTTTGCAGTTGTTTCTAACATTCATCTTTTCAGTGCGAGAGTTTTTCAATTTAAAACATTGATACAACATCTGCATCTATATGTGAAGATTTCAGAGTTTGCATTTGAAAAGATCTAGACATATTGCTATAGGATCTTTATCTTTGGTGAATTATGAACAATCACTTTCAACAGAATGTGATGTCGTAATTTCAAGAATAATATATTCACAATGAAAATTGATTCCTTTTTTTTTTATCTGAGTTAGAATACTGGAATATGAAATTAATTTAAAAATGCAACAAATTAAATGTAGGAAAATGTAAAACATTATTGAAATCTGAGATAGTAAATTCTTATTATTCTAAATGTTGTTTATTTTCAAGGGAAATTTGCGATATTAAAAATTGACTCTTAAGTTTCAATTTCATCTCTATTTCCTCTTTAGAAGAAACGTTTGATTCATTTTAAACGATTGTAAAAAGAAAACAAGAAAGAAAAGAAACATTTCAATCAATTTTTGAAATATTTGTAAAAATTAAGAAAACTAGACTAAGAATTTCATGTTTTTAGTTAACATGTATCATATGTTAAAGAAAAAATAAAGCAATAAGGATAATTTAATTAAACTTTGAAATTTTAATTAGTTAATAACTATTCACATTAATTTATTTCAATTAAGCTTCTAAAATGATTTTACCTTTTAAATGATTTATTCCTATGCTAATTCCGTTTTTCATTTTCATCTATTTTAACAATTATGCATTAAAGATAAATTTAATAAAAAAAATATGAACATTCGTTTTTAATAATGTACTTAAAGAGTGATTTCTTATTTTAATTATTTTCTAGTTTCTGGAATTGTTTTGGATAGAATATCCTTCTTATTTTACCTAAGGCAGGATTTTCTATCTTATCTTTCGCTATCAAATAATAATTAATTGTTCATCATTAAATGTTGCAGAATTTTAAAATAATTTATTTCTCAGTTTCTCTATTTGATATCAGAAGAGAATAAAGATGAATTCAATTATTTGGCAAAATGGCAGTTAAATTCTGAAAATAATGCATTATCATCAAATATTTTTAAGAATTGAAAATTTCAAAAGTCTGATGCATCAAAAAATCGGCGGCAAATTGTTTAAAAATTTGATCTTTATAAACACGAAAAAAGAAAATCAATTAAATAACACAAAAACATATAATATAAAATGATTATACCGTATTCGGTGGCTTAATTGCTCATTCAAGAAATATTCTGAAGATTGAATTGAATCATTTAAAGAGATGATAGTCAAAGCAATGTTCAAAATTTGCTTTATTGACGATCTTAACTTTTTTCATATCCTAAAATGTTTTCTAAAATGCATATAAAAATCAAAATAATTTATTCATTTCAAAGATATCATACTTATCTAACATCATTATGAGGGGATTTAATTGATTATTTAGGAAATATTTTGATGATTGATTTGAATGATTTAAAGAAATGGTAGTCAAAGCAATGTTCAAAGTTTGTTTTATTGGCGATCATAATTTTTTTTTATATCCGATCTTTTAAAATGCCTACAAAAACGAAATAATTGATTCATTCCAAAGATATCATACTTATCTAATATTTCAATTCTGCTGTACAGTGATTTGTTTTTAAAAATGTTTGAAATGGCTGGTCTTCTATCCTTCGTTAACTCCATTATGCAATTCACCCGCATGACTAATCAAACATTAATGTAATCGGTTGCTCGCTTAAACTGGTATATTAATGTATTCCCAATAGACCAATGGAATATTCATCTAAACGGTTCTATAAATAAACACTGGTTATAGGCTAGTAATTAGTCTGCACTGATAATGCAGAGCGCTTGCTCAGATGCGTTATTCGAGGCACCTCTGAGGAGGTTGCCACTTCCCTATTAGTCAATGGAGCATCGCCTTTGTACAGCATTAGCGCCTATAAATTCCACTGCTTATTAGGACAGCAGGGTAGGCGGATATTAATTTGGAAACAAACACCCCTTGTGCTTGTGGTTGCAGGGAAGATAAACCCATGCATAGGATATTAAAATCTTCATTTACAGCCCTTTAAATCATTTATAAATCTATTTTCAACAGCTCTATTGCTAATTATGTCGTTTTAGATTTTATTCAGATTCTAATCATTTATACTTTAATTAGATTCTAATTAAGGGGGACTAAAAATGTTTAAAAATAGTTATCAAAAAAGTTTGATTAAAATTTTATAAAGTTGCATTTTTTATTTTAATTATCTATTTTTTTTTGTCTTTTATTCATAAATAACTATTATAAATGTTGAAGAATTTTTCATTTTTTTCTGAAATTTATCCAGGTTGCGTTTTTCGTAGGGAATCAAAAGTTGATTAAATTGATGAGTTTAGTTTTGAATAAATTAAATCAATATTGATAAATGATTATTGAAATGAATTCTAATAATTAATTTATAAAATAATTTCGACGATAATGTAATACATTATCATCGAGACGATAGAAAGTTGTAAAATTTAAAACCTTCTATGCTATCAGGAAATTAGTGAATGAATATGAAGTTCTCCCAGCAGAAACATGAAGAACGCAAATTAAATAAAAGTATATAAAAGTTCAACTTTTAATGCAATATTTTTGTTATTAATGCTTTGTAATTCCAGCAAACTATTGGACTTTTATTTTCAGAATAAAAGGCTTCATTGAAATTAATAAGTCTCTTAATAGAAACTTGAAAATGATATTTAAATGAACTTAGTTGTAAGAAAAATAAATATTGTATTACAAGAATCGTAAATGCTATTAATTGCATAATGACTTGGCTACCCCCCCCTCCTCCCCCACGAAAAAAAACCACGCTTTGATCTCCAAGTATTAATTTCATATAATCTCTTGAATGTTTATGTAATCTAAATAGAATGTAATACAGTTTATCTATAGGATTTTTTTATGTTTCATATTCAGCTTATGTTTTCTTAATGTATACAATTTTTTTTCAGCATAAAACTTTGTGATGAAGATATTACCATATGTTTAAAGTGATCTTTGATTGCATATTAGAATTGCATTACATTATTGCTATTAAAAGTGTGTTTTAATATAATCTAAAGGTAGATGAAATCAATCTTTTGTGTTCTTTCAATTATATATATATGTTCGAAAATAAATTTGTCTCTAAAATTGAAATTTATTCAAAAACGAAATAATTGAGTTTATAATAATCTTAAAAACTGCTGCTGTTCGTGGATAAGCTTGGATAGCTTCCAATAACATAATTTTTCCAAGACAATAATTCAAGAAATAAAAATATAATACTTGTTAAGAATTTCTTTGCAATTAGGCTGCAGAAAATGTTTTCAGCTATGTGTTTTATTTTTGAAGTTGGGTTTAAAAATCGCGTAATTATAATTTATTTTAAGTTACATAATCAATGGTTCATAATTTTTTATTTCGAACTACTGCATATTATTTATTTTAAGAAATATGAATATTCTTCATATTGTTGCGAGTGAATTTAAATCAAATATTTTAAAATGTTTTAGATTGAGGTTTCTAAAAAATATTTGCTTGAAATGTTATGCAATTAAATGATAATAACACAGAAAAAATTATATTTTTAAATAAAAGAATCAAATTCTTAATTGATAAGCTTCTAAATTAAATATTATTATATCATGCATTTATTTAATTATTGAGAAAAATAATATTTTTTTAAATCAAAATAAGATTTAAGGATTTAGTTTTCATTACCTTAGTTTATCATCAGTTTTCTTATATGATTCGGTTATAAAGTTTGGGGTGTTAAATTAACAGAATTTGGCTTGACTAATATTCATATAAGTAAAAAGTTAAGACAATAATAAAAAAAAATAAAGGAAATCATCAAAATTTGATGATTAAATTTTCTTAATAATATATGTTTATGAATATTATTTGAGCAGAAACAATGAATCAAATATCATTTAGGCGTCTATGGAGTTATAAATTATTCGTGTAATTTCATGTAATAAAGCACCAAGAGATAAGTGAGGTTTTTGATTTGCATAACTATATCATTTTCTTCTCACATTGAGTAATATAATTTACATTTAAATTCTGCAACTGATTCAAAAGTGATGCTTTTCTTTTCGGTTGTACTCATTGTAAAGCTTCTACTTTCTAAGATAAATAAAGGATGAATTAAAATGGTCTTTATACTTACTTACATGTATTTAAATTTAAAATAGTATATTTTTAACGATATTTATTGGATTTTTTTTCTATTTAATGAAAATACTAAGGAAAATCGCAGATTTCTTCAACATAAAGTGTACATGATAAGTAAAGAAAATCATTCAAGCGTATTAGGTAGGTTGCTTTCTAAAGGATATTGCCCGTCTTCCAGAAAAAGATTGCAATATGTAACCAGCACAGAAACCGCGGAATGACTCACAGCTTATTATTATACATTGTCATATTTTTTTTCATTATTATACGTCTTTATTTGGGGGGGGGGGCGGTTTCTTAAAAATTCTGTCTCATTGTTTACTTGTATTAATGTGTAATTATTATTGGTTTGAAGCTTAATTCTGATAAATATTTGAATTATCATTTATTTTTATTTATTGAAAATTATTTTTTTTACTTTCTGCAAACTGATTTTAAAGTGCTAATCTTATTTTAAATTTATTATTATTGTAAATGGCATAAAGGCTATAATTAGTATGAGAAATAAATAATTTAGAGTTCTGGATGAAGTTTTGGTTAACATATATTTACTATTTTGATACCTCCATGCAGCGACCAAATGCTTTGGCTCAATATACTAAAATTTTACAGCGGGATCAAAGTCTGATATCCCTTAAAAGTACGTGATTACAGAACACTCTTTTAAAATAACCATTAATTGAAATTTCCGCAGTTTTAGTAATATATTAATAGCAGTAACTTATGAAATGTCGCTTTGTAAAAAGTTTTAAAATAATTTGTTTCAACAAGAGATAGCTTTTTCACTTAAAAATTGTCACTATATTTAGATTATAAAACTAAAATGCTTCTTTTGGTTTGGGCTATGAGTTTATCGTTATTTCGAGTCAAATAAAAATAAGAATTTTCAATATTTTATGCAATGAATTAATAAATTTGGAAAACAGTTTTCTATTTTATGATGAAATCCATTTTGTTATTTGCATTAGCCTACAATCTAGAAGTAGTTGTGAATTGTGTTCATATAAAGCCCCATCCGAATGACGTGTTGCCTTTATGGATATGGTCGTAACTCTGCCATCTGAGAAGTTGTAGTACCACCCCCACCTATGGATGTCAGTCGGGAGGATCCCGCAAATTTTCGGTAAAATGAACACACAAAGAACCCCGAAAAACCACAAGAAAAGGGAAAGAGGGGGAAATGTGCCTGTTTTTAGACGCGCAAGGGCCGTCGGAACGGAGTTTTATACGTTCCATCTATTGTGTGCTGATAAATTTCTTTTCTTTTTTCTTTTTAATTTAAGTAATATATCCAAATTGGATACAATGGGAATCTTCAAACTGATAATTAAAATTTACAAAACAATGATTGTTCTAGAATAAAAAATTAGCTGACACTTAAATTGTTATATTATTGCAATTCTGTTTTCAACAAAATCTTTGACTTAGTTACACTAAAAGAAGCCTTTCTGTTTTAAAAGTTAGATAATAGTAGAGTTCTAAAATAACTCTGCCTATTTATCTAAGTGCAAAACGGTTTAAGCTTCCCTTCCATTATTTGCTTCTAACTAAATATAAAATGTTATTAGACCGAAGTCTGGAAAGAAGTTTTCATTCTCATCAACTAAGACAATTAACTAGAAAGCAGCAGACACGTTTTTTTATGTTTGTAAATTGTTTTTTTGCGGGAGAATAAACAGAAGCAAGTAACGTGAAAAATCATTACAAGGTAATAACTAGTATCTTTTCCTCTAAGCCTTGCTTTACTTAAAGTGGCAGAAAAGCAATATTTGCCCGCAATTGTTTACATTTGCCAAAGAAAAAAAAAGGAATGCAATCAAACTTTTGAAAAAGCAGTTGTTCGGATGATGAAGGGAAACAGAAAACGAGGGAAAGTTCGCCCTCATCGATTGCCACTTCACAAAATGAATAAAAAAAGAAAGAATATTTTTGTGAATACATAGAGTATTCTTATTTTCAAACAATAGTTTTCTAAGCAAAGGAAAACCAGAAGAGTGTTTTCTTTGACCTATATTTCTTCCTCATCGTTTCGGTATGAGGAAAATTTAATGTCGTTTTGGATTGTAAACAAAAGAATTGATGCCAGCGGAGCTTATAAATAAAATTTCGAACATCCAGTGGCTTGGATAAAGCTGAAGTCTCGCCGTGTGTAGAATTAAAAATTTTGGATTTTCATGCTGAGTTTTTCACAAAAAAAAAAAGTTTTTTTTTTTTAAGTTTTCAAAAAGTTTGAAATTTAAGTAGATATGATCACAATCAAATTAGAAATTGTTATTTTATAATGCTTTTAACTAATATAAATCAGAAATTGATGTTGTCATTAATGCGAAAAAAAGGAAGTACAAAATTAAAAGGCTATTCTATAAAGCAATAAATAAAAAATACAGTATATCCTTATCTGAGAATTTTATTTACTCACAAGAATGGTTATTATCCTTAATCCTTAAGGATCTTTATCCTTATATAATCCTTTAATTTTTAGCACGTAATTTTTTATTCCTTTGATGTATCCCAAATTGAGAAACTGATATACTTAATAATTTCTTAGCATTTCAAAATATCAAAAAGCAATTAATATATATGAAGACATAATTTCAAATTAAATTAATTAATAAAGGAAATATTAGTAATCAAAATGATACGCAAGAAATTTCTAAAATAATGAAAAAAAAAAAAAACGTGCGTGAATACAATGTAATACGATTTAGATGAAATATTGTTTCTTTTCCAAAAATAATGCAAAAATTATTTGGTAGGGAGTAGGAAAACAATGATGAAAATTCTTTTATTCGATTATTTTTTTCGGAATTAATTGTATCTAAACAGATTTAATCTTTATTTCTAAAACCCTCTTCTAAAATTAAAGTGTATATTTATTATCGAAATAAAAAAATAGATCAAAATAACGAAAAAAAATTATATTAAGAAATAAATATCTGGCATAATCATCAATTTTGGATGTTTTCATAATCCTGGAGTGCTAGAACTTCTCTTTATTTATGATCTCAAACCAACGTGAAGGAAAAAAAAAAAAATGTTTGACTTGGTTTATTGCTTCTTCCAAAAAATAATTCAAATTATTATTTTCTTACATTGCATATATATTCAAAAACAACTGAAATTAAATTGATAAATTTAATTTCAATTATTTCTGTAAATTTTTGAGAAATCGATAGGAAATTTCTTATGAAACGGTATTCAATATTCCGAAAAATCCATAATAATTTGACAGGAACCTACAACCGGCTACTCCGACCCATCCGAAGGGACACATCTGAATGCCGGATCGCCGGAACAGTAACACTAGTGCAAACTGTAGTTGTGTCCTAAGGGCCATCACCGGTCACCGTACAACCCTTCTTTTGGGAAGTACATCCCATCATTATCCCGTCATTAAAAAATAAAGTACACCCTTTATTTTTTTCTCTACCCACCAAGGTGGTGAGAACCAACCACCATACCGTATGCTTCACATCCTTAATTACTAGGTACGCCCAGTGGGAGTAATGGGGCGGCAGAAGAAATATTAATTCGTTCAAATAAAATAATTTATTAATTTAAAAAATTCTGGTGCTAGTTACATCTTTCATAATTCTAAAACTTTCAAAAGTAACTAATAAAGTTTGTTCACCTTTTTACACATTTTCTAGAATATTCAAAGACTGCAATCTATTAAGTCTAACTCAAAAAACGATCTTATTTTGTTATTATTATCAAAAAATGATCTTATATTGTATTATTCACTTGATTTTATTGTGAATTCTAAAATTCGATAGTTAATAAGAAAGAGGTTTTGCAATCATAAAGAGTTATCCCTGCCTTACTTAAGCACTTGAAATTGCCTCTACAAATCTAATAGATCAAATTATAAAATCCAGTAGGTCAACATAAAATAGGATCTATTACAAAAAGTTCATGAGCCTACCCTATGCATAAATTCACAACGGCATTATTATAACTATTAAAGAAGTGAGAACTCGCAAATGAAAAAAAAATTATTATAACGTCGAAGTACTCCACCCCCGTCCTTCCTAAGCATAGGTTACTCTAAATGACAATCGTCGTATCGTAAGGTTTATGCCAAATTCCTGGGAGGTTCGTCCCATTATTTTAACGAAGGTAGTTCAAGCATACAACATTACTATAGCCACAAGGTAAGCGAGAAACAACTTCAGAACCAGAAGCGTTTCATTGTCATATATGGTATGCCTTTCGATGGGAATGAAGATTTTTATATAAAAAAAGAGTAAATCAGATGCATAAAAGTGTGTAACAAAAGCGGTTAAAAAGAAAAAGGCGTATAAATCTAAATATTTCCCCCAATCTCAAATTTCAATACATTTCCAAGAAAATTCTTTTATAAAGACTGTTGACGTGAAAATCATGATAACGCATTGTTAGAAGTGGGTAAATGATGGTCTGGAGATCTAATTTTCTAGATAAGTTTCAACCCGTAATTATTAAGTAATAATTTATGAAATTAATAATAGCTCCCAAGGTTTGTCTCATTATACTGATTCTATGCTGTCAACCTGAGATTCTTATCAATGGCGAAAAGTGATGCAATGATGGTAATTCTTCATAGATTAGCTAATAAGTTTGTAATTGAAAGATCGAATTCTTAAAGGCACGGAAAACTGATAGTGCCAGGGGTTCAAAGCATTCGACCGAGAAATGGTTTAAGCTAACAGAATGATTTAATATAGAATTTTAAAAAAAAAAAAGATTTTTCTCTTAACTTAGAAAATTTATTATTGCTAGGTTCTGCACTCGTCTTCATGTAATTGTAATATTGAAGTTTAGTTGTCTTTTTCTGAAAGATAAATTTATTTCATTTGTTAGACTAAAATAATAACACTTAAAAGGATTTTTTTTTTAAATTTCAAAATTAATAATTTATTTTGTCACTTTGTAATTTATTTTAAAACTCTCACCCACAAAAAGTTCAAATATTTTCCTTCTAATCAATGTAAATTTTAAAAAAAAGTGACAAGTTTTTCATCAAAAAATTGTACCACCTCTTCAAAGAATATTGATATAACTTTACAAACTTTTAATCAATCCCCATCTTGACATTATTTAAATGTTTCTGTTAAAAGTGAAATAGTAAGCTACTTAAAATCTGAAAAATGCATAAATAAAAATAAAAGTTGAGCATTGATTTCGGCTCATATTTTTAGTTTTTGCAAATTAAAAATAAACAAATGAAGCTGCAGCTTACGACAGCTTGCTTTACAATAAACAGACCCTCAAGAGTCGGACTTTGCCAATATAATTTGAGTAAAATGCTTTCTAACGCTTACTTTTTCTGCCATATACCTAAATGATCTAAATTCTCTGGCAATAAAGCTGTATTAATTGTCTTATTAAAATTATATTTATTGTGTACATCTCGTGACACCATTGAACAATTAAAAACGCAAATGTCCAGTTCATTTATCTTCTAAATATCACGGTATTGTGTCTTTAGTTTTCTTATTCGTCTCATTATTTGCACAGATATTTAACAAATTCTTTTTCTCGAAGGGGAGGGGGACTTCCATTAAAGCAAGAATATCACGCGATAAGTTAGTTAATAAAACAAACAAAAAAAAAAGGTTTGAATTTCGGGATAACAAATATAATCTACGTTTAGAATTTAGGTCAGAAATATTTTTAGATGATTCCTAAAAATTCAGAAGAAGTTTGCACAACTATTAAATTGGTTTCATGATTTGAAATAATATAAAATTTATATAATATTTTCGGAAGTTGATGCGTAAGAACGCCAAAATTAGTTAAATTTTTGATTAAATAAAATTCTAATTAAAATATTAAAAATGCTGAAACTGAACATTTTTATTCTCTAAGGTACATCAAGGTATCAGTATCTCTAAAGTATATAAATACTTATCTGTGAAATTTGGAAGCTGTAGGTGAAACTATCTTATCTGTAATACGCCCAAATCCGACACATACATTCGTTTTTATTATTAGTAGAGAAATCCATGTCTTAAGAATATTTTATTATGACTCATAAGACAGAAAGAAATAAGACTGAAATAAAATTTGAAATTCGTTATTAATCAGAAAATTTAGGAATTAAAACGACTTAACATATATTTCTTTATTTCATTTATACCATTTTTTTTTCTTATCAGTTGTATATACCTAATATAAATGGTTCAGAAATTAGCCAATGACCCCCGATTAGGGCGGATATTCTGAGAGTATATAAAACATGCCTTCCCTTAATAATGCAGAATCATTAAATTTACAATGTAGATATTTGAAAAATCAACTGAAATATTTTCGGGAAATTAAATTTCATGTTTCTAATTTACATCATTTCATGCAGACATTTGCTAAATATACCACCTTTCTCTCATTAATTTGAAGTAAGAGTCAACTTAATCCTTTGATTTCGATTTTTGTCAATGTGATGGCAACACATTAATAAAAATCAATTTTCCTAATACACGCGTAAAATGCTCGGGCAAATTAGACTTTATTTTTATTTTATGCGAAATATCTGGTAGGAAACTGAACTAAAAGCATTTTTAGAAATTAATTAAAAATTGAAAACATCATCTGTCAAAGATTTTGCTTTATTGAGAATATTATTTTTTGAATTTAAAATGTTTTGAAAATAAAATTTGTGTTGTAGTATTTTCGAGAGTTCATAGCCGAAAAACGCCCAAGATCTCGCTTAATTTTTAATTAGTTAAAATTTTATAAAAATAATCGTTCAGTAATGCATATTTATTATTATTTTGGAAATATATTAGCACATATCTTTTCAAAATATATATGTGCCATGTTTGGTAGGTATAGATTAGACGGTTTGGCTTCTAGAGCACTACCACACAGACACAGACATACACATTTTCATCATTTTTATAATTAGATAAAAAATGATAATAGAGATGAAAATTTTATCAACACTAATTTATATTTTCAGATTCCAAAATAGACTGCGAACTTTGATGAGTTTTTGCAAATTATTTGTGAATATGCTGAACATTAAACTACAGGATTATTTCTGTATGTGAGAAAATTGATGAATATCTAGTTATAATTTCAGCCATTAATTTTTTTAATCATAATAGTGTGTTATATGAAAAAATAAGATATCCCGAATCGTCATTGAAAATAGATGTTGCACAGAGAAATCAAATTTCCTGAATGCTAAATTTTATATAGTGTATAGAAAAAAAAATGTCATTCTATCCACAGAGAAGATATATATAAAAATCTGAGAGTGATTAAATTTCTACGATACAACTTATTAATTCTTCCTTTTTAATTTTTGGGGTGCCATCTAGTGAATTTTAGCAAAGCAGTTTTCAAAATAAAATAGGAAATTCCTCCTGATATTATCTCTGATTAATGAAATAAATTTATATCGCTATCAGCCGAGCCCGAATTAATATACGGTCCCGCAGTCTAGTGTGCCACGTTTGGATCGATCCCTATTCCATTTATCTTTCCCGCGCTCGGCTTAAATCGCCCAATAATAGGGAACAAACAACTATGGGGTTTTTAATTAATTTGTTCATCTTGCTGCCTTTGCAATGGGCGTGATCCATGGTAAAACTTCAAAGCTCCCCTACGTTCGTATTCATAATACTAGGATAGAGAAAGATGGCTTTGCTGCTTTATCTGAATGAGTAAATGTATTACCAAGTATTTTTATGGTTTATTTGAAACCAGTAATGAGACAAAGGTAGAATGTCTGCTGCCATTGCAGTTTTGCTTTGGAATGTATCTTCAGAGAATTACCTTGTTTAAGTGTTTTCAGATAATTGTGAGCTTAATCTTATTGGTTTTGCTTGATCCCATTGATGAGAGGAAAGATTCCGTTGATAGTTAAGTAATGAAAATCTAAGAATTAGTTCGATTGATATAAAAGGAAATTATAGCAGTTGCTAGGATAAGTGTAAAAAATATGGTTAAAGAATGAAATTTTTAGAAGTTTTAATATAAACGGAAATAGAAGTTAAATTTCATTCCTTTTAAAAAATTCCGGTTCTAAAACTATTGAAATATTAAACGTTTAGGGACATGAGTGTAAATAAACATATTTGCTTGAGGTAGATTTTAGTTACATTTCAAATTAAAATAAAAGTTGAATAGAAAATTAAATAAAATAAAAAAAGTATGAAATTTGCAATCGCAATTTCAAGTTATCATGTCAGAACATTAATATTTTTTAAGACATTATTTGTATTATTTAAGTCCTTAACCAGTTTAAACCGGTTTGAAACAATCACGAGACTATCAAATTGCTTATACGTCGATATTTCGAAAAGCGATGGATTTTCAAAACTTTATCTCGGGTTAAGATTTTTTGCGAAAATCCGGCTTAAGCTGGTTTGGAATGGTCACTTGACTATTATACTGAGTAATCCAATTACTTTTTAGAAAAGTGATGGTTCTTTTTTTCCATCTCAAAATTTTTCGAGTTCCAAAATTTTTTTTGTCAGCTAGAAAAATTGAAAATTAATATATATAATATATAAACTTTCAATACCTTTCCACACGGTTTCGCATTCATTTCCATTTTCTTCTCTGTGCTTCTTCTGGCCATAGCTTCTTACGACCCTGCCCTTATTGGCCAGCAAGAGAACAGGGTACATGGCGGACATTCGCATCTAGTTATAAGTTTTTATTGGCGTTAAGTCGTCAAATATGAGAACCACCTTTATCCTTTTTAATAACCCTAAAAGCGAAAAATAGATGTCTCAAAAGCGATAAATCGCCAATTTTCTACCCATGCATTTTGTGGCTCCTAAAACCTCAAACAAAATTAACATTATGTTATCACATGATAATGAATTAAAAAAAAAAAAAAAAAATTAAAAGTAAATAAAAAAAAATTAATCATTCTCATTTTTACAGTTTTCTCTAAAACAAACATGCATCTAAATGCATGAAAATGAACTTTCTTTTTGCATGACGCTTTTAATTTTTTTTTATATTTGATTTATTATTTATGAAAAAAAATTATAGTTTGGAGATCTTAGTGCAGAAAAGTTTAATTTATATTATAATAATAGGTTTTTCTCATAATCCATAACGTTGCTTCTTTTATACATGAAAAATAAATATTGGTAATACGTGCTCAGCATCCATAATAAGGATTAATGGTTATGCTCTGACTATACCGAAATGAATTCTGACCAAATAATCCTAGTATATTAGATAACAATAATACGTAGTTATATGACTAGTTAAGTATAGTGACCAGCTATCCTTATAATTAATGATGCATCTAAGACAGTCATTTTGCGGAATGCTCGTTTCGTGCCCAGAAGGACCATTTAAGGATTAATGATGTTCACTTGACGTTATTTGACAGCTGGCATTAAATCATTGCATTTCATCTTAATTATTAAGTTCGATGTATTGTCCACACTTTATTAGTTCAAAATTGTCAGACTTTTATTTATAGTTATTACGAATACAAGAAATGTCTTTTATTTTTTATAAATGTCCTGCTTAACTACTGGTAATGTTTTAAGGTGAAAAGCTTTCCTCTTAACATTATGATTTATGATTCATTTGTATTAGGTGCTTGCCTGTATTTTAATCAGCGACATCTATTGGTAAACATGCGAACATATCTATATAAACGACAATGGTTTTGGGCTTTACCATTTACTATTACTTTATTGTTATCCTTTTGAAAGTTTTCCATTCAATATTATTGAGTTATTCAGTGTAAAAAGACCCCAATCATGGAACACTTCAAATTGCATTTTCGACATTCATTGGGTTTTTTTTGTTTGATTTGAAGAAATCTACTACCGAAGCCCATCAGACACTTTTAAAAACTTATGGAGATGCTGAGTCATATCCCAATTATTAATTTTGGTTTTAACGATTTAAGAGTGGTGATGTTGGTGTAAATGATAAAGGAAGACCAAAATAATTCGAATACAATAAATTCCAAAACTTATTGGACGAAAATGGGAAACAGTTGTAGAAAATGATGGAAAATATTTTGATTGATATACAGGGTGATTATAATTAAAGTTCCATTTTGAAATGGTCATAAAATGAAAACTACTGGACCAAATACTATCAAACTTAGTAATAGTTTTAAGAAGGTCATGGAAATTTCTTTTCTGCCGAAAAAAGACTCAAAAACTCACCACCAAGTGTGAATGGCGCTGTATGCAATATTGGTAAGCAAAATAGGATATGAAAACATCGGTTTAAAATGTGTTTAATCGTTTCTGAAACGTGTTACAAAGCATGTTCAATGTGTGTTATGTTCAATTTGGTATGTACAATGCACAATTTGGCTTAATTGAAAGGAGTGATACACCGACATGTCTGTAACTTTCCTCCTGATATGCTAAGAACTACTGTTGAGAATGCAGTAATGCGAATTAACTTGCTTTCAGAAAATGGTGTAGGCCACATTGAACTTTCTGTATAATACGTTCCAGAAACGATTAAGCACATTTTAAACGCATGTCTTCATGTCCTATTTTGCTTAACAATGTTGCATACAGCATCATTTATCCCTTGTGTTGACTTTTTGAACATTTTTTTGGCGGAAAAGAAATTCCTATGACCTTCTTTAAACTATTACCAAGTTTGATAACATTTGGTCTAGTAGTTTTTCTTTTATGATATGACTGTTTCAAAATGAAACTTTCATTATAACCACCCTCTATGTTGTACCAATTTTTCTCAATAAATGACTTTTTAAATTTGAAAAATGATCAAAGCGAGCACCTAATATATAAATGTTTTTATTAAAGCTTTATAATGAATAATATTATTATTTATTTATTATATTTGTTATGTTTGGTGATGCTACAATGAATAATTATTAAAATAATCTGATGTGTACACTAAAAAAATTAAACTACTTAATATTCTCATATGATGTTCACTAATTCCAACATTAACATTTTCTAAGATTGAAACCTTTATTATTATTAAATTCTTTAGAAACTCATCAAATGTAATTAGACATTATTTATTGCCATTGAAATGTACAAATATTTCTCAGATTCTCTTACATTACATAATTCAATTAAAAGCATGTACAAATAATGTGTATTACTTGCAAAATGGTTTATCTTTGGCTTCTTATGACAAAGAATAAAATTTATAATAATTCTTTAGACATTCATTAAATGTAATTAGGCAATATTTATTGCCATAGAAATGTGCAAATATTTCTCTGCTTTTTGCATACATAACATCACATTACATAATGTGATTAAAATCATGTACAGAGGATATGTATTACTTTCAAAAGGGTCCATGTTTGGCTTCATCTGACAAAGAGCAAGATTTATAATAAACATTAAGCTTTGTGTTCATTTAAGAGACATGTTCAGTAAAACATATTCACTGGAGAAAGCATCTGAAGTTTATGTCTCCTAATCTACTAAATGTTTGAAATCCGCGACAGGTACTTGGAAAAGCTTCAACAATGTAGCTTATTCCCCGAAGTTATTAAAACTTTGCCATTTTATTACAAGCACCCATACATCCTGAGAATGCAGGTTTAATTCCCTCTGTGCATTAAGCTGTCAAAGGGTGGAGAGATAAGAATCCTCCCAACTGCACTTCTGAACAACCAAAACGCTTATTTACATGAAATGAACAGCTGGTCGCCATTTCCTAAAGTATTTAAAGAATCATTCTCTAGTGAAAGACTTGAATAATCCAGATGTAATCAGACCTGGACCGGGCATATTTCGTAAGAGTCATTCCGGGAACGAGTCCAGCTGCCTTCTGTCCTTGACAAGAGTTGATGAACAGTTCTCCTCCCACCTTGCCCATAAGCTGAGGACGGATTCTACGCCCGCAAATCATATTGACCCACTTTACTCGGGCAATATTATTATCGTGTTTATGTAAGTGTGTTGTCCGGCTTAAGTTATCACTCTCAGCGCCGGGGATTTAAGGGGGAACAGTGAAAAGGGAGGATGGAGTGTTATCTACTCCCGAATTAATCTTGGGGTGGCGACTTATATACAGCCGTGATCGCGTAATCCACCAACTCGATGATTGTTCCGCAGGCTTTTTTTTCTTCTGCTCTTTCATTGTTTCCTCTTGGTTTTCTTTGTGGATGTTATTTGTGGGATCTTGAGGTAGTTGGCTGTAGGGGATTGGTGGCTTTTGATTAGTGTTCGGGCTCTATAAATTGTTTTGGTATAATAAGTTTGTGTTCAAGTAAATAATTTTATGTGCGTATTCGTGTATATGTGAAAAAAATCCCTTATATCATTTTATTAATTTGGATTTTATTCTATTATTCTGAAAAAATATTTTTGCAGAAGGATAATTTTTGTATTAAGGCTATAAGAACAAATTGTTACTTATTCAGATAATTCTTATGTTTTCTCAAACGTCATTAAATTATGTAAATTTTTAAATACACACACATATATATACACATATATATAAAGAAATACCGTACAATATATAGATATGCGATGTTTCATTAAATTTAAGGTTTTTATTTATTCATTTAAAAATAAAATAATAAAATTCTTTATAGAATAAAATTATTTTAACAATTCAAATGTTAGAAATGAGCAAAAACAAATCATTAATAACGCTAATGGATATACGAAAGGAATAAATTAAGTGAAGGATAAAAATAGCATGTATTCTGGTGTCCGGTATATGAATATCTAACAATATAAACTCATTATTTCAATCTTCAAAAGGAGCTATGAGAATTTTTTCTAAGAAATACATTTTTTTGGCTGTGTTCTTGTATAATTTAAGTTTGTGTTCGATACAAACTGTTATGATACAAATGTATGGTGTATTTTCTAAAAGTCTAATCTAGAATAAATACAAAATTCACCGTTTTTCATTCGTTGGCATTCGTGACCTTCTCATTTACATGTCATTATCTATTCATATTTCATCGCTGTAACCCCCAAGAGAATTTTGCAATGCGATTTTGAAGCTTTAGAGCATTTATACATTTGTGAGACACGTCACAAGGATATCATAATACAACTTGCATTATGTTATAATATTTCAGTGCTCTGCTTGCAGTTCATTGATCATTTTATACTGAATATTGTGATTATTACATGAATATTTAAAGCACTATTAGCTTGAGATATTACGAAACTACATACATGTAGCAAAATTTCCAAGTTGTATTAAATGTAACGTGTGTGAATGATTCTATTGGTAGAATTATGAGCAATTTATTGAAACTATTTATAGCTTAAAATACATAGGAACTAATTTTTTATATGTGTTCATAGGAGCACATAGTTTAAAGGAAAATGATTTTGATGTCAATCGAAAATAATATCCAAAGAGTTCACAGAACAACTCATAATGATTACGTAACAGCTATCTCTATTGAACGCGACTTCCTTGTGATAGATTTTGTATTATTAAAAAAAACAAAAAACATTTGCTTAGTTTTTATAACCATACGCACGTTATTATTTAAAAGTTTGTCAGAGGATATTGAAGACTTATAGGCTGTAACTCATTCTCTCTTTATCTACGTCTGACTTACGAGAGGAAGTCTGGTTCTTGATGTTATATTTAAGGTCATTAGTCAGCTATGCGAAATAGTGCGGTTTTGAACCTGGAGTTCTTTGATAACAAAAGTAAGATCTTATCATGAAATCACTTTAGCCTTGCATAAATCTGTAACATCACTGTTGTTTTAATTATACTTAATGCCATATAGAAAAACACATTAATGAAAATTGAATTGAATTTCAATGAAAGCGATATTGAATTAAAAGTATTTTTATACCTTTCGATTTTGATTAATATCTATTGAAGTAGTATTTAAACACGGATTTTAAAAAAAAATTGGTTTATATGTTGTTGTATTGAAATTTATAGTCCTTGATATGCCGGTAACATATCGATTCATTTCTTAGAAGGAACAACAAAATCGATGAAAGGAATAGATGTTACTTTCTTGAACCAGGTAAAGTAAAAGAGAAATCGGGAAGATAAGTAATTTAGTCTTTTATATTTCTGTCACCAAATAGAATTTATTAAATTAAAGAGCTTCAGATCGTTAGTTAGTAAATAACACAGATAAGCATAACAATATACAAATATCATTTGCACAATATTTCTTTCTGAGTACATTTCCGTTCCGCCATTTCAAAAAATTTGATAAAGCAATATGGGAGAGTGATGGCTCAAATAAGTAGTTGAGAAACTGATATATTGAGCAAAAAATGTCGGAAAGATAAAAATGATAAAGAAATTTCAGAATTTATCGTCAAAGAGAAATAGTTTTCCGTGTCATCCGGGGAAGGGGAAGAGAGTAAAATAGTTTGGGCAGCTCGCCAGCGAAAGTGAAGGTTACGCTTTCTTTGCGGTCTTAATTTGCTTAACTTTTACCGCTAAGCATGAAAAGCGATGAAAAATACCTTTCTGCGCATTAAATCATACAGTGTTTTGTTAGGTGACATGAAGGTAGTTTTAAAAGAGATCTAAACTGTAGCATAGTGTAGTGCTCTGGAGTACTTTGTGGAAGAATGTTTGAAGAAAAAGTTCTTAGCATCTTGTTTCAGTTGACCCACAATCAGGGATGACTCTGTGCTCTTTTGTTTGGAAATACGAGATGTCATTTTTTGAAAATAAAGTTGATTTTTGTTAGCAATAAATATTTCAGGGAACTTTGAAGATGTTATATATGTGTAAGGAATGTCTTTGTTACAAAGTTAATAAAATAAATTTAGGTGTCTTTTAAGGGCATGGTAAAAAGAAGAAAAATGTGGGATAAAAATGAATCAGATCTATGGTAGAGATAAGAATTATTTATATTTAAGTTGAAAATAATTGTTTTCTGTATGTAATTTTCAGTTATTTTTAATATAAAATGATTTCTGGACTATAGCACTATTAGGAGTTTGAATATATATGTTCAATTACCTGGTTGAAACTATTAACTTGTACATTAATTGTAAATCGACAGAATGGTAGATGCAATGATTAATAATTTGTCAAAAATATACTTTCTGTAATGTGGGGGTGGGGATGAAAAGAAAAATTGTGCATTCAACTCTTACTGCGTTAAAAAAATAAGGTATTTACCTGTTGTTCATTGTAAAATCATTAAAAAAATTATATCTTAAATTAAAATTTTCGCAAAGATTCTAAATATAGGAAAAATAACAAAAAAATATATTATCCTAATTCTCATTTACCGTAAAATTATGCAGATTACTTTTTAAGTACCTAATAATGTCAAAATACTTTATTTTAGTTACTTGTTAATAGAACAATTATTTTTGGAATTATAAATTTCCATACTTTAAAAAACTTGCAAAATATATAACTTTTCAGATTTAAAGTGAAATTTAATATCTTTATCGTTTTACAACAGATAGTGTTTTAAATTACAAGCGATCAAAATACTTGTCAATAAATATAGAAACGTAATATACTGGTGAATGTAAGAATAACACTGTTTAAGAATGAGAAGAATTGTATTAATATGTCGAAAGGCGATTTAGCATGTGAAATAACCTCATTTTGCTTGTAATTGAATTGCACAAAAGATTATGTATGACATTTAAATAAATGTTATGATATTCTCCAAGAAGAAATTATGCAGAGATCAGATAATGATAGTAAAAGACTTATTTGATTTATTTCTAAATTATCAAATGTCAAGATTCGATAATATAGAGGTTTTGGGATTAGAATGGTCAAAGATAATGTGCGATCCTTATACTTTTCAATTATAATTCAAGATATGATTAATTTTATGGATTGGAACATCAATGTTTTGGAAAGTACCAGTTTATAAATGAAGCAGTCATTAAGCCATAGAATGTACATGGTTAATTAAAATTCCCTATCAGTCACTAATTTTGGAATAAATTAGAGCGGCGTCGCTAAAAAAAATATTTTTAAAAAAACTTCTTCAAACGAAATTCCACCATAAATCCGAAAAGACGCACAGTACATCTGACTAAAATGATTTTTTTGGCTTTAATCACTCACTTCACATGCTACCATCATTCAAATTCTCGCCATGTTTGACTCTTTACTTTATTAAAATAATATTTTGGTGTTGCTATTTGACCAAAATAATTGTCCTTGATATTATTTCAAGAAAACCAGATCTAAGCAGATAAAAAAAATCTATTATCATAAATTTTATGGCTATGAAAATGCATTCTCCATAAATTAAAAAAAATAAAGATATTTGATTTCTTTTTTAACGGTTTTTATTTTAATAACTTACGAATTAAATTCAATAACACCCCACATCTTTTGAAAAATTTTCAGTATTTTTTCTTTGGATCCTTTCGACGCTTGAAAGAAAGAATCACTGGTGTTTTTTCAAAAATTGAAACAAACCTCATTTTGTTTCATAATCAACTTTTAATCAATCTGATTTTTAAAATAGATACACGTGCTAATAGGAAATAAAACGATTTTAAAATATTAATTAATGCAATTTTTCCTACATTTTCGACCAGAAAAGTTGTAATTTATTCTGCGGTATTAGAAGTTGATTCCTAACTCGCCTTTCTTAATTTCATGTATCTGTAATATAATATCATTTTATATTAATGAATTATTAATTGTTTTTTGCTACCATAATGTTGTATACTTTATTATATTATTTTATTCATACTATTACATGCTTTATGAAATGAATAAACTGAACTTTGTTGAATAATCCATATTTATTCCTTACGTGTTGTATTTAATCTCATTCTTCTGAGAAACTCTTATAAAAGTTTATCCAAATAGCTGACAAACGCAGTTGAGGACCGATTGAAAATCTACAATTCGACTAAGGTTAAAGAAGGAAAGTTTGTGATACCGAGAAGTGAAACAAACTTTACATGAATATAATAAACGAACTTACGAATAAATGAACTGCAGGGAAACATTGAATACATCGAAGTGAAATGCTGATAGGAAAGATGAAGTTCCAGTAAATGGAACTGGAATGATTTCAGTTCCATTAACTAAAAGTGTACACATTAAGTGTTATACGATTCCTCTCATTAAGTATCCTTTTACGTTTGTTATCACATTTGTTCACTTTGTTCTTACTCAGTTAGCTTTTGAGATCTACATTTATTTTGTTTCATAGTTGATGGATAATTAATTTAGTACAAAGACTGTGTTTTTAAATAAGTTTGAAGCAATTGGTAATATTTTTTTTTAATTTTGTTAAGTTTTTTATAGAGATAAAAGGTGAATGTAACAGAATAATACATTAAAAAATTTCATATTTTATTCATATATAAAGTATTTATCATGATAATATTGTACTTAATTGGCTGTAAAAACACCTTTTAAAACAAATTAAAAATATTTATTATTATTAAATAGAATGAAACTGGCTTTTGAAATTTCTTTTCCCTTATGAAATTGTTCTAAATGATAAGAGAATGAAGTACGTATTCTTCATAGTTACAGAAAATATATCAATACATTTAATATATTATCTTTAGACATTTTAACAACATAACATATATAACACAAAATTTGAATCATCGTTCGATCTTTAACAACCTTTTAATCCCGTGTGTGAGAGTCGCTGATTTCGCGCATGCGGTTGTTATTGCTGTTGGCAATGTGCTCTTGTCACAGGTGCAGTTTTCCCCTGAGATCAAAGCAAAAATAAAATGCACTATAATGGAACATACATTACTTCTGCTTTGATTTTAATTTCAGCAAAAATCAACTGCCAATTTTTTTTTTAATTTTTAAAGTTTTTTTACAATGTTTTGTTGAATTTTCTAAGTGATAAAAATCATCACGACTTTCTTATAACTTTATTTCAAAGAAATTCTTCTTTCTTATTTTGTACTAGGATTCTTTTGTTATAATATTTCCAGATGGTATTTTTATTTTTATATTCTCCTACTGTAAAATATAAATCCTCTAACAAAATATTTGGAATTAATTCCTTATAATGAAAAATACTGAAAAATTCAAACCCTTTTCTGTTATATAGTAGAGAATATACAAACCACCTTCTTCGTTAGTTGATATGCTGAAGAGGAGTTTTTTTTCCTAATTCCCAGTCATAATGCAATAATTGCCTGTCATTTCCAAGCAATTTAATGAATAATTTTGTTTCGTATTTATATTTTCTCACAAATGCATCCATTGATTTATTTATCAGTTATAATAAATATATATATAAATATTTTAGTTTAATTCCATTCATTATGATTCCTTCACTCTAAAAATAATTCTTTATCCCTAATATAAAATCCTTTTTATTCTGGAATAAAGTCATTTAATCAAATGGTACCTATGAATTAAAACTCTAAACCATAGAAACAAAGCACAAAGATAAAAACACATATAAAAAAATGAGAATTGTTTCCTATGAAATTGTTGGTTTGAAAACAACAGGGAATGGTTTTCTTAAACCTCGTTACAACTTCTTTTAAGGAAATACCGGCCCACTGCGCCATCCTTAACCGGGTACACCATGTGATGCATTGCATTCGAAATAAATAGTTCTACAGATAAAAGAATGTGTGTTCCTATTCAGAGTAGGTAACAAAATTCCGACAAGACCTCGAACCATTGGTTACCGCGCAACGACGTTGTCCGAAACCTTTTTTTCTTGTTACGGAAAATTAAGGAAATTGGTTTGAAGGAGGGTAAAAAAAAACCATTCTGTTTCGCCGAAGAAATTCTGTCTTACATCAGATCTTTTATAGAATCCTGCTCTTTATATTATTTCTTTTTGTAACATATTTAATTTTACAACTAAATTATACAAAATTATGTTAAAGTCTGAATAAAATATTGAAAATAAAATAGATAATTATCGTTAGAAATGTATTAGGGCCACCTGTTCTAATTATCTGATTCTGATCAACTGTTCATTAGAAGTTTATACTTTATTCCTTCGACATTTATGAGGTTTTTAAGACGTTATTATTCGTATTTCCTTCACATTAATACATGCATTAAGTATGAAATACAGATAAAAAAGGATAAATCTCTTATAAATACTTATAAAATTAGTGTATTATAAATTTATAAAAAGCATACAAATTTGACATTGTTATAGAGCATGAAGTTTAAATTTTGGATTTTAACAGATCAGTGATATTGTGTATGAACCATTAGAAATAAAGTATGCTAAATATAAATTGTTCTTTTCCATAATTTGATAGATTCTTTATGGCAATTCATCCCATTATGATAGAACTCACAAAGTCGTTAAATTTTTTTACAAAGTTTCTTCAAAATTGATTGAATTTGAAACCGGTGAGTGGTGTGTTGAAAGGATGGATGAAAATTCTATTCGAGTTTTAAATGGCTCATCTAGTTCAACAGAGGAGGAAATTGTAATGATTAAATTGTCATTTCTTTACAATTCTCTTGCTATCGATGATAGGTAATTCAAATTAGTTAAATTATCATTTTATTGCAATGAACTATTTTTGCACTGACAGATTTCGATTTTTCAATCGCTTTTATATATATATTTAATTTGGGGGCGTGTAATATATTCGATTATTCGAATTTATAAATTGTACATTTAACAATTATTGTACTCTTGTATAATTGTATAATTGTACTCTTACATTTAATCATATCCTCTGAATGTTCGAATAATATGATTTATTCTTCACAGACTACCTAAATATATTTTTCACAATTCTTCTGCATTTTACAATCTTTTCCTCTCATTAGTGGAAACATGTAGATATTATACATTTATTATTATTTTTGGCAGAAGTATAATTTGTGAGTAACGTAAATAGAAAACGTAACCTACGTAAACTCTACGTAAATAGAAACAACTCTTACTTTATTAATTAATTAAGTAAACAATACAGAAAGAAAAATATAATGAATTACTTTGAATTTTATCTTAATGCAAAACTAAAGTAAATGAAGCCTAGAGAGAGACTTAAAGCACATAACTTTCAGTGAATATTAATGAGAAATATATACAACTGATATTTTTTTTTCCGATGGCGGGACAACTATGTCATCAATGCCAAAATCTTACTAATTAAACTTTGCTTTTCATATTTATTAAAGAATGTATGGCATTTTTCAATGCTTGATTGATCTGTTATGAGTATTTAATGACTGAATGTGAGATTTATTCAAATTTCTTGATAAACCTAAATGTTTTGGTTTTATTGGCTACTAAGCAAAATAAGGTGGCCAATCATATAATACATGCCTTTACACCCATGGCTCATTCTACTGCAGATCTAAGTCAGAAATGCACCATATTTCCCATAGTAGGAAAGTAAAGAATTATTTTTGCATTCCGGATACTGGCGTACTCCATCATCTCTGTCGAAGTACAAATAAATGCTAAAACATCAAATGCAGTTAGAGGATGGATGCTAGTATACATACCATGGGATTCTGACCGATCACTGATTATCACATACGATCTTGAACAAATCGCTCATAGGACATGAAAAAAGCTTAAAGTGAAACCTTATTGGAACTAACAAACAAAACCAACTAAATTGAAACTGAATCTCATCTTGTGTGTATTAAGCGCATAATAAATTGAACAAATTCCAGAGGCATTTTTTTTATCTTGTATAAAATCAGCAACAATGCATATCCGTATAATTCAATTTTTTATTACTTGGAGCATATTTCCTGGATTGCTCACGAGATTTGGATGATATTCCAATGTAAGCGAAAAAATGAAATGCAAATTTATTAATTTTCACTCGGTTGTTGCAAAATTTAGAAATTCCTTTCTCAAAATATGGGAGAAAAAAGTGCATGGCGTCATAGAAAATATAGTCAAATGCAATGTGTTATTAAACTTATTATTTGATTCCACCATCCTGATCGATGACCATATCATCGAATATTTTTTAATCATATTTCTGTTATTAGTAACCCGGAACAAGATTAAAAGATTTAAATATGATAAATATAACGTGAATTACTGCATCCCATTTTATATAGCTGGGTCTCATTCATTACCTTTTAAAAATTAAAAAAAATGAGGGTTAATTAAGAACAAAAATGAGGGTAATGAAAATGATAAAGAGAGTAATCTTCAATTGATTCCTTACTGGAATTAATTGAAGATATTTCACTAGTTACTTTTGAAGTCATTCTTAGACGTATTAGATGAATCTAAAAGCAAAATTACCTTCTTACAATATTGAGAAGTTAAAATAATTTAGTGATAAAAAAATATTAAATGGCCTCCATAGAAATTAATATTTCGAACTACTAAAATGTTTATAACTCATTTAATATATAAGATGCCTATTCATCATAGAAATACATTAATATTTTATTTTTATGAATGTTTTTTTTGAAAATCTATTTTATAAATACTTATAGCTCTGTTTTACTCCAATGCTATTTACATCCAAATGATTAGACATATTTCTAATTGGTACGTAATACTTTAGTGCCTCAATTTTAACTATCTAGCTTGCATGATTTTTTTTATATTCTTATTACTACAAACGATAATAACCATTGGAGTAATTTTAATTTTTATGCTAAGGAATTTTTGTAAGAAACCTTAATATATTATTTTCAAAAAGTGGAATTTTTGGAAATGACGAAAAAGAACATTGACAGCATTCAGTACATATTTATCAAGGAAATTACAATGAGAGGTTCATATAAATAAAGACAAACATGTGTGGTTAAAGTTATAATATTGAATATTATAGTCAGATGTTGAAATGCGAGATGAAATTTACAGAAAAAAGGCAGATGCGTTAAAAAATGATTTAGAATTTTCATTGGCAATACGTCAGCATATAATAAAATAATAATAATAATAAACAATTTCAATGGAATAAAATGAAAAATGTAATAATTGATCTATCAAATGATTTACGAAAGAATAAATAAAGAACTATAAGCAGAAAATATCAAAAAAAAAGAAATAATTCAGAAAAATTAAAACAAACCTGTATTGATGATATTGCTAGAAAAATTTATGAAAGAATTTTAACATTTCTAAAACAAAAGGAAAATAAGAAAATTCCTTAAATAAATCTAGGTGGTTTTGTAAATACTATATCAGTACAAATACTAAACACTGCAAATATAAAGCGGCCAAGGGAGTTTCATAAGTTATTATAAATAGCAGAATAATCTTTAAAAATATATTGGAATTATTTATTTAATTCAAGTCTTTGATCTCCTGATATAATATCTTTTTATAAGGATATATATAATATCTTTATATAAAAATATATCTTTATATAAGGAAAGATGGATAAGTAATACATAATTTAATGAAAATACAGATTTAAAGAATAAAGCTAGAGTACACTCTGATATGAAAGTTAAAATTGCAAGCCGAAGAAAACGATTGTACAGTGAACTACTTATAATCAAATAAAATTATATAATTTATTTAACACGTACACATAAAATAAGAGTTTTTAAAAATTATTTGAAAATTGAATTCAAAAATAAAAACAAACATTTTTTTTTCAATCTTATATTCAATTTTTAAATGTGACGTTTTTATACATCGCCTGTTTTGAAGTTGATTCAGTAAAATGTATGTAAAATAAGAAATTTATATAGTGAATAAAAAATGGAATATGTATACAGCATAAAAGTTTTAATGAAATATATATAGGGAAGAAAAATTTATTATAATATGTATAGAGAATTATAAAAGGACTGTTTGAAGAGGAGTCTCAAGAAATAAAACCTTTTATGCTGACAACACAGCTTAGGCAAATGCCACTATAATATTCAATTTAATAAAATGATGCTATTTTTCTAAATGAAAGTGCCAAAATGCTTATTTTTCCCTTTAAAAAGCTGTCGTCTGGTTGTAAAAAGGTAAAATATATCACGATATTTTTATTATTTTCTATGAAAAGTCTGACAACCTTCTAAAAGAATAATATTTGACAGCACATTCCTGCGGTGTAAAACGGATGTTTACAGTGGAAGACTTAAAGCTTTTGAGATAATGCATTGAAAAATATATTTTTGCATCTTTGTCGTAAAATTTTTGAAACATTAAAGTTTAGAAAACAGGAAATTTCCGCTATTTAATGTGTTATAAATTAATGTTTGGCTAAGCTTTATCCTTTAAATAAATTGTAGAAGTTGCATAGTTTTTGGATTATTCGTTAAAAGTCAAATATGTATTTTGTGATGTTTATATATTTATTTTCGAAGGATATTGCTTTTAGCCAATGTTCTTATTTACATAATTCATACTTAGAAGTGTATTCTGTTGTTTCCATAAATAAAGGTGGATATGATGATCATCGGGCTTATTTATTTGTTGAAAAATAAATTATGTATCTAAAAGGTAATAATTATAAATTTGATAATTTGAACATTTTATTTATTTTGATATATTTATGATATTATCCAACAAATAAGAGAGAAAAAAAGGAAAATGACTATAAAAACTTTTAAACACTTGAAAATTATGTGATCTAAGGATTAAAAACTAAACACGGTTAATATTAATCTGTTGAATTCGTAACCGGAGTGTTTTAGGCTCAAGACCTGATTCCACCAAAGAACCGTCGTGTAAGAGGGTCTGGTGCATGCAAAATCCGACGGGACCAAACGTCCTCCCGCAGGTGAGGTGTGGTCTAGATGTTTAAAGCGGGAGGAACTAGCTCAGGTGTCGTCCTCGTCATCTGACCGCGATTCAAGATAACGATATCTGTCCCAAAATAGCCCTAGTGTTGCTTTAAATCCGGACATTAATATAACTAAACTAATTTTCCTAAGCGAAAATACGTGTTTGCTGTTTCTAAGAAGATGATGTATGTAAAAAGTATTAATGATATAATAAGCTACAGAGTTTATGTTCGGTCAAAATGTGAAAATGTCTCTTTCTTATTACTTGCATAAAATGAAAGCCTTATAATTTCTAACATACTTTTAGTATAATTTGATTCAATGATGTGACGCTAAAGGAAGACACAGAAAATTAAATTACAACCTTCAGTTTGAGAGGAGAATTTTGGAGAAGAATACCTTGCCATACTTTGAAGCCATACCTTTAACTCTCAAAATAGATTTATAAACTAAAACTTATTATTAATTGTTACTAAACAATTAATAATTGCGTTGAAGCCTTATAATTTCTTTTTAGCTTGGTTAATAAATACAACTCCTAACCCAGTTACATGTTTGGCAATTTTTTACTCCACACTAAGCGCAGCCAAAATGGTTGTTCTATAAAATCCATATACAAGTCGAATTTCAATGGAATCTTGTTTCAAATATACTATTCTGAATCCCAGAATAAAAACAAGATATATTTGGCCCTATTTTGAAGAAATATTTGAAAATTTTTAAAATATGTAAACAATTAAATTCTTTAACTTAATATTTCCATTTATTATTTTATTTCAAATTATTTGAAAGAGCTTTCGGAATTTTATTGCTGTGAATGGACACATTTTGTGATGTTCATTTTTTCATCTTTAAGTAAAACATCATCGAAATTCATTCAGTTTAGTTTAATCATATTTATATCCTGTTTTGAATCAATATTATAAATATTTGAGGACACATATTGTGATTTTGAACCGTAATCAGATCAAGTGAATGGCAGTACAGACAGTATTCCTTTTCCAAAAACGTATCACCAGCCCTTCCGGTCCAACTTCATAACTCTTCTAAAAATGTATAGTATGTATTTACAGATTAACACATATGGTACATATTTATTTATTAATCAAGTGCTAAGATGGTTAGCTGTAAATTAAACATCAATTGTAGATGAACCTAAAAATATTCAAACATGATCCCCCTGACTTTAATGTTGATTTCATGCTAACACTTGCTATAAAAATCCTTTATACTGAAAATCAACTTTTACGAGCTTTCTTCCCCATAAAGAATTTATTAAGGATATTTACTATAGCTGCTGTTTACAAATTAGCGTTTTTTTATAATCGTAAGCAGTAATAAATATTTTTCTCATGAGAAAAAAATGATGTTTCATATCATTTTCTCATATGATTTAATGATTTTCTATATAAACTGTTCGAAACATATGCCTTAATTATATATGTTTTATTATATTAATGATGCTTTTCCACCATTATTCACAAGGAGCAAAAGCGAAATCCTTCGGAATGTTTTTCGAATGCATTTGATTATTAATTTTTAAACTAATTATTATTGCATAACATTAATAAAATTCCTAAAATTCTGCCTTTGGATGAACAGAGGAGTGCAGATCCATTTATTAAATATATGATTGCCGGATTCAATTAATTCGAACAGTCAGAACTCGAGACCATTTGTCTATAGTAACATTAATAAACATACCCAGTTAATTGCGGTGACATTTAATTTCCTCTGCAATTTAAAGTCTAACAGCTTTAAATTATTCAGTTAATCATAAAATGAAGAATGATCAAATAACATAATAAAGAGTAATGTTTCGATTTCGGAATTTCAATAAATTACGGAATGCATCTCCTCGGATTCAAGTTCCTTCATATGAACTTCGATTTCTCCCGCTTAATATGAGAATCCATTTAAAACTAATAATCATTGTTTATTTCAATGTCATATTTTGTTAATTTTTTATCCTTTTCAACTCTTTGTCTCTATGTATTTATTATTAGCTACTAGATGGTTTACAGTGGGTTTTGCTTGTGGGGAATTTAATTTATATCTTTTTAACATAATTTAATGTTTTTGATTTCTTCTTTAAAAAGTTGGCTTACTGACTAATGCTTCATTGTAAAAGCATATATGGTATCTTTATGGAACGTATCTCCCAAAAGTATATGTCAAAGATGACATGAGAGATAGATTTTTTTTAAAGATTTTACAAAGTAAAAAATTGCGAATGATTGCATAAATCGAAATTAATCTGCATGAGACTGACACTCATGACAAATGGGTATTTTGTTTTATATAACAAAAAAAGTGCAGAAATCTCGTATATTTTGATGGAAATCATTTAGTCTATTTTTTATCTAAACATGAAATCATATCTTAACTCTTTCTAGGGCCGTGGGAAGTATGCTTCCCACCAAATTTATCAATCTTTGTATGAAATTTTGTAGTTTGGCATAAGTTCTGACAATTTTTTTTTTAGAATGACAGAAATTTAGATGCTTTAGTCCTTTATCTCAATCAAAATGATGTGTCTTGATTTGTTACTTAATTATTATTTAACCAAATTAATTAATTAATCAAATTAAATTTATCTAATAAGCTAAATGAATCCCTTTCTTTATTCTAATTTCAAGCCTAAAAATATTTTAACATAATATGACTAAAAAAAATGGTCCTTTAAAGGGTTAAAACATTTTAAATAATGAAATTGTGGAAGCAACTAAAATCGTGCTGCTTTAAATAGCTTCAAGCATGCTGTATTTATGGTGAGCATGAATGTACGTAACGGATTTGTTTAGTCCCAAAATCTGTCCTTTTGTGCCTATTGCCATTTGTGGTACTGAAACTTCATTGTTTTTTATTTCCCTATATAAAGTTTGCAAATAAGTTTTGCTGAGATCTAAAATCTTGCTTAATGCTTCGTGAATAAAAATTATAATAAGAATTTCAAAAATATTTTCAAAAGTGTATATTGCATAAAAAGAAAGTTTTATTATCATCAAAAAAATTGAACTTGAGATTTTACCGAATTTCCACATTTCGAAATATTTTAAGGCCTAGAAATACATTCTTGGAATTATGTCTATCTGTGATAACAGTAAGTAAAAAAACGATTTGTATAAGACGCGTAAAGTTTGTTATGTGATCTTCATACTATGCTATATGTAAATATTTCTATCAAACTATTTATAACCCTTTTTATTTCTATCAAATATAGCCTGATACACTGAATTACTCGAAAATCATGTAGAGAAAATAAGTGTATGTGGTTATTAATACGAAAACTACAAAACAGAGAGAGCTGGATATATAAAATTGTTGGCGCACATATTTCACATCTAAAATATAGGTAGGTATTAACTTTGGAATCAATCCGTCAGGACATTGACTGCCAATCGGTCTGTACTTTCACAAATATGTAAACGCTATAATTCACACTAGCGATGACTTAATTATATGAAATTTGATATGCTATTTTGTGATAGCTATTATATTTCTGGTTAAATTTTGGTTTGAATCGGTAGGAGAAAATGATCAATATGCATGTAATTGGGCACACATATGATATCAAGTATCTGTATATTAATCGCATCCCATCGATTAATCGCCAAAAAAATGAAAAGAAATGCTTGTTGAGAAGCGACTAGGTAAAGCGTTGGTCAGTCATATATAGTAATGACATACAAGTGCATTTATTAGAGAGTATGCGAGAAAGTTTCAGGGAGACCCTTCCCATAAAAATTAAGATAAACATGGGAGACCCCTATGTTTATAGCTGTTATCAATTGATATATTTACAAAAACATTTATATTAAATAAATATATATTAAATATCTGTATGTGGGTGTATTAGTTCGGTATAAACAAAACCTTTTCATCTAGAGCTACGCAACATATTTGTGTACAATCGGAATATTTATTTAAACATACACATTAAATTTATAGCGCAACAAAGACAGTATTGAAACACTAACGCATTGAACACAATGTCAAAACTTCAATGTCATCCAAAAATAAATGAAAATTCAAATTACTTTTTAAATAAAGTCAAACCAAAAGATGTAACAAAGCGCAATTATTCCATTATGTTGGTTAAGTATTATAACAAATATGCACCTCTACATCAAAAATAAGTACAATCACACAACCGATGATATCAGCTTTAGCATTTGGTGAGATATATAATAAGTAAATCTGAACTCAAACACGAGTCAGTGAATATGAACTGATATTGCAGAGACAAAAATTTTGTTAATGATTTTCTATCAGCTTGACTCTTTCAAATATTCTTTATTAGTTTTTTGTAATTTTTTTTATATAAATAGCATAAATTAATTGTTTTAAAAAGACTAATTGGGGATATCTTATTATATATTTGTACGTTTTACTTCATATTCATTTAATGAATACTTGACCACGCAAGGTGGATAGTTGATAAATTGTAAGGAAAAAAAGAATATTTATTTAATTTTGGAAATTTTATTATTTATTTAAGAAGATTTCATTTACTTATGATCTGATACATTGTAATTTCATTCATTAAATATAATAATAGATTTATTACATTGTAAGAATAGTTAATTGTTTTCTTCGTGAAAATATCTATTTTCGATCCATAAAAACATTTTTTATCTATCGAATGTCTTCCTTAATGAAATAAAGTAAGAATTAATCAAGTAAACAGCATAAGTTTCTTCCAGCTGAAAAATTCTTTATACTGGGAAATTTTTTTATTGCCAATTATGAATTTATTTGATAAATGCAGGAGCAGAGAATAATCCAGAAAGTATAAGAAAACTTTTCAAAAAGTTTTCAAAATCTATTAAAAATTATGTTTGATTAGTAAAATCAACCACAAAATATGTGTTTTAATTTCCTCTTAAATAGGAGAAACTCACATGTAATCTTTGAAAATAAATAATTAATGCATTTTCGAAAAATATATGACTCCAACTCTCATTCTTTTTTTGTGTTTAAATTAAAGATAAATTATATGACGCTAAGAAATAATTTAAGCAGTTCCATATTTTTAAAGAGAGTTCTAAAATCAAGGCATTATACGTTATTTTAGATATTTACAAAATACCATGAAACTCATACCAAAAATAAGAAAAGTAATTGCATGCAGCATTTTTTATTTTCAAATAATTTGAACAGAGTCATTTAATTTCAAATGCTGTGAAAAAATAAAACACCTCAAAGAGCTAGACATTAAAATTTATTTAGAATTTAATCCGATTATTATTAATATGCCGAAAGAGATTTCTAAAAAACTTTGCATTAAAACCATTTCAAAAGTTTCATTAATGTGATTATTCATTTAAAAAAAGATCACATACGTTTTTCTGATTTTTACATCCGAATGTTTTATGTGTAATCTTTTTAGTGAAACTGATAATAATTAAAATTTTTAAGTAGTGAACAATTTAATATTAGACAGCGTAAAACTGAAAGAATTCGTAATTCTGAAATCTTTAGAAAAGGATGAAATTCAGTAAGAAATATAATAAAATGATTATTTTATGTTAGATATAAAGTTTTTAAGAAAAATAGATAAGTAAAGACTTATTTACACTTTCTTTTATTAAATGCTATTTAAGTCTTCTGTCTCTTTTCTTCTGAAAAGTTATTTAATTCGCTTTCAACAGTTAAATAAATGAAATATTTATAAGAATGCAGTGCATTTATTTCTTCTATTAAAATAAAAGTTTCATGAATGAAGAATTGAAAAAAAAATCATTAAGTTATTAATATTTAGATTTCTATTCAATATTGAAAGAAAAAATTACTTTGAGAAGTATGATTATATAAAGAAATAACAATATTAGAGGAAACACACAATTTTTAAAGACATTTATTTTAAGAAATAAGCAATAAATATAGAAATTTTTTCGATTATAAATTCTAAGAAAAGTTTTTTTTTTTATGGATCTCCTAAAAATATTCATAATGTTCTCTATAAAACCGTAATTAATTTTACTTTTTAATCTATGGTGTAATATCTTTGGTCATCAACTTATAAATAAAATTTTGTGTAAAAAAAGGAGTGGAATGCTTAGTTTATACTAATTGATTTAAATTTCATGCTTTTACTTTAATAAATGCAGAACAATCTTTTTTTCAAATAGCATTATATAAAAAGTATTTTATAAGTTATTTTCCCTAAGAATAAAAATCCGTATATATATAATATTTTATTTCTAATAATAATTTCCATGAAAGGCTATTTTTCATAAATGTCTCAGAAACTTTGTTTGAAAAAGGAATCTGAAAAATTTTCTGCTTTAAATTTTACTAAATTTACTCTTTACAATATGGTGCCATATATCTAAAAAAAATTATAAATTAAATTTTTCTGAAGAAAAAAATGCAAAACACTTAGCCTGCATTAATTAATTTAAATTTCATTCTCCCACTTTCACAGACTCAGTACAACCTTGTTTCAAAAGCTGAAGTCGAAGAAGAAGATTAGAAGTGCATTACGCTCTCATACATCATAATAAAAGAACGAAATCTTTACTTGTTTTTCATTTGCCAGGAACAGAAATGAAAATGGTTATTCTTTTGTTCTGAAGTGCTCCATTTGTTATGTTTTCTGCAGTCACTCTAACATATGAGCCATTAATTTTTATAATGTCTTTTTACTGCTCATGCTTTGAATAGAAAAAGAAAACCAAACTGCTTATCCAAAATAATGAAAGCTCTGCGAAAAAAAAATATTTTTTTAACATTTATTTGTAGAAACGTTAGTTTCAAACGATTTCTTTTTTACTTTGGAAAAGAAAAAATATCCTCTTGAATAAAGGGAAAACTGACGTTTTTATAACGTTAATTAGTTTTTTGCTAAAATTTTTATAATGATGTTATTTTATCAATTCTGTTTTATTTCAGAAAACAATACTATGTTTTACTTATATAGTACGATAGTTACAAGAAATTGCTTCATATGGCTTAAAAATTATTTAATTCAATTTATTGCAAAATATATGCTAATTAAGAAACATCTGGAGCAGAATATTTATAGACAGTAATAATGAAAAATATTACTGTCTATTATTTATACAGTGTGATAGTTGCAAGGAAATGTTTCATATGGTTTAAAAATTATTTGATTCAATTTGATGCAAAATATATGCTAAATAAGAAATATATGAAGCAAAAAATATATATAGACAGTAATAATAAATACTTTAGAATATTACTTAAATTATATTTTAACTTTTGCTAAAGAAACGAAATCTGTGTAGTAATAAAAAATGCCATACAATTAAAATGTAATGAATTCTTGGGTAATGGGAATTCATTTCAAATGTGGGCGAAACAAATTTTTCATTTATGTGTTTATTCACAATAATTATACATTTATTTAATTTTTTTTGTCTGAAAATTATAAATATTTTTTTTTAAATTCAAAAGTTTTATCGCTTGAAAAAAAATTGTTTATCAGTGTAAAATTAAAAATAAATACTACGCAATTTCAAATTATTCTTCATATATAGTTAATTTGAAAACAACTAAAGTTAAATTAATTTTGTAGAATATACTAGTGGAAAGATTATTTTTTAACTACAGAATATGGAAATTTTAACTGAATTTTTGTTGCAAAATTGCAATTTCTTATTCAGATTATTTCGTGTAATTCCATGATGAACATAGAGACTTCTGTTGTTTTTACCAATTGCAGCTCTGAGTTTTTTTTATATGAAATGTGTTATCGACACAGCGTTATAGTTTCATTATATAGAATTTCTTTAATAATTTCCACGTATGAATGATGCTATTAATATATTTCTATTATATAATATTATTGCCTTATATAAGATTTATGTGGTTAGTTTCATACTTATGAAAATTATTATTTATCATTTTTTTGTTATAGTCCGAAATATTATTTGCTTTTACTAGTTATTTTTTGTTTAAATGTATAACTTATTTATTATTTTTATTTATTACACAAGTATAACAATGAAAGAATGTTTTCAAACCAAGTAAAAGCCTGTAGTAATTAACATTTAATTTCGTATTGGCATATTTTGTTTCTTAAATTTCATAGAATTTAGATCTCTTCGCTAAATACCTTTTAATAAGTAATGAAATATTTCCTATGTGATTTCAATATAGCAAAAAATATGTCTATTTCAATATCGACACATATCGAAAAATCGATGACGGAGTATATTTCGGCAAAATTAGTTTTCAGACTTCCATTATCTTCAGGTAAAATGCTGAACTAATTAGTGCTAATGATAAATAATGTAGATTCATGACAAAATTAAGATCATTTGTGCAAGTGTAAATTAAAATCAAAAACAAATTAATATTTAATCCCAAAAATGTTCTGAGGATACTCATAGTATAAATAAAAACCTCTGACAAACGTGGATTTTAAGTTGGATGATCATGAGAGTCATTTATATGAAATATTACTACATATTCTAAACCACAAGGCTAATAAGGTGAGCCCTGTGAACTTGGATATTAAAATTATAAAGCTGAAAGAAATGTACTTTCATAATATTCAAACATCCCTTTTTTTATGTAGCATTGTAGTCAGTCACTTTACAACATCAATAAATTTGTAGTGAAATTCGACAATTGACAATAATACTGACCAGAGTTTTTTTTTATAAAGTAGCGCATTCATATGCTTGCAATTTATGTATATGGTTAGTCTGGTACAAAGTTTCAAATTTCTATAGTTCAGTATTCCTCTGTAATCCATTTCTAGACTAGGCAGAGATTAATTGGTACAGAACACTATACTCTGTCGTTGTTGAGTTCAGTCAGTTAGGGAAGATCTATCTCATTTCAACCATACTTTTCTTTGAACCGCAATCAATGAACAATCATATAATCAAAAATATCAATGAACGCCAAATCCTACATGTAGCCTCCTATAAACAGTTTACTGTGTTACTAATTTAATTATTGATACAGTAAAACCAGGAAATATCTGATGCACAGTGATTGATTTGTAGTATCTTGCTTTCAGACATAAAAACAGTCATCTTGAGAAGTTATAGCTGTTGGATGTCTTCTTACATCTACTCGTGACGTATCATCTACTTACATCTCCTTCACCTTAATGCTGGTTCCATAAATGAAAAATGATGGAACGTTTGACATTTATGATACTGGCTACTTCCGAATGCCATCGGAAACCTTAACGTCCTATTTTTATCCATTTCCGAGTGCTTTCAAAGGATTTTGTCTATTACTTTTTTTAATTTGATAATTCCAGTGACATATTAAATAAATAAATTCAGAATTTGCCAGCTATTCCCCGTTTTTTATTAAAAAAAGCATTATTTTTGAAAATCTACCTGGGCGTAAAATTAATGTTTAATAAATGTTTATTTCTGTGGTAATGGGGTGACTGGCTGTAATTAAAAAAAATTACGTACAATTTTTCTTGTGAATTACTTTAATAGCGAAGTACACAGTTCAATGGTTAAAAGAAAATTACTTCCTAAGGGATTATGATCTTCCCGTTTGTTTCTTATCTTTTTGAAATTATGTATACTCATTGAAATTGCTACAAAATTCCGAATGTTGAAAAGTTTTATTAGTAAATGATTTTTACATTAAAGAGTTCCTTGGGTTAGAATTAATTTATTAAAATTTCATTTTTTCAAAGAATTAATTGAAAAAAACCTAGAATAATTCAGCAATTGTTTAAAATAATTTTAATTATATAAAAGTTAAACTAAATAATTATTATTTAAATTCATGTCAGCAATTTCCTTTGAATTTCATTCTTCTAAGCTAACAATTGATTATTATCAATATTAAAAAATACAAATTAAAGATTTATATTAAGTATATATTTCTATTTCTTTTTTTTTCTGATTTTTGTTTATCAGTAACAGTTTTTTAACTTTTGAAGAATATTAATTATAATATGAAAAAAACTATTTTTAATTATTAATGAGTTAATTGTTTCTGATGAATATACTCGTCATGGAAGAAGTACAACATTTAGCGTTATGACGAGTTTACTCAATGACAATTGTTATATTTATACGATAATTGTTTGATTATTATATTTATAATCAATAGGTTATATTTATGTATCACTTAATCATATTTATGTGTTACTTATACGGCCGGCGTCCTGGCATAGGGGTAGCGCGTCTTCCTCGTGATCTGGGCGTCCTGGGTTCGAGTCCCGGTTCAGGTATGGTTTTTCTTCTATCTGGGAGATGTGTGAATGTGCCCCCTCCCTGTAAAAAGGGGTTGTGCAAGCGAATGTGATGCGTGAGTAGCTAAGATGTACTTTTGGCGCTACTAAAATAAGAGACGCTCCCTTGGCTTAAAATCGCTGACTTCGAAAACGAGCTAGTCCATGGCAAGTGCCATTAGAAACACAGCAGCATTATTTATATAATATATATATGCTTATAACAATTAAGATATGCATTTCCGAAAAGATAAAAATAGTTTACTGGTTAATATGTGTCTTATTACATTCCCATGTTTTTGTTTCAAACATCCCAAATTTTAAAAAGTTCATTAAGCTAAGTCTTTAGAAATTTATTTCTGAATAAAAAATATTCGGAAGAATTAAGCTAATAATATTATTCATTGTCCTTTAAAACGAAATTCCTTTTTGAATAAACAAAACGGATAAAACGGACAATGTATATCAACGCTATTTCTAAAATAAACATTGCTTCTTCTCTAGTGCTCTGCGTCAGTCAGTACCTTCATTATTTACTGCAACTTCAAAGCCACTTAGCTATTCGTTAAATATTTCTTTTGTTATTAAAAAATATGAATTTTCAAAAGCGAAAGGAATTGTAAAAAAAAAGTTGTTTGAAATTCATCCGTGAAATTTCACCGGACTAAAAGATATGAAATAGAAAGAGCACTCTTCTTGGAAAATTATGCATACAGAACTATGCAATCTCATAATCTTCTTTATCAAGAAATACAAACTTTGGAATCGCCAGAGATATGCTTTTTTTTTCTCCTCTAAAACTGTAATGAAAAATACATGTACATAATTCCAAAAAAGAATTTCATCAGGTAGTCTTCTCATTTTCCAAACATCCAGAGCTCATATAAGGCGCGGAAATGTTTCAGGAAATTTAAATATCGGGTAAGACCAGAGAGCGCCCAGAGAATTACAGCTATATGCATAATATCCTCATTTAAATTTCTCAACAGCGTGGTATGAATGACTTCCTCTTTCGCCGAAGATGGAAGTACCTCAACGATTTCAAGTATTTTAAGGCTTAAGCTTACCCTCCATGTGACTTCACGTATTAAAATATGGCCTTATCTTTTCACTTAGGGAGGCAGAGGGGGACATGGGTTCTTACCTTTCATGTGTCGGACGTTTTAGCGAAGGAGAATTCTTCAATTTAAACGCAGTTGCACACAAAATAGCTCGGCGGAAAGGGTTTGGGAATAGAAAAACTCTTCAGTTGGGAAAGAATGTGTGGTGGTGAATTCCAAAAGGAAGATTTTTCCTTTTTCGAGAGTTGAAATAAATAGGAATTTAGAATTTGTTTTACTCAAAGATTTTTATCCGAAACAAAGAAAGACAATTTATTCTTCAATGTTTTTAGATATTTCAGTTTTAAAATCTTAAGGATTTGAAAATTGTTACTTTATTTCATATAGATATAGTTCAACTAAATTAATATTAAATAATTTTTAAGATTTAGTATTAAAGATTTTGGTATTAAATAATAGAAATAAACACACACGAATGATAAAATATTATGATATATCATGTTAAGCGTATACATACATCAAATGCTCGTATTATTTTGCGTAGATGGGAGGTGAGATCTTTCCATTTATTGAATATAGAAAATATAGAAAAACTTTTCAGTTGGGAAAAAAAGGGGTGGTGGTGAATTCCAATAGGATGATTTTTTCTTTTCGAGAGTTCAAATAAATAGGAATTTAGAATTTGTTTTACTCAAATATTTTTATCCGAAACAAAGAGGGTAATGTTTTTAGATATTTCTTTCTTAAAATTTTAAGAATTAGAAAACATGTATATTATTTTGCATAGATAAATGCATTCGAAATAGAATTCTTACGATTTTGTATTAAATATAAGCAACAAAAACACAGGAATGGTTTAACATTTTGATATACCATATTAAGAATGTACATAAATCAAATGATCGTATTATTTCGTTTAAATAAGATGAGATTTTTTAAATTTATTCTTTAGTTTTAATGGAAATGTAGACTTCATAAAATAAGAGATTTTTTTATTTTCAGTCATTTACATTAAAATAAAAGCATGAATAAGATATTCCTTATTCTAATGTCTCCTTATATATAGAAAGAACAATGTCTGGTGGCAGAAGTAATTTATTAATACATACGAGTTATTCAATTTCATTTAAATATAATAAATTTAAGAAAAATTATGTTAATGATTAAAACTTATAAAATGTGGGATGCATTTTATATCTATATTTTCATTTGAATTTTTATAAATACATCATTACATCATTAAATACATCAGAAATGCGTTTTGTTTCATATTTATACAATCCAATGTGAACAAATTCCTGAAAGATACATAAAAATATATGGTTATTTCCCTAATTTTTATTATTTATTCCATTATTAACATTTTAAATGAATTCATCGATTTTTTTTGTAAAAAAAATATAAAAAATTATGATAATTTGAAAAAAATTCCACAACAACTGTAAAGGCATTTTATAAAGTTTTAGTTTTTTTAATGCTAAAATATTTATTTTATAATTGCTTCACGTACAGCAGAATAGAGCTGCCCATTTTTATGATACTTCACTCTCAGGTAAATAGAATATTTAGAAGATAATATTTTTTTAGAATAGTGGAACATTTGTAATGTAATAAATTTCACAAATCAGAATCACAAAAAATGTTATATTAAAAATTCTATTAAATATTAAGGAAATAGTGCATTGAAAGAAGTTTTAATTAGTCTGATATAACCGCCAAACGATAAAAAAATATCTGAATTTTTCTTGAATAAAAATTTGAATTAAAACTATTTTCATTTTGGAAAAATCCAGTTGTAAAATATTTAATGTTTCTTTTAACAACTGTTTTCTGAATTATGTATACATTTCTTTGATTATTGCATAGATCTTTAGATTTATTTAATTATCACTGTAAGTTTAGATTAAGTGAGGAAATTCTAGATCATTCGGTATTTGAATCTTTTTTTTTTCTCTAAATCTTCCTAAGTTCTAATATTTTATAAAATAAGCTGATATTTATTTTATAAAATGTTAGCACTAAGAATATTTTAACAATTCTATAATATAAATAATTACATTCTTTTTAAGAAAAAAAAAGTATGTTTTTAAGAGGAAAAAAATTTCATAGTTTTTCTTATTTGTCATTTATTAGATTACAAAAGTATCTATGTTTCGTATATTTAAACGAAAAATAGAATTTTTTTAAAGGAAACTAAAAGTAAATATTAAATTACTGCAATCCTTATGAAATATTCATTATTTCTCCGACGTCTTAACGAAACAATATAAAAGGGCGAAAAAGAAAATATAGCAAAATAAATAAATATAAATAAAAAAAATATCTTTTCTACATCAGTGATAATTTCTATTCTTTTCTCATCTTCGATAAATATGTAGCGAATTCTTGCGACAACTGTTAAATATTACTGAAACCGCAAATTCATTTTTCATTGCAGAAAATGATGAAATAATGTTTTGAACAGAAAATGATGCGACAAAAATGTTTGATGGAATATTTAAAACTAAATGCAGGATAATATTGCTATAAACTTAATCCGTAAGAAGATTAAAAATAAAAACGAGCGAAAAGAAAAAAAAAGAAGCAAAGACGAAGATTCTTAAAACCATATTTATTCTTTACGGAGAAAACGATCCTAGTCGGTATATTAAAGCATACTTTTAAAACCATTGCTCTGTTTTCTTTTTCCCAACTAATATTTAGTGGTATCGTTTCTCTAAAAATCTAATTCTTAGAGTATATCTTTTATCCGCAGATTTAATGTAATAGAAATGATTTAAATATTATGGATAGCTTTTATTTAAATGGTTGAATGCTTTTTTTGAACACTGAAGGAATATCAAAGTATCTTTCGTACAAAGGAGAAGCTGAGAGAATAAATACTTCAAATAATTCTAAATCTTTATAAAGAAAAACCGCCCTATATTTCTTTCTCTTTGAAATTGATTTTTTAAAAACATGTTTACAATAAAAGGAAATCTTGATATATGAGGTGGTATTTAAATAAATCACGCATTCTTAGTTTTGGCGAATGTTTACATTTTCCATTGTCGAGACGCCAAATCTTGATATTCAGTGCGAGGTAAATATTTAAAGTTAGCTGATTAGACAGACGGGAGACGTCAGCTTATTACATAGATTACTCCAGACGAATAATGGGGCCTCCTCTTTTTATCCAAAATTTTATTGTTTAAAGTTATATTATTTTCCATAAATGTCAATGGACTTATACATAATGAAAATAATATTGATTTAGATACTTTTTCTTCAAAAAGAGATATTTCAATTTTTAACAAAGGTCATCGAAAATACGACATGAGTATCATAGAATCAGATTATATTCTCTTAAGGGAGAAGTATTGTCGTTATGTTACATAATTGTGTTATTCGAAAAAATTCACTAATATTTTTTTAGTTAGGAATTTGAATTAAATCACTGTTTATGATTTTTTATTTTGAATTCCATATGATAGTTAATGTTTTCACAAATAATTTTATTTATCCATACATTTCTTTATTTTATACATAGATCCTTAGGAATGTTGAATTACTCTAAATAGTTCAGGTTAAGTAAGGAAAAATATAGAACAATTCATTCTTTAAGTTTTAAATATTTTTTTCCTTCGAAGATAGCATAATCAAAGGGGGTGAAATTTGTCAAAGGCACGATATGAATCTCATAGAATAAAAAAATGTCTTTCAAGTGGTTTTTCGAATATTTTTTTTGTATCGGATGATTTAATTTTCTTGAATATATCAAATGATTAATATTTATTTAAATAAGTTAGTTACGTCTATTTCTGAAACCAAACCAGGATTATTATCTGATTTCGAACCGTATTCAGTTGAACTGGTTCAGCAACTGAACGGGTTCTCAATCTGAACTGGTTCTCCTCTCTTTGAGTATCCTGCGCTTGCAGGAGGAAGTTGGACTCCAACGGATTTATCTTGCACCAGATACATTTACGTGGCAGGATCTTCTGCAGAACCGGGTTTCGAACTTGGAACCTTCTGGCACTGAAGCCGACGCCTTACCATTAGGCACTGCAACTTAAATAAACAGCTGACATGATTGAGTTTTTAATGCGAATTTGTATACTGGTCATATTACTGGACATCTTTATCGAAGTTTCTTTTATGCAAATCTTCATTTCTATGTATCATTTTGAACCAAAATTTTTAAAGAAAAATTGTCCATGCATTTTGGAGGAGAATATCTATTCATTTATTAATGATTTGATAAAGTAAAAGTAAAGTTCCTTAACGTTTGATATACTTTGCTGTTGGGTTAAATTGTAGAAATAATCACCTTTCGAATAATTTTGAATTGCGGCTCTCTGGGAGAAGAAGTTTGGTTTCAGAATAAAAGGGTCATGAGCTCTATATTAGATTCTATTAAAGATTCCGTATATCTGTTTGATTGAAATAAATCTGAAAAGTAGATATGCTTGATAAGGCTTTGCGAAACTTCTGTTTCAGTGATTGGTTCTCGCTCCTCTAGTTTTCATAATTATCTACCAAATATTCATCATAGATGTTTGATTGAAATAAGTCTAAAGAGATAGATACATTTGATATGGATATAAGAAATTTCTGGCTCAATGATTGGTTTTCGCTTCTCTGGTGCTCCTATTAATGCATTTAATCCAAATGATAGGATGTAACTCCTGAGGAGAGGCTATACTGTGGTCTTCAGAACTCAATTTAAGTTCTCGCTTACGTCTGCTGGATGGCTGTCATTAACTACCAGAGATTCTATGCAGGCCAGGAATATTATCAATGTGTATGCGCTGCCTAGTGCATTTATTAAATCCGACGAAGATAGATAGAGATAGAGTATGATAGAGATAGAGTATGATAGAGATAGAGATAGAGTATGATATAGATAGAGTATGACGGCACAAATCTCCTTCTTATCACCTACACTGATTCAAAATTAAAAGGTCAAATAAAAAATAACCATCGAATTATTCCAGGATGGAAGATTACTATAATGAAATGGAATTGAAATTTGAGTATTAAATATTAAGTAATTAGAAAAATATAAATAATCTTAACTTAAAATATAATTTATATTATCATTCTAAACATTAATTAAAAATTCTAATAACATTAACTCTATGAGCCTTGACCGCCCGATAATGCCCGTTCTATAAGGGGGCGCTTTGAGATCGGTTAGATGAGTTTAAATGAGATTAAATGAACGTTCGTCCAGATATGCCTTTCACCCCTTAAACTCATTTAACCGCCCCAAAGTGCATGAATTAGGCACCTGTCGAATGTGCTGATATCGAGCAGTCAGGGCTCATAGGGTTCATAGAAATTCTGATGCTCTATTTCATATATGAGAATTACTTAATATGTTTAAGGTTTCTATGTAAGTAATATTCATTTCAGAAATTCATTTAATACCAGTCAAAATATAGACCAATACGAATATCAAATGAAGAGTCTTACAAACGTTGCTATTATTAATAATAATCAATCAATAAATAAATAAATGTTTAATGATATATTTAAGATATGAATTAATTTCCGTTTTACTATGTTGTCGAAATCAATATAAATATCTTCAGTTTTAGAAACTTTAAAGAGCCAGTAATGTTTTATTTAAATAAGCAAATAAAAGATTAGGGTATAAAAAAATTAAGAAACTTTAAAAAAAATTAAGATTAGTGTATAAGAAATTAAGAGAAGAGAAAGAAACTTTGAGTTCCTACAACCAAATAATATGAGAGAAATAAAATAATTTCATTATAATTTCAATATTTATATATTTCAGTAAATAAAAGAATCAGATAACTATGCACATAATATTCCAGTATTATACATTTATCATTTAAATTTATGATAATTAAGCAGATCTAAGTGTATTTTTTTTTTAATTTTGTGATAATTTTCAAATTATGGAAATTACCAATTCTTAACAATAAAAGTTTTAATTATATACAATCGAATATAAGACAATTTTTTTTAAATATAAAATTTCATCTTTGGATTTGAATATGAAAATTAGAAATGCGAATGCTTTCAAAATAAAAAGAATCTAAAGATGTTAGATTCGGAGAAAGAGGGAAGGAAGAAAGTAAATTTAACTATTAAAATTAGTTTCAGTTATTTGTAAAGGTGTTGGATATTTGAATTCTTTTCATTCATTTCTTTAGCTATAATTGAAGCAGTCTTTAGTTCTTTTCATATTTCAAGTTGCTTTATGAATTTCATTTTTGGTGAAAGAATTTTAGTTTAGTTTAGTGGGTGAATATTTTATTCCTCTTACATAATTTTAATTCACTAAAGTTTTGTAAAAGAAAATAATTTATAGCTAAATTCTCTTGTAGTTCTCAAAATGCAAATTTAAATATTTCGTATAAAAAGAAATTGATTTATTGCCGTATAATTAAAACCCATTGAATTAAATTCTGTATTCGTGCTTTAATATATATGGATAGACAAAGAAATGGATTAGTATTTAAATTTATACGAAAATTCAAAAATGCATATAAAAAGGCTCAACTTTATTATTATTTACTTTTTTATTATTTATTTATTATTATTTACTTTACTTTAGTATCAAAACATAGACACCAATACGAATATCAAATGAAGAGTCTATATCTATAATTTTTGTAGAAGAAAAAAAATTAATATCTATAATTTTTTAGAAGAGTTAGTATCTATAATTTTAATATTATAATAGTATTACGTTCTATAATTTTAATATTATAATAGTATTACGTTCTATAATTTTGATATTATAATAGTATTACCATCAAGGAATTTGGATCTATATCTAATGTTTTAGTTCTCCGTGTATAAAGTTATGGAGAAGATATTTTAGCAAATTACATCAACTAGTTTCTGCACACTAATATGAATGATTTTTATTTTCTTTAAAGTCATAAAATGACCGTTATTATACTGAAAAAAATATAGAATTTCATGATAATATCTACAGATTCTCATCCGTAATTATTAAATTCTTCGGAATATTATTTAATTTGATATTTTTAATTGTGATTTGAAAATTAGAAGTGATTTGCTGTTAAAAGTTGACGAAGTTTCGGTTGATAAAATTCAAAGTGATTTAAATTTTGAAAATAATTAGATATTTACTTCCAATCCATATTTAATTAATTCTAGATATATCAGTATTTTCCAAACATTCATTAGAAAATACTTAACACGCAAACGAATTTCTACGCAGGATTATGTTACTGCTAATTTTGGAATTGAATTATTGCCTAATACTTCCTACATTTTATCTGGAAATGGGGTTTATAGGTATTTGTGACTTAATATAATATTTATTTATATATCTTCTTGGTTATAAAATATTTTTTGAGAATTATCAAAATTTGCAGCTGGATTCCCAGATTTAATAGATAAATGAATTTGTGCGTAGTATATTTCTAATGCTACAGTATTAGTTTAAAACGAAGCTTTCTCATGTTTTTTGATAACAATGTTTCTACATTTTTTCAAGCGGCGTCTTTCTTTAGCTATAGGACTTGTTAAGAAATTAAAAAACAACTTACTAAAACAACTACTTTACTGACGTAAAGAGAATGTACAATTTTTTAAAGTTATTTTCTTAGCATTCTTAATAATGTGTAGTGTTGCAGATCACTTTGCTTCTAAGATATGCTGGAATAATCATTTAATAGCATAACATTAAATAAGTAATAAAATAAAACTAAAAAGTACTAATAAGTACTAAAAAAATAATAAAAAATTCATAATAAATTTTAAAAAATAAGATAGTTTGAAAATAATGATAAGATTCCACCACTAACTGTATTTATTTTTTTTTAAATTGCTTTGAATACTACAGAATTGCAGCAACAGAGGCATTAGCTGCTATGATTCCTGTAGCAAAAATGCTTTGTTAAATATTATGAATTGGAATGATAAAAGGAATTTCTAAATACGTGCTGTTCTTGGATTTCTCGATTCACTTCCTACTGTGCTACAGGTAGGGCCTATCTGACTGAGACACATTCAGCTATTTACTAAACAGCAGTTTTCCGGAATCCGATTGGGGCGAGACAAAGCATTCGCCAACCTCATTGTATTCACCTCCTTTAGGGCGCTTCCGCCTTAGACTTCAAAGAGCCCCATCGATCGTGTTCAGCCCCTGCACCTCATTACTCTCACAATGGACAATAATTATTTGATAGTTGCCCTCTTAATCACGGAACATTTCTGAAACTGATCCGACCGGACTACGGCCGGACTCTATTGCTTTTCCCGTAGGGCACTCGCTCCCGGAATAATACAAGCGGGCACAGTGCACCCCTTTCTCTGCTATTGTCAATGTTTGTCCGGAATCTCCGATTTTAGGAATATTAATTCGATGGTGGTTTAATTTAGCAAGCGCCTTCTGTGACGTGATGCGTAATGGGTGTTTAATTAGTGAGATGCTGGTGAAATGCGTCGCCCGGACCACCAAACTAAGCACCCTGATAAAACAAATTGGATTGTTTTAGGAACACCGAAATGTTTATTTTCACAGAGATCTAAGTAAAGCACATAGGAGGTTCTTTGAGAGATTTGGCTGCTCCCCAAAAATCGAAGCTTGATTTGATACAGATTTTAGATGGATGACTTCGCAAGAATGTAGCATTTTGTAGACATTTCAACTGCAGTCTGTTAATAAAGGAACATTTGCAAGTATATATATATATATATATATTCCATCTATTAGAAAATCCAGCATCATCTATCATTGGTTAATGGTTTCAGAGACTGTAATTATTTGGAAATACTAGTAGTAAAAGTCGCATAGTTGAAACAATCACATTGCAGAAACTTTTAGTTTTCTGGAATTATGCGATTTTTACAACACAGACGAATTACTATATTTTTTGTGTTTCTTATTTTATTATAAGCATTTAGGGTTTCACTGAATTAGGTTGTAGCTTTAGATTTTAGCTGAAAGACTTTTCAAAATAAAATTTCATTCCGTGAACATCACAAATTGAATTTTATTTCAGATTGTCGAGGATTAAAGAAATTTAAGTTTCGTTATGAACGAACTGGAAGTCATGAACTACCATTAATAATAAACTCACATACAAGTATGATTGATGCGAATAAACTTACATACTATGATTAAAATTTTGCTTTATTATTATATTTGAATTGCACGTGCTGGTGTAAAAGAATACGGTGGAATACATAAAAGATATGAATGTGATGTGGTTACATAAAAGAATATTATAGCCATTTACTTTTCGTAATCAACGGACTGGAGGTCATATGCGTTACCAATGATAATAAACTCAGATACAAGTAATATTGATGCGAATAAACTTACATACAATGATTAAAATTTTGCTTTATTATTATATTTGAATTGCACCTGCTGGTGTAAAAGAATACGGTGGAATACACAAAAGATATGAATATGAAGTGGTTACATGAAAGAAAAATATAATTATAGTCATTTACTTTTAGTAATCAACGGACTGGAAGCCATATGCGCTACCTATGATAATAAACGTACATATAAGTATGTTTGATGCGAACAACCTCACATACAATGATTAAAATTTGCTTTATTATTATATTTGAAATGCATACTCAGGTATAAAAGAATATGGTGGAATGCATAAAATATATGAAGATAAAGTGGTTACATAAATCACTAATCACTTACTGACAACTCTGATCTGCTAGTGGGCTCGCTGACAAAAACTGAATGATCGGACTACCGCGACATAAACACTATTAGGAATTGTGTTTGAGTCTTAATGGTCATCATCGGCCACGATACAGCCCTTCCCTTGGGAAGTACGTCCCGTCATCGATGGGATGTAGCCGATCCCTTCCTCTTTCTGTACCTATCAGTGCGGCGAGAACCAACCACCATACCTCAAGCTTCTCATCCTTATTTTTTGCTTATTTTATATCCTTATCCTTATTTTTATATCATCATAGTAATTACACACAAAAATAAATAAATTTAGTGGTTTATAAGAGGAATACAGTAACCTATATGTACAAATATATTACCATTAATCATTTTGTAAATCAATTTCATCTTCTGAAATTTTACGTACTCCAATATATTTTTACTCCAGTTATAATATAGCTTACTCCAGCATTTCGGATATAATTAGTTCAGGGAAGTAAGTTTATACGCATCAGATTCGAGTTTCTATTCATCGGTTACAGTTTTAAATGATCGTGGAGTTGAAAAAATTGAATTGATAAGTAAATTGATCGATTCTTTGAGATTTTGCATGTAAAATTTTGAAAAAGTAACAATGTTTAATCGTTATATGAAATACATGCATTTATCTGTGTACTTAATAATAAAATGGTAGCACTCATTATTAAAAGAATCTGTATGTAAATTTCTATTTAGTATTATTTTTTATTATACAACTTCAAATAATTGCACAAAATAACATAACAGTATTTGTTTCAAAATCATCAAAGCGTATACTTTCAATAGAAAACTAAGTTAAACTTTGTCAGAAAACAGCCTTTGCAAGATCTATGACATTCTATCCTCTGAAGCCCAAAGTTGCTTCAACAAAAGTCAACTGAAAATCTCTTTTCGGAAAAGCCAGTTTAAGAAGGGTTAGTTTAGGAAAGCTTTCAAGGAGAATCTTTATACTTAGGACGGGTACTGACGCTTTTTGGAATACACCTTTTCTTGTTGGGGACATATAGAGCAGCATATAAGCTTCTTTGCTGTAAAAGATAATATGAGAATGTTGTTTTATTTCCTGAATGATCGGAAAGAAAAAAAAATGATTTATTTATTTAGAAAATAATGCAATTTTTATGTTCAGTGAAATGAACTCAAAGCATTTTTTTTCTAATAAAATGATAATAATTTTGAATTTGTTTTATATAGTAATCATTAAAATAAGAGTTTCCTATAAAATTAAATACTATATTTTAATTATATATTATATATTGTACACTATATTAAATTATTTTTAAAACTAAAGCATAAAATCTCTCTATATATTTTTTAAGTAATTAAAAAAATTTTTTAAAAATGCTTTAATTATTTCATGCAAACATTATTAATGCATAAAGTGTTGGAAACGGCGGAAAGCGTAATTCTAGAACTAAAACATAAAAGTACATTTAACGGATGATTCCTATTTAGCTTATAAATACCCAATATGCAAAAGACGATTCCCTCGTTGAAAGAATCCATCCTTTATTTCGAGTGTTAAAAAAGCATTATTTATAATCGCTGTATATTTAAATTACTGCTAAAGCTAAAAAAAGTAATGCATTTCTTAAAAAGGCTTCGAGAACTTTCGTATTTAAAATGTTTTCCTGTTTGTAACAATTTTTTTAAATTTTGAATAACAGATATTAAAACTATTTCTTGATTAGTTTTTTTTATTTTTGTGATTTACCTTTTGTTCATAATTTTATTCTTCTTAAATTTCATATCTACAAGGAATAAAACACTGAATAATGTTTCTTATTATATTTCCAACCAATGAAATTATTACTTATTTATTTCATTTATATCTTTATTTCTTATTCTTTAATGATTTCTTAATTTTATGTATATCGTTTTGTTTAAAATAAAATAAGAAAATAAATAAATTATTATTGTTAAAAGATAAGGAATATCACAAAATTTGCAATTTATATATATATATATATATATATATATATATATATATATATATATATATATATATATATATATATATATAACATGAAAAAAACTTCAACCTAATTTAAGCTAATTGCAAATTTTTAATTTAAATCGTTATTTATATTACTAATTCGTTATTTATATTACTACGTTTTTTAATTCACTAATGGAAATTTCTTTTCTTATAGGTAAGAAAACTTTCCCATTGCTTTGGATTTCGAAAGAATATTCACAGGTAAAATCAGAATATACAGAGTTAGTCATAAAATATCCTTGATTAGAAAATATTATCAAGAAAAAATTATTAAATATATTAATGTAAAATTTTTACTATGGATTAGTCAGGTTCTTAATTCTTTTGGGGCAAGAGAGGGTTCATTAAATGCAAAATTGGTGATTTTAAATTCGATTTTTATGAAAATGGTATGAATGAGTGAAAATACTCAGTGTGTTCTTTGGCTCCATGAATTGTAACCGGCCATTACTATTAAATGCCAGTTTCATGATTATATAAAAGATAGAGTGTTTGCATTGCCAACTGAAGATACTGATGCACTCAAAGTTGGGATTACAGATATTCTGTTAAATGTGATAGCTGAAATCTTGGGCAATAATTAGAAAGAATTTGAATACGGTCTTAACATACTCCAAGCTGTCACAGTGAAATTTACTGACGTAAATAGTTTTTATTAAAAGCTGAATAAGAACTTTTGCTACTATGCTCATTTATAATAATTTGTAAACATGTGCCCAATTATAATAGATTTTTACCATAATTTTTTTCTTATCAAGGAAAGTATGTGTGACCACCCTGTATATAATCTTTCTGTGTGGCACTTATGTAAAATGAACATACTGAATGACGCAATTAAGTAAAGATCAACATAAACATAATGCCTTTTAATGGAAAATATCCAAATTTTAAATTCAAGATTTGAATGAAAGTTTACGATAAGGGGAAGTACTTTGCATTGATAAACATCTTCTTTCTAGAATCAATTCTTGGATTGATCATATGTGTATAAAAAAAAGGCTAAAAATTCTATGATCTAAGAAACTGAAAGCATTAGTTGGTCTCTCGTTTTAAAAGGCCCATGCATGTTCCCATCTTTTTAGTTTATTGTTGGTGCAATATCGGATTTAATTTTAAATTGTACATTTATGCTTATAAGTGCTGTATTTCTATTAGAGTACCTTTGAATTTATGAATAATCTTTATCTTATTACAAAGAAAAAAAAAGACTAAAAAATTTTCTTGCCAAAATGTAACGGTCAAAAATATGCTATTCATTGAAGGCGGACTATTTGTACTTATGTCCGGTAAATTTGAACAAAGAATTTTACAAAATAATGATTATTTTCGAAATATGCCATATAAACGACATCAGTTAATGAGCTGTTGTTTTGAAAGAGTAGAAGTTATTTATAACCTACTGAAACCGATTTTGATGCAATTTCGGTCAAAATAAATGCATTTGATCTAGCATTTCAAAGCGATCAAAATGATCTAAGATATAGAAAACTAATTTGGAGAAAAACTCAATGTTTGAAGAATCAATGAGACGTAGGAACTCGTTATTCTTTTAACCTAATTAAAAGAACTGCAATTCCCCCAAGTTTTTCTCCTTCATAGTTAGATAAAGAGTACGACACTTAAGCGAGAAATTATATTTGTATTATATATATTTTCACATCAGCCAAAATATGACATGCAGCCACCAATTAGATGTTTATTAAATTTACATAAAAATTAGATTTTCAATTAATTCTGTCTTGGTGTCCTATAAATTCTTAATCGATAATAGGAAGTGGAACTATATAATAATAAATCAAGAGACTCTGTTGCTATTTCATATAATTGCTCCGGAAACGTGAATTAGTTTATTGGTTTTCAGTATTTAGTTCATTTGCGAAACATTCTGCAAAATTAAAATTGAGAGGCAAAAACCCGGAGGCATAAAGACATTAAATAAATGCAGTTATAATATATATATATATATATATATATATATATAATATACGTTTTAGGCCATTGTCATATTTTTCATTTTGACATAAATGCACAATAAATTCTTGGTCACCATGTCGCCAGAAAATATCCGAGCATTTGACCTGGTCATTATGCAATTCCTGAAACTAAAATCGTTAATCTAAATAATTTAGATTCAGATAGTAGAATTAATAAATAATCTGGTAGAACAATTCGACCTTGAAATTCAAAGTTTAATTTTGGAATTTTAACACAGAATTATAATTCAATAGAAAATTAGGGTTACAAATAGTTCTGATAATTGTTAATGATTGCTATTGCTGTTAAAGCTAAGTATTTAAATCTTATTCAATTTTTAATTCAAAAGCCGAAATAGAAAAAGAATATTAGCATCAGGAAAACTTTCCACGGTATTATAAAATAAAAAATAACTTAATATATTTGTGAATGTTTAAATAAATATTAATTTGAAGAAAATTAAATAAACCCAAGTGAAAAATGAGTGAAATGAAAAATGTTTCTCAGTAAGGCTGTAAATATCTTTTTTCACTCCATGTATTACATCATTTCTTTACTGTAAAAATATATTTAATTATTCTAGCTAATGAATAAAATGTGCAGAATTTAAATCTAAAATTCTATCAGTCGTGCGTCATCCATTTTGTTATTCATAAAAACCCCCAAAAAATAACTTTTTAAAATATGAAAAATTTTGAAATATTGCATCAAAATTCAGCTCTGAAAGGAAACAGAATAAACGATTTGTGAAAAATGTTTTACTTTTGCTGAAAAAATATAAATATTTATCATAATATTCCTTTAAACTCACTGCTGCATATATATAGACTGATTTGTGTACAAATCTTCTGATGAATATGTATTTATTTATTCGTGCATGGACACGAAGCAGTTTGTGGCGTGAATCCAAAAGTGCTCCAACTTAATATCCCTCGAGTCGAAAATTTTCAACAATAAGTTGACAAATATTTTGCTTTTCCGAATCAATTTTGTCTGCATCTCGACAAACTGGGAAATTGAAACAACATAGCAGCAACGACTGGGTACAGAAGATAGAGATGTGTGATTATACACAGTGGTATTTTGGGATGTTGGCACAGTCGCTGGCTTAAGTGCTGGAAATAGATTCCCTCTGCCGCTAGGTAAATGTCTGCGGTCTTCTCATTCACGTCTAGACCGGTGAATCTGGTAGGAAAAATGTAAAAATAGACCTCTTCCCTTTCCTTAAATTTGAGACTTATAGTAAGGGTGTTTCTGCGACCCCAATCTCTGAAGATCAGGAAATGGGTGTCAGTGACGCATGTCAAAATACATAGTAGAAAAAAAATGGGATCTCTTTACGATCTGATATCATTTCACCACTTACAACATGAAAAGAGACACCTGCTGAAGTTGTGAATCAGATAAAATTCCTATCGAGTTATTTTTGGCTAAGGCTAGGGCGTTGTTAAAAGCATTTAGAAAACTCTTGCAGTCGCTTCTAGAGGATATTTCTCGTTAGCCAAACGAATTTTTCTCGTTGATAACCAGATGGATGAATATCGTTCCAAACATTCTTATAGATAAAATACTTTTTCTCTGCTTTTTGGAAACTTGCCCTGATTAATATCCAAAACATCTCAACATATATATATTCAATTCTAGGAACATTAAACGGTGTTATATACTCTATCCATTGATGTAAAACAATTGGAATAAAACTTTGAAACTGAATTCAATTTATGAATTCGTTCTTAGTCACTTGGCTCTTAAAATTTGGCTCAAATGATTTGAATTTATTTAATCTTTATTGATTATCAGGCAATGCTTTATCATCATGCTCTAAATTTGTATTTAGTATTAAACTATTGTTTTTAATATTAAGAATATATGCTGCTTCTCATTTTATTGATTAAATTTTTAATTTTAATAATGTATTCCTATTTTGTATTTATTTAAATATTGTATTTATTTTTTTTATAAAATGTGTATACCGTTGTAAATTAATTTCTTTGAACTGTGAAATATATTTCAAATAAGACCAACAAAACAATTTATTCCTTTTTTTATTTTTATTTTATATTGAGGTTTTATTTTAAAACTAAAATGGAGTTAAATTTGTTCTATTTGAAATGAATAGTAAATTATAAATGAATACGAATACAATAACTGAGAATTCATCTTTAAGTCTTATGACATTTTCAAATATTTAAAAAGCTTTGCTTCATATATCTCATTTTATTTATCCAACAAACATAATATTTGTAGAAAATTTGAAGGAAACCAATTTAAATATAAATAAATAAAAGTTTTATGTAATATTATAAAATGTTTATTTAATATAATAGTGAACAAATTTCATTTTACATATCATTAGTCTTGTAATAATTAAGCAAATTAAAAATAAAGCAGTTGCATTTTTAAAAATTAATTACATGCAAAAAATTGAAAATAGTTAAAATAATGCCTCATATATCTTTTATTTTTGTAATAATGAATATTTGTTCATATATAGAAAATTTGAAACATTATAATTTACTTTTCATTGGAAAATCCGAAAAAAATATAAATATATTTCATAGTAAGGAATTTAAATAACATCTTGTATTTCTTAGTTAATACAAAATGTTTCTATTAATATATTAGGCGACTGATGTTAATTCATTAAAAGTAAAAATGAATAAGAAAAATATTTAATTTATCTTTTTTTACTATTTCAGCCTAACTATTGTTTAAATACATTCTTCAAATAATCTTTACTAATCTAAGCAATTTTTACCTCTTCTGTGCCTTTTTATGTTACAGAACATAAAGATGGTCTGAAAGGATATTTAAGAACCACTTATTTAATCTCCTTATTGCTTTTTATTTATATTTAATCATATTAATTAGAAGTTTTTCAGAAAATGTTATCGAACAAATTGAGGAGACTATTCATTACCCTTTAATTAATTCAATTAATGATATTTATTGAAAAAAATCTTCAACAAATATTGAAATTTAAGAGCCAAAGGAAATTTTTGTTGATTTTATTTCTTTTTTTTTGCAATTAAAATGTGTGTTTGAAAATTACTGACGCAAAACTAATTCTAAAATCTTAATCAATCTTTAAAACGAACAAATAACTTTTAAAGCATTTTCAATGACACATCCATAAATAATGCTTTTTTTTCTTCGTTGAAGGATGCTTGAAGGAAAGGAGATAGTTGATGTTGTATAAATAATTTGCTTTACGCTCCACTTAATTTTCTTTGCGTTTCCGAACTGCTTTTGTGTTTACTCGAATTGATTAATTACGCGAAAGAAATCTATTTGCAGTTCTTAGTCTTACATAAAAACTGCTCTTATATGGGAATTTAAATTTGTCTTTACATATGCTATGAAATATTAAAAGTATATTTATGCGGTGTCTAATTAATTGCATTATTAACAGAAAGAAATATTACGATGAATATAGTTTCTACTCTATAATTATTGATAATTGTTCGTTAACTTATATGCTCTTGACAGATTGTAAAGAAGTGTGTAATTTGATCAATTGCCAATTTTCAAAGTTTCACTTTTTTCGGAATTGATGAAAATAACGCCTTTTGAATTTACAGTTTGAAATTATTTGCAATCTCTATTGGAAGCATTTTTTTTTTTTTTGCTTAATTCGCTGGCGGATTAAGCAAAGAGGATCGCCCAGAAATAATCACCCTTGAATATACTATAGTAAAAATGACATATTCTGTTTGATTTGCCTTTATAAACCACTTTAGGAACACTAAATATGTTTATGAATTTGTACTATAATATTAATAAATAAAAATTTGTTGGGAGAGAAGTTGGGAAAATTTACTTCAATTTTTTATTTAACATAAATCATTAAATTATCAATAACAATGCCACTGTCACTTTTAAGCATATAATATATCTATATTTACAATGTCACATTCTAGAAAGTATAACAACGTCTGAAGGGAAAGAACTTTTGATTCGAACAATTCATTAACCAAACGGATGTGAGCGTTCTTTATAAAGTCTGAAATTCTTGAGAATACTTTATGAATATTTTAGTTACTTTGGAGTTCTTCGAAACCAATATATAGACTGTGCCGTGCTAACCAAGTTCTTTTTCGAATCCAAAGTTTATCAGGGAAAAAATGCTCAAAAGTAATCATTTTGAAATTGTAATAAAATGTAAAAACTATAGCAAAAATCACCAAAGTTAGTTTAAGACATTAAATGGACTTTATAAAGGCAAAACGATTAGCATAAATGTCTTTGTCAAGCGATTTTAGAAAAAGACTCATGTCACAAAGATTCGCAGCAAAGGGTTTGTTTAAAATAAAACATTGTGCATTAAAATATGAGAATTCAATAAGAAATGAAAAAAGTGTTGTGCCACAGTCAAAATAGGGACATTTAATTATTTGTTACCTTCCTTCAACAATAATTATTTAAATGAAACATAAGATTGACTCGATATTTGTTAAAACTGTGTTGTGTTTTAAAATAACTTTTTTTTAAAAAAGTCAGTTTTTAAAGAGTATGAATTTGATAAAGTTCGCAAGAGTGTATATATAATAAAATTTTATCATCTGTAAATATTTCATTGCAATTTTTAAATTTTTATTGAATATTTAACATAGTAAACTGAAAACCCTTCTTTCCACATCTCCATGAAAATACTTTTCTTAAAACTAGAAAGATCGAACCAAAAAATTTTGTTTAAATTTTTTTAAATAAATTTTCAAAATTAATAACATTAGAATAAATTTTTTACTTAGTTATATAATGCAAAACCCCAATTTTTTGATTAAATTCAAAATTCAAGTAAATCAATGTAAAGAAATTTGTTCATCTAGTTTGCAAATATATTTAAAAAAAATATTGATTGAAAACACAGGATGCATTTCTATATATTTTAGTGAAAGAATAATACAAAAGAAATGAAAGATAAACTCTCTAACTCAAAGATATATACATAAAGCAATTGGGGATATGTGTGGTAATTTTTCCAATGTTATGTCCAGATTGATTTTTATCTTAATGCAATATTTTGCATTTTTTTTCTATTATATTTAGAATGCTTTGATAAAAGAACATGTCTTGCTTTGAAGATTTATTATGAAAGAAATACTTCAATTAAACTCTAATAAGAAAATACAGTTTTGAAACTTCTATTGCTTAATATTGTTCATAGCAACATTTTTTTCACTTTCTTTTGACTACCATTTCTGAAATAATAACCTCTTCAAAACAAGTTTGAATTCTAGGAAATAACCTAACTGTTTACATTCAGCTCACTAATGATAAAAATAGTTCCGATTTATCTATAATTTTAACAATCTTATTTATAACAGTTCGAGGAATTTCTCAAAAGTTTCAAGTTGTGAGCAACAAGGTAAATCAAGACAAAAAGAAAAAGGAAAAAAGAAATTGGATGAGAAACGATCTCTTTAATGATAAAAAAAGACAATCTAGATTAACTAGAGAAAAAGAAATTCTAGATGCATCTAGTTTTTCTAGAAGATTTCACCGTAAAGTTCCGAACAAAAAGTCTTGTGTTTCAATGAAACTGAACTTAAATAGTTTCATCTCTTGATTCGAATTTTGTCTTACTGTTTTATTTTGTTTTATCCGATAGATCAAGTTTTGTAAAGGGTTTTTCTTTCAAAAATTACATTTGAGATTATATTTATCTGTAAGAATGCATTTTATTTCATCTATATTCTAATAAATATGTAAGTTCTATAATTTTTTCAAGAAAAAATGATTATTATCTTGTGATTAATTTTATTTTTTTCTAAGATTTCTAATATTTTGAGAGTTAAAAGATTGCTAAATTAGAATTGCCCTTAGAAAAATTAGAATTAGAATTGCCCTTAGAAAAATTAGAATTAGAATTGCCCTTCCCTAAGTTTTTTTATTAAACGCACTTCAATATAATTATATAATTTGAAATGAATAATGTATAATAATGTAACAAAAATGAAGCACAGAAAAAGAAGCAGAATTGCCTTTCCGTCAATTTTTTTGTTATACGTATACTTCAACATAATAATATTATTTAAAATGAGTAGATAGAATATGTAATTAAAATTAAGTAATAATAAAAAGTCGAATTGCTTTTCCCACAATTTTTTGTTATACGTACTTTAACAAAATGATATTTAAAATGAATAGATAGAATATTATAATTTGTGTTATGTCTAGTTTTAGTATTATGTAATTTTTTTCTAAGCATCAATAAAAATACTCTAAAACTGTATTGAATTACTGCTTATTCTCTTTCTAATTCTGCTCATTTGCCACTGTATTTTTTGATTTAATAATTTTTGTCGTTTCCTATAGATAACTTCGAAAATTGTTATTCCCCCTTCCCCCCCAAAAAAGAATCTAGGAACTTGAACAGAATATATTTTTTTAATAATGTCAATACTAGAACTAAGAATGTTATTTTTATTTCCAATTTTTATCCTATGACTTCCTCAATTTATGTTTCTGTATTTATTTCTCTGACTTCAAATCTATAAAAACTTCCAATGATAGCTGTTATAACTTACAGGCGTTAAAGCGTTTCAATTAGATAGAAACATTCATGTAAATAAATGTAAGATCTAAAAATATTTTTTTTAAAATTAATGACAGAATATTAGGATTATGCGAAACATGTAGATTATTAATAAAATAATTAATAATATCCACAACTGTTTTTGTTGGACATAAGTGGCAACAGGTTAACCCACTTATTTCCAACACGTCTTGGACATAAGTGGCACATGTTAAAAGGCATGTATGTAAAATGTTGAAATATTCCACCTTCTTTTGAAAATTATAGTGAAGAAATAAAAACATAAAATCGATTTAAATACTCACTCTTACTATGTCTAAAGTTCTAAAGTTTTGTTAAAAAAAACTATATATCCAATCTCGATCTCTGAGAACTAACTATATGGACAAAAATTTGAAAAAAAAAATGATTTTAAAACTGAAAAAGAATTACTTAATGCTCTTTATTTACACTATTTTTGCATTTATTTTTTGACACACATATTTTTAGTGGAAAAAAAAACAATATTTCCTATTTAGTATTTTAATAAAAATATGTTTCGAAGATCTCTTTTTTTTTTTTTTTCATTCTCAACTAATATTTTGATTCTGATTTTAACATTTATTCGATGAATGAAAAAAAGCGTTGGCAACACGACTCGCGTATGCGTTACGGCGAATATTTTTAAGATTGAGTCATTTGAACTCGTTCATTGCGTTTTACAAAAGCGTCTGGATTTGAATTAATTGGATGAATGAAGAAATGATCCTGGCAACGTGATTCGTTCACGCGCTGGAATATTTTTAACATTTTGACATTTTGAACCTTGGATGCAGCTCACTGGAAAAAGAACTGAGAGTTATTTTGATTAGCAGCCAAGTGCTGACGAAACAGAAAGGCTGTTTTTTTGAAAAGTAGATAACAATGAAGAGCACGTGGTATTTTTAAAAGGTAGATAACCTTACTGCTAGACAGCATTAGACAAAAAGATTTTTTTCTTCGTCTTTAAATCAAAGGGTCATTATTCATTACAAAAAATGAAAGCAAGATTTTGAATTTTTTCCAGAAATTAATCGAATTTTCTAGAAAATAGACTTCAATAATTTTAAAGTATTATTTCAGAATTTGAATTTCCAATAGTCATATTTTTATAGCCTCTAATAATTTGAATTTGTGAATCAGAATGTATAAAATCTCAAATTATTCCCTTAAAATGAAGATTCTAGACGGATAAAAAGAACGCTTCACCACGTTTTTTTCATCAAAGTAAATAAATAAACCAGAACTGATGATTTTTCTTTAATAGGTGCTATATATTCTGCTTTTCACAAGAATTAATTAAAAAAATCACTGATATAGTAAATAAAGGATGTAAAGCTATTTATAAATAATGACAAACGACAAAAATATTGTTTGTTAATAACAAATATTAAATATAAGAGCTTAAGTTAATTTTTAATGTCCATATAAAGACTTTAAAACAAAATTTCTCAAAAGCAGGCAATAGAAATGAGGTTTTTTTTAATAGTAGAAATGAAAAAGAAAGTACACTTTGTTCATCTGTTTTTAAGGATAATATTCTTGTTTTTATCTGATATGTTTTATCTTCTTCATATAAAAAAGCATTAGATTTGATCATAGTAAACTTGTTGAGGTGTTAATTACTTCAATAATTTTTTCTTCTGTTGTAGGTATTTTTACCATTTCTTAAAACAAAATATTGTGATAAACAAATATAACATTACAACATAAACGCAATCAATTTTATGATGTTTTTAAAGGAGTTTAATTTTGTCTTTTAATCTTTTTAAAAGTTAAAATGAATTTAAAATCCCTTTTGCTTTTATGATATATTGAATCCAGAATTTTTTTAAAAAAAATTGTTTAATTAGTCAAAAATCAACTTGATACTACTTTACTAATTCTTAGATACAAATTGCATGATTTTGTGACGTTTATTTTCCACGATAAAAGCGATAGTAAAACAGAAGATAAATGTCTGCTACAGCGAACCTGAATAACCAAAAGTGACTACTCCGACAACCGAAGGCACACAAAAATCTTTGAATGATTGGAACACCATGACAGTATAGGCGGGAACTATGATTGAATCCTACGGGCCGCCATCGGTCATGGTACAGCCCCTTTCTTTGGAGGCGCATTCTGTGTACACATCAGACTGGCCTGAACCCTCATCATAACGGAGTCTTCTTATCTTCAAATTTGAGAAACACGTCGAAAAGATAAGAATACTTTTGACAATAAAATAAAGTTTCGTAGCAAACGAGGAATTCGAAAAAATGAAATTATATCTAATTTTTTAAATAAACGATTGTTTAAACCTCTTTATAATTTTATTTTTTAAAAAAAGTTAGTATGGTAAAAATCAAGATATCAGATTGTAAATTGTATTAACTCTTCCTTTGCAAAAAAAAAAAAAAAAAAAAAGATTAAGAACATTTTGGATCCAGTATTCCGTCTAAAGGCCTGCTCAATTTTGTCAGTTCAAACGTCCGTTCTTAATAATCTCGTAGCTGAATCCAGTATTCGCGGTTAGGATAGTCATGGGCTTGAGATTTCTTTTCATGAAAACATCCATCGTGGTTATGGACTTGAGAAACGTTAAATGTTTTTAAGCTTGTATGAGGGTGGGTCAAGTTCAGAGATGAGAGAGATGAGAGAGAGAGAGAGAGAGAGAGAGAGAGAGAGAGAGAGAGAGAGAGAGAGAGAGAGAGAAAACCCTCGTTAGCTGTCCATCGCTCGGGATTCGAGATCCATCCTAAAGGAATAGTTTTGTAGCAGACATACAGACTTCCTTCAAAAAGATTTCACTCAAACTTTAATAAAAATGTGCAAGTTAAGAGTAGAGACCATATACCAAATTTTAGCCGTTTAGTTTAAAGCGTTTTCAATTATCACGTTCACAGACAGACAAACAGGCATGATTCGGGGAAAAAAAAGGTTTTAAAATTCAAGGGCATCTGAAATGTAAAAATATGTTAAAATCTTGAATTCGAATATTTCAGCCATTACATCAAGTATACTATTTGTATACTTGACGTACAAGAAAGTGAAAAAAAAAGAAAAAAGATTGAAATCTATGAGTGTGTGTTTTAAACAAAACTTAAACGAGTTACAACCAGGAATCTCTGTAAAATGATTTTTTTATTGCAAATCTGAAACGTACAAGAACTCCTGCAGCCTTTTCTTCAATGGATTTTTCTGCTTTTTCCTCATTTTACTGATCTACATTCGCATAAACTGTCAAACGTAGAGGGTGGATGTCTAAAAATATATTTTACTTCCGAATGGCCACTAAAACTCTTTCCCAGAGGTTATAAATCTCTTTAGGAATGGTTGTTTATTGGACAAGTATTTATTTTCAAAAAAGAGTGGTAACTAAAAAAGGAGGAGAATGTGTAGACGGAAGGGCTGGAATTTAGAATAAGTTAATTTCTTCTTTGACCTGTTTATTGCATTCGTTCTACGATTATTATGAAAAAGAAATGTACACTTTCTTAAACAGGAAGATATAGAACCAATAGAGAAAATACTTTAAACTAAATTATTTATCGCTTGAAATACTTAACTCCCTTCAATTTATATTTATTATTTACTACCACATATAAGAAATAATAAATAAAAATATGTTTAAAGGAGATAAAAGGATTTAGAATATTTTCTTGAGAAACCTTTTGTGATTTAATGAATAATGCTTAAGGAAAATTCAGATTATATAAGAAAACTATGCTGTTCGAAAGAGGAGATTTAGAATAGGATTTTATTAAGATATTTTTGCTTGTTTGGATTCCAAAACTTGTTTGGTGAACAAAAAGGTATAACAGAAGCTTATCGAAGAATAAAGTGTAACAAAAAACTTAACTAACAATAGAATATAACAACAACCTTGTGAAGGAAAGAATAATAAAAAATAACAAATAACATTGTATCAAAAATCTTAACAAACGATAAGGTATAATATCAGAAAAAGAAAACTAACAAACAATAATTAAAGCAAGTGGAACAACACTGAAGAACGTTAAAAATTCCTGTCTTGATTTAAGATCGTACTAAAAGCATATTATTATTATATAATTATTACTATATAAAAAAATTAGAATATTCAAATTTAGGAAAAAAAAGACGATTGAAATCGGCTTAAATGTTTCGTTTGAGGTTGTAGTCAATATGGAAACCCAAACAAATTTTACTTTAAATCTTGTTATGCACTTATTTAATACTGTTTTCCTTCTTGAGTTGTACGCCTAATATTTTGGGGACATTAAGTTTTTCGAATTCTTGTCGGTACGGAATCTTTTATATCATAAATTAAAAAAATATATCTACATTTATAACCGTGCCCTAAGATTATTTGATTGTAATTTATAATGTTTAATATTAAGCAATGAAATAATATGAATAAATACAATTTTGAAAACAATTTATATGAGGAATCCTAGTATTAAATATTCGTAACTCAGAATATATTTTTATACGAGAAACTGAATATTAAAATTTAAGCAATTATTTTTCCATAACACTATAACTATTTAAGTATGGATTGATTTATGCATTTATTATTAGTGTGTTTAATATATTACTTATGCAGAATGATTTTGAAAAGTATTATAAATTATTTGAAAAATAGATTCATTAAAGTTTTAGAAATTTAGTTTTTCAATAATAAAAGTAAAAATTTTATTAAACAAATATGACTTTAATGTATGGTATATTTCGATAGCAACTAAGCATAGTTTTATTTTTTAATTGTGTAAAGTAGAAGAATTACAGAAAAGTTTATGGTCTGTTAATAGTTTATAGCTAATAATAGAAATAATAATAGTAGTTCCTACTTTCCTAAAATTTTGATTTCTTAGCTTTTATTATATTTCTGAATTTATTGTTTTATATATATTAAATTGATATAAATTTATTCTCAAAAAATAAGCAATGATTTTGTTTAAAGCTTATTTATTGCATTAGAATTCTCCATCTTGTTAAATTTGCATCTGTTATATTATTCTTATAACAGTCGTCTTTGGCAACCAACTAATTTACTGTCAGTTATGTTTAAATGTAATTTAATCAGTTGGATACATCTTTGTCGTAGACCCTGACAAATTATTAGACATAGAACTATGTTATTTTAACTGTTTTGCATATGTTCTGTCCATTATGTACATGAACATTTCTAATTTATGACATCGTAGCCATATTAAAAACCAAATGTTCGCTTAATCTAACTTTCTTAATGTTGAAATCACTTTTTTATTACTTTTTCATCTACGTAATATGGAGAAAGTATCGTAATCATAAAAAAATTCGAATTTCAGATTTCGACGAATTTCCACTTTTTAGACCTCCCTAAGTTCGAAAACCACATTTTTGGGGATGTCCGTCTGTCTGTAACAAATTGAACTCAAAACCGCTTTCAGCTAGAGGGATGAAATTCAATATACGGTCTTTATACCAAACTGTTGATCTTTATAAAATGTTGAGTAAAATCCTTTGACAGTCAGTCTGTCTGTCCAAAAAAGTAGCCAAGGATTAAGTGATAATTGAAGTAAGAAAGTCTAATAATTAAATTTAAGTATAAATGATAGTTTACTCCAAAGGTAAATATTTTGTAATTATTGCACGCGAATGCCATGCAAGATATAATCTGAAATAACTTTTATTAGAAGATATGCGAGAATTTTTTGAGGAGACTACTCTAACTGCTTTAAATATATTGTCTTACATAATTTTCAACTACATTTAATTATTGCAACGATATTCAAACAGTTTTCATTGTTTCATTAAATATCGAATCGCGTGATTTTCTTTCATTACTGAATGTTTAAAAAAAAGGACTGCTAATTGTCGGTTCAATTTATAAATTAAATTTCAACTCTCTTACCTCGTGCATAGTTGAAAGTACAATAGAAAGCTATGTTTCTAACAGTACAATACTAAAATAAATTTTTTTATCATAATACCTGATATAATAAAGGTTCATTTACATGTTGGACGAGTATGTATAAGGTTGTTAAAATAACACGGTTCTGATATCTGTTGTGATATGATTAAAAATACTTTTCTCTGAGAATCATTAACATCAAGTTAAGCACTTGAGATTTAATATGCATTAAATACTACCAGAATTTTCCAATGGCAGCTCATTGGTTACTAAACGTCAAATTACGATAGCTTATTAAATATTTTGAATATCTTTATTTTAAAAAAAATATTTTAAATATACCATGATTATAAAAAAAAAACTATCCCGATATATGAGACAGCAACTATCGTAACAGTCAGAAGAATGTAATAAAATTTTAGTTCAAGATATTTTGAAGTATGCCCTCAAGAATCATATGAAAAACAACAGTTTAACAGTTACAGTTACATTGACAAAACTTCAAAATTTTCAAATGGCAGCACGAACTATTTTTATTAGAATGTTATTTTCACAGCAAGAAATAATAAATAGTGTTGAAACGGTACCTGTAACACGAAAATCCCATTTGAAATTTGAAAATTTGTTCCTGTAACCGTAACTGTTAGAGTTTAACTGTTTTTTTTAATGATTATTGGGCGCATAATTCAAGATACTTTGAGACAAAATTTTATTCTTTTCCTGTGAACAGTACGATAGTTACTGTCTTATATATCGATATAGTCTTTTTTTTCTAATCACCCGATATCATAAAAGTTTTAAATGCTAGAAAAGTTTCCTCGAATCTTATTCATATTTTTGCATTTCGAATACAATATTCTAGAAGAATTTCGAAAAAAAAATATTTTAATTCTAGTTTTGTAAGGCAGTATTAGATGCACACATAAAGAAATGTAAGAATAAATAAATAAAAAAATAATTTTGAATATCGAATCTATTACGTCGTCTGTACACAATCTACGTCCGTCGGTTTCCTGTACTTAAATTTTCCATCGAATCAAGCTGGAATATATCGAATTTTCTTTCTAAGCTGCACAAACGTTGAAGAAATCATAAGTTCATACTGTACCAGCTAACAAGAACTTTTTCAATCTCAATTCATACTGAGGTAAAAAAGAAAAGCTTACATGCCATTGAAATCACTGGAAGAAAAAAATCAATTTTCAAACCAACTTATTCGTTTATTCTTTTCGAATTCATTCCAAGAAAAATATATATAAAGCGGAAACGATTCTTTTGACGCAGATGTATAAAAAGAAGACATGTTTCCTTTAAGGTAAAAATGCACATAAGAATGAAAGAAAAAAAAGCGTGTTGCAGTTTTTTTATATGTTTGGAACTGCTGTGGGACAATGAACAGTGACATCAGCACAGACTACTTTTGAGATTGCATGTTTTTTGTTATTGTTGAATCGTATGATGTTGAAGCAACTACTTTATCTTCAATTCGGAAGTTATGGTGATATTAAACAAACCTAAAATTGAATATTTTTTTGCTCAGTTGCATGTTTTTGTGCGTTGGTTTATGACAAAATATTTTGCGCTTAAACTTTGACAACATTTTAGAGGGCTAAAACAGGCATTTTGACGAACCTAGATTTGAATATAAGAGTTTTGAAAAATGCAAGTAGAAATTCAATAAAGTATTCTCTACAAACTACTAAAAATTATATTTATTTGTAGAGTAACAATGCTATGCTATAGATGCAGTTTAAAACTGTAGATTAATCATGATATGTTATTATTTAAACAATAATTATGGAGCAAGTGATTGCATTAAATTGGTTATTTACAATAAATGAATGATAATTAAAATATATTTTCTCTTTTAAAGAATTAGTATATTTTTATTAATTCCAATGCTAAATCAGATTTAAACTATGCTAATATGTACTATTTCCCTTTAAGCTAATTCAGGTTTTCATGTCTTTTTTTTAAAAGCACAATAATGATCATGAAAAATAAAATTAAAATATTAAAAAACAGTAAATATAAAAACAGTAAATTAAAATAATCATTTTTATGAGTGTATCAGAAATGAAAAATAAGAATTATGGTGGTCAAAACAAAAATCTCAAAAATGTGAGTTGATGATAATAATAGAAAAATGATGTAAAATCAAATTGAATATTATAAGAAATAAAATACGTTTATGCATTCATCATACAAAATATTAGAAAAACTGTAAAGTGATTACAAAACTAATTTATTTAGAGTTTTCTATCTCGGTCCTTCTGCCATTTCAGGTTTTCCTTTTATTTACTGAATTTTGATTAAGTAAAGATTTTTATTTTGTAATATACAATTAAAAGCATTTTTAAAGATTTTTAAAATATTTATTAGAAGATTAGTTGTTGCCTTAGTTGTCAATGAAATTTAATTCCATAAATGTATGAGCAGGAAATATTTCTCGCCGGAAGAAAGCTTTCGCTAAAAAATTTTTTTCATGCATACGAATAAAGTTTTAAGTTGCCAATATTATTTTAGCCCTTGATAGGCATAAAAGTGATCTCTAAAAAATATAATGAGTCTTGACTAAAATTCTAAATAAAAATGTTTCATTTATTTGATGAAAGAGAAAAAAAATGTTTAGGTTATCTAACGTATATGAACTACATTTTTTACATTGAAGAGGTTTGCATGAATATGCATCTCATTAGTACTTGCATTAAGATAAAAAAAAATCCTTCTATTGTTACATGTCTCATTAACTTAACTCATGGTTGCTAAATCTAATGAATTGCTTGAAGAAAATAAAATGTTTTTGAAAAATAAAATTATTTTTTAACAACTATGCATTCTTTATTCTTACAGTCTTAATAGAAATTCCATTTATACAAAAATAAATTTCATTCGTTTTTTTATTGATCATTAAGTCTATCTAGCAGATTTTTTTTTATCTTTCCAATTTGTTTTACTTATAGACGAATTTATGCAAAATATAAATATAGATACGTTTCTGAGTAAAAAGTATACAAATAGAAAGATTCTACACATTACTTCTGTTTTTGTATAAAGGAAGAATGCTTATGAGTTTTTATAAAAAATAACTAAAAATTTCGATTTAAATTGCAATAATTGTTTGACGATATCCATTGATGATTTATTTTTGTGATTTTAGGGAGCGACCTGGCCTTCAGATATTTTCCATACGTAAAATTTAAAAAACAACCAATTCTAGAATCACCAAATATTCCAGGATAAAAATAAAAAATTTCTGCACATTACTTCGGCGTTCGTATAATAGAAGAATATCTATTAGTTTTATAAAATAACAACAAATTTAGATATAAATTCCAATAATTGTTTAAGGATAGACATTGATGATTAAATTTTGAAATTTTAGAGGGTGACACATCTTTCAGACATTTTTTAAACGAAAAATTTAAAAACCAGTCAATTCTTGAATCGCCAAGCATACCAGGTGGAAAAAGTTTTGAAAACTTCTCTTTTTTTTAACTTTTTTAAAGAGTAATTTCCAAGAACTAAAACTACGTATCATAAAGTGGAATGCATACATCATTTATAGATAGAAAATAGTCTGGGTGATCCTTAGATTCTTTTGAATAATTTGTCTTTTTTAAATATGCAACCTTTCCTGTCATATTGACACGGAAACGCCCATTTCTTTTTGGGTGAGTCATTAGCAGCTCATGTCAAGATCGAAGAGATGGATCGGAATCCTTGAACATTTCCAAACTGTCCTCGCAAGGATTCTTTAGATTATTAATGAAGTTTTTCGAAGTAGACGATCCCCAGTCAGACAACGATATCATTATAAGAGTGAGGTGGCCGGGTCATTCATTGCAATTCCTTTCTTTTTCCTTGAAGGAATGTTCTGAAGGAAAGTGGGCAGGATCACGAAATATTCGAATATTTCATAATTTTCCTCCCTCTACCCCAACTCTTCTTATTTTCCTTAGAATATAAGCTTTCTAGTTTCAAAATGCCTTGTAATTTTTATCTTAATATATGTAAACGATAGAGTCGATACAAGGGAAAATATTTTTTTCCCATTATCATGTTAGTCTTCAAGGCAAGTAAATTATTATTTTTAATATAGTTTCGTTGACTATGAGTGCGAAATTAACATTTTAGGAAACCTTTAAAGAGCTATTATAACCCATCAAAGTAAAGTCAGCCATCTGACTCTCCGACCCGCCACGAAGGCACACGGATTTAAACCATAAAAACTGAATGACTGGACCGCCGCAACAGCAACATTGGCGGGAACTGTGGTTAAGTCCTAAGGGTCATCCCCGGCTACGGTACAATCCTCCCCGAAGGAAGTACGTTCCGTCATCAATAGGAGGAGTCAGATCTCCCACCTATTAGTGTACCCTCCAAGGTGGCGAGATCCAACCACCATGCCGGAAGCATCTCATCCTCATTCCGAGGTGCCCCCCCGGGGGCTACCCATCGAAGTAAAATGCATTATTTTATTGTTTAAAGTATTTCTCAATTTTTTATGCTTCCTAAAATAATGGAAAAAATACGCAATAGATTTGCGCTTTCATTGTCTTTCTTATATACTTATTCAAATTAACATGTTTCCTTCTTACTCCTTTTATCATTCTCTGAATATATATAGAGGGCAACAGTATACAGAGAGAGGCTGAATCTTCAAAGATCTCGGTAACACGTCAGCAAGAATGAGCAATTCCCCATTTTAGTAAATAAGTAAACTGAGTATGTATTCTGGAGGACTTTTTTCACCGATTATATTCAAACTTGATCACAAATTTACAGCTTTTGTCACAAGATCACATATCACATTTTATTCATTTAAGTCGTTGCGTTATAGCGTTCACGCAAAAGCAAATATATAGACAAACAAGCAATTGCTTTTATTGGACAAATTTGGGCCAAAATTTAGTACCCAATCAGTCGATGATAAATCTTTATACCAAATTTCATCCACGAAGCTTTTTGTGTTTATAAATTGCCGTGTTCACATATATACTAAGAAAGAGACAAACAGACATCCTGTCGATGGATTTTGTCGAATATTTGATAGAAATATAAAATTTTAATGTTAAAACCTTACGAGAGATTTCATCACTTTAGTTTAATGTGTTTTCGAGTAAACATGTTTACACAGACAGAAATAATTACAACTTTTTTTTTCTGACTAAGGGTGATCTGCTTATTTGAGATTCATCAAAATATAAAGAGAAAATTCTTATAAAATTACTAATTAATAAAAATTAAATATAAAAATAAATAATTAAAAGGTCCATTTATTTGAAAAATGGAAGTTACGATTCTGAAGTTATTAACGCTATGTTGCAAAAGATAGCCATACACTGACCGCTCTGACCCGTCCACGAAAAAAGTTGAATGACCGTACCGCCACGACATAAACACTGGCGGGAACAGTGACTGAGTCCTAAGGGTTATCACCGGCCATGGTACAACCCTTCCCTAAGGAAGTATGTCTCGTCATCTATGGGAGGAGCCATACCCCCCCTTTTTCGTATACCTACAGGGGTGGCGAGAATCAACCGACGTGCCAAAAGCTTCTCATCCTCAATTACGAGGTGCCCCCGTGGAATTGTTGCAAATAATAATGAAATTTTCAAACTTTCTGTAGCATTATTTTGATATACTGAAACGTGATTACATACAACTAACTTTTATTATTTATATTATTGTACACGAACTTGTGCATGGCATATTCAATTTAAATCGTTTGTTTTGTTTTAACATTTAAAAGAAAATTTAATAAAAATGATTTTGTCATAAAAATATTTTATCGATCCATGCTATATAATTTTTTTTCTTTAATATGTATTCTCAAAATTAATTGTTTTTGAATATCAGTTATCTTTTTTTTTATATCAATGCAGTTCTAAAATATTTATTACACATTACCACAAAGAAAAAAAAAACTAATTTTCACCTTCTTTAACATATAACTATTGAAATACAAATCGAAAGGAGGCGTGTTTAATGACGCTCCTGAAAGCATTCAAAGAACACAGATCCACTTTATCCCAAGATGTCCGGACGGTCTTTCAACTGATGCAAAATCAATTTCCTAATTCTGGGAGCCGATTTATCACGTGTCCGGATCGCATTCGCATATTTGCGATTTTATTTGAACTGCTCCTCTCACCCCTACTCCTCACCAGCTTTTGTTGCCCATCCTCTCAAAGGACGATGGGAAAAACCCGAGAAATCATATCGCATCCGATTTTACAACGATATCGATTGTGACTCGTGGATTATTATGCGAAATCGATAAAGATCAAAACGGAGGTTAAGTGTGGGAGCAAAGAGCCAGAGTGCATTATGGGTTTTCCCCTCCCAATAGGTCTGTATTTGATTGCGGCGTAAAATATCGATTCCCTTTCGCACCGATATCTATGTTTGTGAAATATCGATATACTGCGTTGAGCTGTAAACAGAGTGATACAAATGGTCGACCCAAATTTTTTTCCACCCAGTGAGTATTGGGACTCTATTTTTTTGTTTTCTTTTCCTATCATAAATTCTTTGTGTAAACAAAGAATTTAATTCAAAGTTCTGATGTATTTCAAAATGTAGCATTGCTCTTTTTTTTTCCTCCCTCACTTTTGCTATATACCTTTTTCATTGTTGATTTGGGCAGTGCAGAACTGCAACTTTGTTTCAAAAGTTGCTGCATTTTATTTGATTCTTTTTTCCCATTCTGATTGTATCTGCAGAACACTTTTTCCATCTTTACATATCTGGGTGTTGAAATTATTTTTTTTGGACATATAATGTTAATATGAAGAGAATTGGAAAATGATATACGCCAAATACATTGTTTTGTGAAAACAGCGAAAGTTTACTTTAATTAATTTTCTAGTTTTATCTAGTTCTCTTAAGTCTGAAACAACTTGTTATTTACTGAAATTAATAAGTTTTTAACAGGAAACCATTCAAGGGATTAAAATATGTACAATTTAGATGATACAATTAAATAATTATCTTATTTTTACACGAATGTTTAAACTAGCTACATTTTTTTTGTAAAGATTACAAAACAGCTTAGATATGTAAATCTCTAAATATTGAGTCTCTTGTACAAATATAATTAGCACACCGAGGGAGAATACATTAAAGGTGTTTTAATTAATTAATGTCTCTGTTTTAATTAATGAGTTATGAAAGCAAAGATTTATGAAAACATCGCCGAAGAATTAATTAATTTTAATACTCTGAATGCCTGCAGTCTTTTTAAACCCTTTATAAGACATGAAAATAATTATGAAAGAGAAGAGGCATGCCAAATATTTTTTCTTCAAATTTTATCTTTTACTACATGTTGAAATATTCAATTTCTTACAAACATCACAGATCTTCGATAATTTCTTAGTGTTTCATCTTTTTAATTCAGTGTTTAATTTCTAAAAACTTAACAGTTTTCTCTCTTAGAAAATCGAGCCATTTTTGCCATCATTTAAACCAAAGCAATGTAAACCAATTGACCTTTATTAAGAATTGATAAACACTTATTCAGGCTTCCAACTAAGCATTTAATAATCCACAGATGAATGTGCAGTTTGAAAAGATCTCCCAAGAAAAACGATCAAAGTTCGTGGAAAAGTTTGCTTTCATCTTTTCTCAGTTAATGCGGATTCTTCGCTAATGTTGATTTTATATTATAAGAATTCGAAGCTGGCAAAACTTTAGACTGTTAATATTTTTCTAAAATATCAATATGCTAAAACCTGAATTCAACCAATTTAAAAGCAAAGAGGTAGTAAGGTATCGATTGGAAAACAAATTTCTAATATATATGATCATTCGGTAGCGGATGTCGTGCATACATTCATTTTCATGTTATGTGCTGTTCCTCAATCAGAAATTATTTTTCACTCATTTCTTGATGGCATTTTAACAAGATATACTGCAGATATGTATTCACTTTTAGAGGTATGGGACGCACTAGGATAGAACCTGGGACCTTTGGGTTACCAGTCCAGTAACTAACCGATTTTGCCAAAACAGCTGTTCGGGTAGAAGCGCTGTTACTGGCTTATATGCAATTCACCACACACTTATTGTATTTTTATACAAAATTTAACCTCCCTATTATTTATTCTAAGTTTATTTCTAACTTATTTATCTAAGTTATTAAGGAAGAAATCAATTAAGTGAATTGAAATGATTATCTAAGAATGAATAGCTATAAATCTTTTATATGAGCAGGCGAACGAAAGAGATGGAATATGTTCAAGAAATTAAAAAAAAATGTCCATATTATCTTAATCGACACCACAAAACATGCTAACTAAATTTTCATTTTTAAAATTTCATTTATATTATACTATCAAAATTTATATAATTACATTGGTGTTTGGGGTAGGCATGACATATATATAAAGCATAATTTACTCATAGTTGGACATTATATTTATTACAGTTTACCAAGAATTTAAAATTTAATTTCAAAAATGACTATACTTTAGGGATTGCCAAAAATTAATGCATTATCATAATAGTCTTATTAAATAAATTGATATTGCAAAAATAACAAGTTTAAAAATATAATAATAAAGAAATTTTTGTATGGCATCAGTGGCAAGATTGTTGGAGATAGCTGCAAACTGCGAATCTGGTAGTACACTATACTCATTATTCGGATTGAATGACTATTTATGTATCTCTTTTTGAGGATACTAGTAATTTGAGAAAGGAATTTTACTTTTATGGTAAAATGTAAAAGGTGACACTAGACGGATCTCTCTGTCTCAAGAATTTCACTTTGTACTAGCTGGAGGACATAGAATATTCAGAAACAGAGCATGCAACATTGAATTTTGATGGAATATAATTTCTAACGCACGTCCCTTAACTTACGAATATCACTTCTCGGCCGCAAAGCTGTCAAGTCTTGCCTCCTTTGAAAAAATATAAATATAAGAATTTGTTTTATGATTGATATTTCTATGCATATAAATATGAATTAATTTAGATTCTGATGGCGCAATCTGTAAAAGTTAGGAGTTAAAAATAAAATATTATGTCCTTTCTGGAACATATTTCCTTTCTCTGAAATATGAGACGCAATTGGAAGAGGAAAGTTGAATCTTCAGTAAATGAAATCAGCAAATGTTTCATTAGTTTCTGAAAACACACACACAAAAAAAGAATCAGTGAAGGTTATTAATCAAATAGCAGTTCAATGTATTCCAGCTGTTTTATTTAACCATGCGTTAATAGCGAACGAAGAGATTTAATTAAAACTAATGAGCCCTGATTTGAAAAGTTGGTGGTTCTGACTGCCTTACATTAAAGAAGTCCGGAAGAAGACAGCAGAAATTGAAGAAGAATGCATTTTAATTAAAGCCCACAATCAAACAAATAAAGCACTTACTCCTAGATGAAGATTCGCATTGTTGTTGTTAATGGGATATCAGATAGTTTGTAATTTATGCTTAAATTATAAAAAGTTTCAATCTAATGAATCCTGCGTTGCTGAACATTTGTATTTTAATGTCGCTCAGTTTTAACATTTCCTTAGGACTTTCTAATGGAGTCAATAAATTTGTTTTAACTTTTTTTTAAGTTTGAAAATGGTTTATACGATAAATGAGATTAAATAGGCATCATAGCTTTCCCCTTGTTGTATTTATTAGGCAGAGATAATCTTCTCAAAGCAAGAAAGGCCTATTGTTAATATTCAGCTTTAGAAATCGCTAATGAATCCATTGCTGCAATTTAACAACTCATTCTGATTTCGCAAGAGCATTTTAGAATAGAAAATTTTTTAAACCGTGGTTAGCTGATGACTAGGATATTAAAACTGAAAATCATTTTTCTAATTTTGCTTCAAAAAAGAGCAAAAATATTTAATTTATTATAATAGATTTCAATTTCGATTCAGTATTATTGAAAATGTAAGCTATTACTTTGAATATCTTAAAAAAATATATTTGACTAGAAGTCTGAGATAAAAATAGCTATATATTTTTTTTTCTTTTTAGAAAAATAAGTAATTTATTCATTTATTTTTATTGATTGCATTTATATTTTTATATTTAATAGAAAAAAAATATTTCTGCATTGAAATCATTAATTCTAAATGGTCTACTTCACTTATTTCTGAAGTTTTTACTATGAAAATAATTTTTGTGTGATTAATAAGAGAACATATGACTACGTTTAAGGATTTTCATTCATTTATGCCAAGCTTTTACTAACTATCAAGCCGCTTTAAATCCATATCCATTACATAATTTATCATGTTGACATGGCAGATAAAAAAAATGCAAAAATGAATATTTTATTAAAATAATTTTAAAAAATGATTAAAAACTTCAGTACAAAAATTTAGTCATTTCATTTATTTGAATGTGTAGGAAAATATTCTCACTTTTATTCGTTATGAATGAAAATCCTTTAGTACTAACATAGTTAACAAGAAAAAAAAAGTTGTAGCACTTAATAAAACTTATATTTCAATATTTTTAATTTTAAGTATTATGTTTTTTGCAATAAATAATAAATTTTAGTAAAACATAATAATTTTAATAAATAATTTTATAATAAACATTAAAATTCGACTAATTCAATTCGTTAACATATTCAGTATATTTGAAAATGAAAGTATTAGCTAATTGCATAAACTGTATTTAAATCCCTAGATGTTAAATGTATAGAAAAGATAAACAATTTTTTTATCATATAGCAGAAAAAAAAAGATTACTCTAAACATTTTTTTTCTTATCTTTGGTTATACTCTTTTTTTAAAGCTATTGTTTATACTTCAATAATATTTTATAAGCTGCTTAAGCATATCTAATTAAAGGAGGAAAGTTTAAAAAAAATTCTTACGCTTATAAATTTATTATATGCATGTTTGGAAAGGTTGTTCTTTTCTCTTTCGAATATTTCAAAGATTTTATTCTATTAAAACAATATGAGGAAGCATTTTGAAGTAATTTATCGTTTTATGACGCATTGATTTATTTAACTATTATGTTCCATGTAAAACATACGATTTTAAATGAGATGACAATACTTTTAATTCGGTTAAATTTTTTAATATTTATAATAAGATTTATGCTTAATTATTTGAAAATTTTAATAATATTTTTCCTTATGTTTGAACTCCAGATTTTTTGTTTAAAGAGAGGAATTAGTTCATCAATTCCACTGAGAATAAATAGAGATTTTAAAAATTCTAATAAAATTGTAAAAAAAAAAATGTTTTTTTAAATGGATTAAAACTTGCATTGATTATGTTTTATTTTGTTTTTATACGAAAAAAAACTTACAGTACATTTTATTTCAATTACAAACTTTTACGTGCATAATGAGATTTCATTTCAAACTTCATTAATATTATTCATGACCATTAATATATTAATGAATATAATATATTCATTAATATTTATTTACATGCACATACAATCATATTAAAGAAATATTGGACCTTTCATTGCATTATGACTAAAAATGTGTTTTTGTTTTTAAAAAATTTGAATACCTGTAAGATTGTAGATTTATAAACGAAAAAAAATGTATGAAATTTAATATGAATTCTCCTTTTCAGTTATATATTAATTAAGTACTAATTCTCGGTATATTATTTAAATTTCCTTTAGTAATACTTTAAGTAATAAAAGAATAAACCCAAGCCTTAACTAAATTATTTATTCTCTATTGCAATATATATCAAGAAATATGAAAAAAAATAAGCAGCATTTTTCAAATATTAATTGAAATTTATCTTTGGGGATGTATAACTTCTTTTCTTATAATCTTAAAACATGAATAGTTTTTATTTTCTTTACAACAATGTGTCTCGAAGACACAACAATGTATATCCTCGAGACGGAGATTCAAAACGTTTAGTTTTAAAATTATAAATATAAAAACTATAAAATAAAACTCCTGCTGCAACATTTTTCATGATTTCTGAAAGGTTTTTATCTTTCATAATAACCACATTAGAGAATCTAAAAAATGTTAATTTTGAAATTCAATTCTAATTTTATGAATTATTATTTTTGTTGTTAATCCTTTGTATTAAACTATCGCATTAAACATTAATCAGAAAAAAAAGAAAAGTGATAAACTCCTTTAGAAAAGAAAGCATTGCAATACAAAGCCTTTGCTTTGTGCCCAGGAAATCCATTAAACATTACCAGCTCTTATGAAAACTCAAAGATTTCATAAAAGGAAGCAATTGAATTCAGTTCTAAAGAGAGGAGAACTTTTCTGCGTCTTAAAATCGAGCCCTTAGTGCCCTAAGGAAAATCTCATTAAAATCTAATCAGAAAACTGACTCAAAGTTATTAAAGCATTCTCACCCTAAAACGCTGCAAACTCTTTGTATGTATGTGTCACATCCTTTCGCATTTTAGCCGCAAGGTTTCTTGGGAGACGTCGAGGACACTGTCACGTGATTTAGACAATTGTCAACATTTGCGTGAATTAACCTCAAACTTTAAACCACGAAATAATGTCACGAGGCTACACTTGACGCCGGTTTTCAGTTCATTAGAGGCAGCATACCTATTAACTGCTCCGGACTGAACTTTATGTAATTATCTTGGCGGATGACAACGTAACTTCGACCGGCATCTCCCTTTAACTGGACTCATTAAGTGCTGACGTTCTGAAGTAACGGAAATTCCATGTTAAGCTCTGCACTGCAGTTTGGCGCTGTTTCTAGAAATAATGGAGTGATTGGCAACTATTTTTGGAATTCTTGATTTGATTAAAATTGGCAAAAGTACTCGACGGCTATAACTGACGAGGGTTGTTAGGAGAAATAGATAAAACTAGGATGTAAAACTGTCAATGTAACTGCTAAAATGGGGTGGTAGTTGCTTAAGAATGAAGTACATTTTGCAAAAATAAATTTTTAATGGAAGCTCTGATGTTGTTTTGTCAAAGTTAAGAGAATTTTAAATGTGGTTTACGTGATTTACAAAGTAGAATAATTGGCAATTTCTTCAGGTGTGGGCTTCATGTTGACGCCTGAAAAAGATGTCCATTTTTGAAGTCTTTTTTTTTTTTTTTCTGTCTAGACGCAATCTTGTCTTGTCAAATTAAGCGAAGTTAAAAGCATCTGAAATGTATTTACGCTATGTACAAAATAGAAGCAACTGTAATATTTTCAACTTCAGACTGATTTCATTTGGTTGATGAAAAGTGTCGTTTATTTGGGTTCAGAAATATTTTTCAAAATCTAAGGTTCTGTCTGAAATAAGTGAAACTAAATGCATGAATTCTTTATATAACTACTATTATTAATTTAACTACTACTATTATACTTTATATTTACTATTATTAAGTATTATAGGGAGGTTGTAGTGATAGATTAAATTTAACTCTATTGCACAAAATATTCCATTAATGATTGTAAATATATGGAAAACTTAGTTTCACTTAACAGTGTTTTTCTCTTCCTCTAACTTTTTTTTTTTTGGAAAAATGTTTTTCGGAGAAAATATTTAAATGCGAATCACGTACTGACTACATATGAATATATTTTAACCTTACCTACTTATAAATTCGTCGTTTAAACAAAAAAAAAATCATGAATGCACTTAATTTAACAAGTTATTAGAAATTATTTATTATTTTACAGTATTCATTTTTCAGTTTATCTGTCATTACTTATATTTTTGAGCTTACACTCAATTTTGTCATAGTGAAATCGGGTCCGAAATGGCGCTCTAGGACACTATCAGCATGAGAGCAGATAGAAAAAGACTCTCTTAGTTATAAAAGTTTTCTTTGTGTGTGTGTGTAAAATTCCGTTTTTTCAGGAAATAAATCTATATAGATATACTTAAAAAGCAAAAATATTAAATATAAATACATAAATAAAAAATAAAGCTAAAAGCGCGACTCGGAACCATAACCAGCAACACAGGACCCACCCACTGTTTTTTCAGGAATGGCACCTATATAGGTAAATTTGAAATGTAAAATTTTATCCAAATGTAAGATTTGGTTCAAATTGTTAGAGCCGTTTCTGAGATACACAAAAAAATTAAATTCTTATATATACAAGAATGCTTGTTTAAACTTATAAGATTGAAAAGCTAATTTTCCGAGATGCATTATTTAACTAACGATGGGTATTTGCGTTACAATTAGATTTCAAACAGTGAGGTGTATCATTATTAATTTTTTTCTGAAAAAATATTATTTTAAATTAGAGTATATTGCATTATCATAACAAAAAAAAATAATCAACACGAAAATATACAAAAATAAAAATATGTTTCAAGCCTTATTTCATGAAAAACAAAAATATATTTTTCAAGATTTTTAGTGAAATAGAATAGAGGGATATATTTTATTTTATTTTCAGCTTCTTCTTCACAAGCATTGTTATGCATGTTTTTAATTCTAATCAGATACTATTATTTTCATAATATATTTTGGATGATTCAATTATTGTATATGGCTTGGAGTATTATAATTCTAACAAAATGCATCAAAAAATAATAACATGCTTATATCTTTTATTTCACTGAGTAATCTAAAAGCAACGATTATAAAAATGAGAATATTTCTCAGCCTTTGAAATGTAATATCATTAGAAATGAATAATTATTTTCCTAATTTTAGAAAAGAGTTTCTTTTTAAACCTTTGCGGATAAGTTCATTTTTACTCGTTATATAAATTTATAGCGAAAGAAAATATTAACTATATAATTTAACTCGAAAGAAAATATTAACTAGCGAACATTTAAAGTGCATTTTGCTGAGCTATTAAAACATACATCCAGTTCATTTTTTTAATGAATAAAATTGTAAAATTTAATTTTTTGATTTTCATATCATTTTCCCAATTGGTTGATGGTTTAGCATTCATATCAGCGAATTCGTTAAATAAGTGTGAAATATGAGAAATTGCACTCATGATAATATTCATTTACCATAGCCTGAAACTGATAACGGAACAAAAATATTCAGCCCTCAAATGAATGAGTATTGGAGCTGTAGATGATAATTATATACAGTCAAATATAAGAGAAATCAAATATACAATGGATAGCATCTATTTTTGTTTTTTAAAAAAAATGCGAATTTGCTTTGTAGATAACGTTAAAACTATGTTTTAACATATCTGCCAAAATGTTATAATTTTAATGAAACAAGACTAGTCTTTTCCCCTAATGGCAAGTACGGAAGTAAATTCAATCTATTCAAACAAAAATGTCAGCAATTGATCTTTGTGTTTACCAGTTTAACAAAAAATACTGTATATCTATGATAACACTTTCTACATAAAACAAGTTTTAGAACATCATTCAAAATGAGATAAAAGATCTATCTGAATTCTTGAATTCTGATCTAAAGGAAAATCTCAAGATGGTAAACAAATTCTGAAATCTTCCTCAAGCAATATACCGATCGTGCTAAATCGCAACCGATATCCAGAGTTTCAAGTTCAGCAGACGATGTGATTTTAAAAACATGATATTTTCTCATTTTCTGAAGTTGAATGATATACAAAAATAGGCCCAGAAAGTTTAGCACAAAAGACTTGATCAATATTGAATGCACAGTTTAACTGTAGTGACCCCATCAACGGTTTTATGTGGGTCTTGATTGATTATTGATTCCCTTACATTCTTTCTTATTCGATTCACGGAATAATAGAACACAGTTTTCTGAAAGTTTGGAAAGGACGGTTTTCTTTGGCCAGGGATTTATTTACGTTTTAAACGGATATTAGGGGCGTCTGCTGTAATCACTGAATCTATTCATGTATGCATTTGATAGATCATGAAAGAATAAATCATTATTTTTCTTTTACATTTTTGTAATATTGGTCGAATGTGCAACTCAAAAGTGAAAAATTTATGTATGGGTGGTTAAATAAAGTCACAGCACAATTTTTCTAAGAAATAAAATCGATTCATTGTCCCGTTTAATTAGTTTTCATAAAACATTGTTTTTTTAAAATCCTTTTTTATATAACTTTCCTAATATTCTTGAAGTGTAGATTCCTTGTCACTAGCAATTAATTGTTATAGATCTATAAATGGTAATTAAGTTTTTTCTCAGGAATTTTTACATTTGTTAATAAAATGACATAAAAGAAATTGCAGTAATTGGATAGTAATTTTGAATTTAATTAAATGTATTCGAAAGAATTTACCTTATTATTTTAATCTTTTAAGAATACAACTTTTATTAGTTTTTCGTTTTTTAGGTTAACTGAAGTGAATTAACCTAATCTAAACATCCAATGTGCATCAGTAAAATACCACAAGATGCTATACAATGCCTCTATTATATTTTCAGAATACTGTGTAACGCCAGTTGCACAGTATCTGTTCAATATAGAAAGCCATCGTAAAAATAACAAATAAAAAAGAATTTTCGACTAATAGAACAGTTAACAAAAAAAATCGTGAATAGCATTCATTTATAATCAACTGAATTAATTTACCATGACAGATATTTTATTTTTTAATTCAGGGTTCAAGTAACCTAGAAACCGAATATCAGATTTTTGTCTCGAAAATCACAGATTCTATTTCCAGTTTCATCATGTATATACCTTATTTCTATAGACCTTGTTTAAAATTTAACATCTCATATGTTGCTTTTTGGAAGTGAATTTTAACAAAATTCTTATATAATTCAGGAAAATGACTATAATTTATTACTTTTATACAAATACAGTATATAAAACTCTTTATTCCCTAGAATTTCAATAAATGTGATCAGGTGAAATATTTTAGATTAAAAGATAATCGTAGTTTTTGTATTTTGTTTCCGTTTACTTTGCTAAATATTAAAATAGTAGATTTTTTTTAAAAATCAATTAACCGCACATATGATCTACTTAAGAAGACATCAGCGTAACTACATTAGATTGGGAACCATCCACATTATCCATCCAGTTATGAAAAATAAAGACTAAGTTCATTCAAATATCTGATTTTCGTAGGCTCAAATAAAACAATTTATTAGGACAATCAATTGACTTAATCTCAACATAATCGCCACCTTTGAATTCCATTAAATGCAACTGCTTCGTTTCGTAGGCTGTGTTCGTCGATCCTCTAAAATATCTATTAACATTATTCTAGAATCATTTCTTAAATGAATGTTTTACACTGATTTAGAATAGAAATTGTAAGGAACTAAGGCACAAATAGTATTTAATTTCGAACAGCAAGAAAAGTTAAAAAAAGTACAATCTCCAGCTAGTTCTCGTCTATCATGTCTGTCCAAAATTCAAAATACTAAATCTACCTCTTATAATTCGCGTTTGCTTTATTATTTCAAAACATGGCATTGATATAATTGGGGGGGGGGGTGATCATTCAGTCGAAACTTAATTTGTAATCTCATGGTTCAAGTTAATATAACATGGCATTGATATAATTAATTGATTTAGAATCAGGACTCAACGTTATATCTTAAAAACAATAATTTTGTATGCTTGTGTTTGTTTTTTAAGATATCAATGATTTTCAAATTTTTCCACTCCCATGTACAGTTTTCATCCAATGTCTTTACGTAACCTAAGATCGTGGTTTCTTTTGTTAGAGGGTCACTAAGTAATATATAAATATTTTTAGAATAATCTGTCATCTCTTATTTAATTAAAGTTTCTTTCAGTATAAAATATTTAAATAATATTCTGTTAAGGTACAACAAGTTATTTTGATATATTTACATTAGTAATATAATTATAATATTAAATACATGTTATGTTTCGTTAAAATATTTTAGTACTTCTGTGAAATACAATTAAGAATCTAATTGGAATTTGTTGGCTAAATAAGAACCAGGAGCAATTGTATCATTAACCAACTAATAAGTAGCTTTCTTCCCAGTGGAAAATGTGTTCACGTCTAGCAAAACCATAAAATTTTAACTAGCTCGAATATGCTTCCCACACTCGTCACTTACCATGAGCTTATCCATCTGCCACCCGCAAACTTTCTTAAAACATTTCGCTTGAAACAACAACTGCTGCACACCTTATGACAGATGCCCTTAATAACATATTTATCTTCCAGAGCCCGGGCAGTATGAACATCCTCCCGGTGAACCAGGTCGATGGCGACACAAAGCATTTGATTCCTAATTCAGTAGACCTATTTACTCTTAAGCGCCTGCTAATTATTCAACATTACACTTCGGCTGTGTATCCACCGTCTGAATGGAACTGTCGGGGATCTAATTGAGCAGACTGTGCACACAAGGCAAGACTTGCTGTCAAAATTTCGGATGTATCCCTAACAAGGGGAAAGCGGATGGGGGCGAGCCTTCAGTCGAAACTTAATTTGTAATCTCACGGTTCCAGTTAATCCATAGCACGTCTTGGAACGCGACTTAAATAATGCACTATGTTATTCAAATGAGACTTTTGTTGGAAGGGACCTAATGTTTCCAAGGGAGAAAAGATTTGGATGGAATTAGGGAATATGGCAATTACATTGGGGACATTTTACGTGGGGAGCGTAAAATATCGGTTTAAAAGATTACAATGAATCAGATCCGGGAGAGGAGGGAATTGCAACGCCTGGGTGCTGTTTAATATGTATAAACGAAATCTTAACTTCATTCCGAGATTTTCGATTAGTTGAGATGAGCATAGAATAAAGAAAAGTGGAAAAGTGGTGCAGTTTTGGGGTTAAATGACGGATTCAATTGCGACATAGCGGTAATGGAAGAAAATTATGATTTAAAATTATCTATTGAACTAATAAGTTTAATAAGTTTATTGAACTAATAAGTTTAATAAGTTTATTGAACTGAAAATGAATAAATGATGTATTATCTTCTCATTTACAAATTGGATATGTTATAATTATCAAATAATTTAACTCCAGTTTTTCATATATCTGAAAGTTCTTATTCTTTCTAAGTCCAAAAATTATTTTTGGAAATATGACTGTCTGTCTGTTTGTCAATGAAATAACTCCATCCGGTTGTATTTTAATACGATTTATTAAAAATTCATTTAGCTAGATGAATGAAATTTCAGAAATGATTTTATCATAGAATTGCAAATTTACATCACACTTTACACAATACGTCAAAACGGTTACTGTTAATTGTCGATTGTTCTCCTTATTATTCTTTTATTTAAGACAGTAATGGAAAAAGGCAAATAATCAAGTCTGAGGATATTTGGTAGGGTGTCTATAAACCAGATTACATATTTATAACAAATTATAAATAAAATTAAATATTTAAAAAAAAATTTCAAAAAAGAATCATATCCAAATTGCAAACTTCATATTATGCAGCAATACATGATTCTCAACATAAAATAATCTATCCATTAAAACAATGTGCCATGTAAGTGTACGAGAAACTGAAGGCCTCAAGCACTCCATCTCTCTGGTTATTAAAGCATGCGTGAATGCTTCTTTTTTTTTTCATGACATTATATCTTGATTGGTCCTAATAAAACCTCCTTGACGAAACACTTGGGCATCGAATTTCACCACTGTTCATTCATTGTTGATCATTAGAACCAACCCCTTTTCCAAGAATTTTGATACTGGAGATACATTTCTCGGTATTTTGATCAATATAATTGATTGGTCGTTATCCTTACAATCACAAGCGGTGACTTCTGTATATACTCATAAAACTTCTGTAAAAGTGAGTTTAATCGTTGACATAGCTTCCACTTTTCCTAAAAATATTCTGCAATGTATGGAGTAAAGATAATGTTTTTTGTATTAATTACTAGTATTAACATGTGCAATATATGGATAATCCCCTTTTCCTCAGTCTTGACAAACGATTACGGAGCCTCAGAATCTTGCTATATGTTCCAAATTCAAAGAGAATGGCTTTGAACTATATTAGTTTTAATAACTGAACATAATAAAAGTTCAAACATGACTATTGCTATACGTATATTTAATATTTCATATCTAATTCTTCCTTTTCGAGAACAAACATATATATTAATTATTACAAAATAAACTTCGACTATATAAAAGCAAGCTGCCTCTGCATCTATCATCATTAAGTTTGTCCACTTGGAGATTCATTCCACGATTCTAGATCACCGAATATACATCTTTGTAATGACTATCTATATGCTTTTTATAATTTTTCACAAACAATAGCTTATTTCAGTTACTTCCAAAGAGCATTTTAATTTGGCATCATTCCAAATATTTATTTTAATTGATATATTTAATGATGATAAAGTAACTGTGTGATTTAAAATAGTTGCATTTAAGAACAAGTAGAAAACTTTGGAGTTAAATTTGAGAATAATTTATACTAGTACAAAAAATCAGGTTAGAAAATCACGATGAATTAGAGTTTGAAAATAAAGTAATTGCACTACTCTTTCCACTTTAAAGATATAAACGAAATTTTAATTTAATCGCGAAATTTGCGATTAGTTTAAAGAAGTTGAAATGAAAGAAGAGGAAAAGTGGTGTAAAGTTTTTATAGAAGAAGATAGCAATTAAGAGACCAAAAGAAAGCGATTATGTAACGAGCTGGAATATCAGAATGTAAGCATTGATTTGCCAAAAAAACGTTATATTCTTCAGTAATTAAGAAATTACCAACCAAAAATAAATGCAATTTATATAAAACTAACTTAAAAATAGATATTTAATGAGTCAAAACTATTAACGGAAAGATGCATTGTATTTAGAGAGCGCGAATGCTATTACATATAAAACACAAATACACTTATCCAAATTAGAAATAAGTAAATATTAAGTTTAAATCAAGAAAGAATTAAATGAAATAAAAAGGAAGGTAATAAAGAATCCGGCCTGGAGACTTTATCAAAGGTCACACTTATTTTGTGACACAAAGGCATGAATTTAATATAGAAGTTTTAATAAGAGAAAGTTTATCTATTTTCTATCTTCTAATATTTGTTTATATTTGGAGGAAAATCAGCAAATATTAAAAATAAAAGAATGAATAAAAAATGAGATAAAGTATTTAAATTGGCAGATTAAATTCGTTTAATCATATTAACTTCCGATTTAGAAGATTTATGAGAGATATTTCAGGACAGAGTATCTAATTTTCAGTTATCAGATCCAGACTAGAATATGAGTTGACAACATTGTCTGAGTTGTTATGACACATCAGCGAGATAACATTTGGAATCTTTCTCAAAATACTTAATGTAAACTATATCTTCTGAAACCTTGGGTTTGGAATACTAGATTCTTCCAAAATATCAAAAAGATGCTGCAAAATTAAGAATAAAATTGTTAACAATTTTAATTCGGTTTTTTTTTGTACATTTATAAAATATTTTTCCTGTCTACATATATATATATATATATATATATATATATATATATATATATATATATATATATATATATATATATATTTGTGGAAATTATCGTTTTACTACACGATTCAGATGAAAGTTCAAAAAAAAAATATCAGAATGTAAGAATGCATAAAATTCTAGATGTTTCTCGAAAAACAGTTAGTTTTTTTTTAAACTACTAGATTATATAAGGGCTAAAAGTACTATACATGTACCTGTTTAAAAAAAGATTGCCGGCAAAATGCCGAAAGTATTTAAGAAAGTAAAAGCACATTTCTTACTTAATTACTTTTGGAATAGAAACATTTGTCGCTATTATAAAGATTGTAACTTTTATTATAGTTGGTTCGAAAGCGTTTTTGTCTAAATATTTTAGCTTTCAGCTGGATATTTTTAGAAAAAAGTATTACTTATTTGCATTACTTTGTAGAAAATCGCATTACTTATTTGAAAACTTGACTCAGAATCTTAGAACTATGTCTCTTTTTATTAGATAATTTAAATTACTCTAAATATACAATCTTAATAATTCTTTTTCAGATTATTAAGATTCTTCTCTTTCTTTGTCTTATATTTTAAAGTGATTACGAAAGATCAAAGTTCATTTTAAAGCAAATTTACTAAATAAATGCATATATATTAGATTCCATGATAATCTTACTTTTACATTTTTTTTTATTTAACCAAAAAATACGTTTAAATGATAATTTAATTGTTTAAATATTGTTTCATTCAAAAATGTGCGTTCTAGAAAATTAACTGAACAAAATTTCACTTCCAAGTATAATGAGATCTGATATAATAAGAAATGTGTTTTTTCTCCATTGTTCAATTTTATCGTATAATAACTTATATTTTTTTCAGAATCGTAGTATGAAATGAGAAAGTATTATAATCGTAAAAAAATTTGACTTCGAGATTCTGAAGAATCACCATGGTTAAGATCTTTCAATTAGAAAAAATAATTTTCTGAATTATTTCTGACTATTTAGTAGCTCGATAACTCAAAAGAAAAACAAACGAAAAAATGAATGTGGCATTTTCATACGAACATTTTTAAATTCTCTGTATTTAGAATAATTTTGATTACTTGAAATCCATCTCGACCATTTTATACACATAAAAACACAAATAGGAAAGTTGTTGGAATCGTGACGAATTTTGATGCTGGAATTTTGCTGAAGGATTGACTACGTTTTAGATCTCCTCCAGATCAAAAGAAATAATTTTTGAAATTATTTCTTTGTGTTAACGCGTAAATACTGTAATTTAAAAACATGGCAAAGTGGACAAATAAAATTAAGTATGGCGTCTTCAAATCAAAATTTTGCGAATTTTAAACGAAATCCCTTTGTTGAAAATTTGTCTCCTCAGCTTTTACATGGATAAGAGAACAATCGCAAGAAATTAGATAAATGAAATTTTATATAATGCCATGATTTCGAATTTGTAGATATATATCGAATTCGGGCATATTAGATATATAGCATGACTGTTCTTTCTTCAGGTATGACTGGTTTTTATAAAAATAAAAGAAAAAATTATTCAAAATAATCTTTCTCAGAAATTGCATTTTTCTATCCTTTAAAAAACAAACGAATCCTGAACGAAGTAAAAGGTATTTGTTGTTCAGATACAATTCAGTTATCAAATTATTTTTTTATATCTGCGTGTGAATTTCAATCTGTAGAAAGGACACTTCATGTAATTCAAACATTTAGTGGACTGAAGGAGCAACATCTGGTGAATATAGCGAGTGGGTCAAAATGTCCCAATGTATTTATTCTGAAGTTTCTTTCACTGGTCTGGCAATATGTGAGCGATTATCAGCCTGCAGAAAAATAATCCTGTTATATATTTTGCTATATTCTGCATATTTCTCCTTCAATGTTTCATTTAAATTGGTCAGCTGTTGCTTGTATCGTTCATCATTGATGGTTTCATTAATTATTGCTATCAAACTTACATTTTGAATTTTTTTATGGGTTGTCATGCAAATCATCATTTCTAAATCAACATAATCTCTCTTTGCAAACTGAATTCGATAGGACATAATTTCCATAAATATGCAGCAGCAATCGATGCATTTCTGCTGAAGTATTCTTTTCAATAAAAAAATGTACCGTAACTTCCTGGAAATGTTGTTTGTTTGACATAAAACTGTCGCACATGTTTTCTAAGCTCTAAAAAGATATTTTTTAAATATTAAGCAGGGATTACACCGTAAAATGTTATACTTATTTTCAAATTTTCATATAAAATTTTACCGATGTATTTTGAAGTAAGTTGTATTACTAATAACATCTATTAAAAGTGGGTAGAATTATATTTACACACCAGGTAAGCTGTCTCTTAGAAGTGGTTTAAATTGCATTCTTTTCTTTTTTTTTTTTATTCTTTGAATCTAAAGATAAATTGCGCCATTTCTTGGTAGATACTATTTACTACAGTCGTACGTATTTCCTAAAGTAGATAATGAAGTACTTATGTTATTTATAAAAGATAAACTTTAGAAAAATAGATTCATCGAGTAAAATTTTAAAATTTAACAGGTTAAGTGTTGACACGGACATTTCTATTAAAAAAAATATATCAGCAAGCTTGAAAAGTCAGTGGAGTGATTTCATTATTCAGTGTTACTCCATCATTATCACTTTCCGAATGGATGCATTGAAATCACTCGTTTCAAAGATTCAGTTGCTGACTTAACTTTCTTTCGTCGCGAGTGCGAAGCAGCTTTCTCTTGTTTCAAGAACGATTTAATGAATTCACTGGGCATCTGTCTGGGGAAAGAACGAGGTTTTCTATTTCAAGCACTCGAATGGAGTTAATCGAAATTCCTAAGAGCCACATTAAGGGTGAAGTTCTGGGTAATGGAGTCACTGCCTCTGAATTGGAAGGTGCTAGCTTCAAAGCGGAGCGTTTCACAAATCTTATAAGGGACTTTTCGTACTGTTTCGACTAAAATCAATGCTATCTCTGAAGAGTGTTATATCCTGGTTCTGGAAAGCTCATTTTGTGGTGCAATGTTTTTTCTTATCGGTGTAAATATTTTCTTTTCTCTTAGATTTTAAAATTGAACCAGATAAAATTAATCCTACTTGGATGGAAAATGTCGTTCTGAGAAGTTGAGATAAAATTTTATTTAAAATTGTGCTTAAGAATAGTATTTATTCTGTTTGTCATGTTTCCTCCCTCAAAAAATTCTATCTCTAGAATTTGATGAGTGTGGTCTAGTTATGTTTATATCCTGTTTTAAAGTAATGTATGAACTATTTTCTTACAAATTGGTTTAGTTATATTTATGTAAGAAATGTAACTAAAGGTGTTTGAAAGTGAAGTAAAGTCTTCCTTAAGCCGCGGTCCCACGACCAGAGGATCTTCACAGATGTGGTCATAAAACTGTCACCCTTCCTTCGTGGTGCCACCCCCGTATGTGGCAGCGGACCCACGACCGGAGAAATCTTCAGACGGCACGCGTTCCCCTTTCGACCGCTCAAAACCCTCAGTTTCTTTGACCCCCTTCCCCCCCATAGCCCAAACAAATTTTCCAGCTCTTTGATGTTTTTCCATCTACCGACATTTTGCGGGAAGCTACAGGCGTATCACAGACGACGGGGGAGTGTGGTCCCCCAGTGGGTCGGATGTCAGATTTATGATCAAATCCGTGAGGTGGCATTGGACCGCCGCTTTAGAATGAACCTCGTAGTTTCAAACAGAAGCAGGTACACCTCTTTTCAAACAATTGCACCATACAGCGTCAGAAAGCATGGCCCGGACGTAATTACTTTACTTACCAGAACACTTTACGTGGCAATTCACAAGTAAAAAAATGGATTTTTAACAATGCGCTCTCCAGTCCCAAAATCGAAACCTTACCACCAAGCTACCTTGATCTACGGCAAATTCGGTGAATCTAGACGCTTAATCATTCTTGATACCCGATACATCATCTTTTTAAATATCTTTCTGATTATATATGAATATGAAGATTCCAAAAAATGATAGTTAATGTGAGAAATTAATTAACGGTGAAAAAGCCCAAACTCGCCAAATGTAGCACAAAAACCAAATTGCATTGCAGCAATAAGTTTTAAAACATTTTGAAACTCTATGTTAATAAACATTTTGTCTGGGTCTTTATTTATATTTGTTTTGTTGTGTTTTTGCCAATCATTCACCGTTTATTTATAAATAATTCTTGACAAATACTCATTAAAGAAAACATAAGCTTATCTGATTTTGTGTTTGTATGTAATAAAAGCATAGTCCAAAAATGCATCTAGATAAATAGATGAAATTTGGCACATGTTTTAGTGCCCACATTGAAGATCGGCATCAAATTTTCTATTAAATTGATTAATTAATGGATTTTTTGTAGCTTTGATTATTCAGTAGCATGTGAAAAAAATAATTCGCAAATAATATACGTTTGACAAGTGAAATTTAGTATCTGTTCCTAATATCAAAATTACAGACGTGTATCATATTTCCTACCTTTTCAAACAAAATCAAGAGCCCAAAATGAATGTAATGATATCTTTAAAATATGTCGAACTTTAACACAAAATATATTATTGTTAGAAAATTACACAGAAGAATTTCGATATTAGAATAATCTCGTTGATTTCATTTAAGTTAAATATTAAATTCGGTTACTGGTTGAATTATATTTCGTTATGATTCATGTTTAATTTCAATTAATTATATTATGCTCTACTTACTCCTGGTTTCCTTAACAAAGAAGTTTTATCAACCCAATTCGATAAATCAAAAGCAAAATTACTCTGATAGCTTTACATATGATTAATTACTCACATGGATCTTCCTAATGTAATCAAATTTCAAAACGTCACATTGTTATCTAAAACATAATTGTGCGGGTACCCCATTTTCTTACAGCACGCTATCTTCTGCGATAGTCTAAATTATCTTTTTTCATTGTGCAAGTTGCTAGATAATAAAGAGAATTGTCCTACTTTAATTTTCATGAACAAAAGAAAATCGAGCCATTATGCATTTGATGACACAATCAAAACGAATTGAATTTTATTACAGCAAAAAAAAAAAAAAAAAAAAGATATGATTTGCAAAATTCTTAACAATATTAAAAGAAATGTACAAATTCAGAACTAATTGTTTGGCAATGAAACTGATATTATTAAATAACTAATTTTTTAATTTCAGAATTCAATAAAAATGATTTATGTGCAGTTTCGGAAGTTATTATGAAAAACACTAAGATCTCCCTTAATAATTAAAGAATTATTTCTTTTCAAAAATAGCTCATAGGTGTGCATTTTTATTCCCCAAAGTATGCATATGCTAAATTTAGTAACTCTGTGATGGCTTGTTTTTGAGTACCAGCAAACACACACACACACACCTTTATCTTTAAAAGATACGTAGATCTTCCAAATGTCGTCATTTTTCATCAAACATATTAACTTGTTTTTACCAAGATCATTATAAAATTTATTATGTCCATGAAAATAATCAAATAAGCTTCAATGTTTATGACTCATAATTTCATTAACGTTAAACAAATGATATTTTGCTATAAGTAATCATTTGCTAAGAAATTTAATAACTTTATTAAGATACATATGTAATTCTACTTTCTATATCGATTCTCATAAGTAACTTAATAACATTCATAGCAATAATTCAAAACATGGCCTTCCCGCAGTACATGACCACACCGGTAGAAATATATCTACATTCACAAAATTAGAGAAATACTTCAAGCAAATGGGATTTAAGTAACATAATTGTGCCTTTCAGTATCTCAAATTCTTCAACTAATTCCAGGAGATTATTGAAGAGCTGATAATCCTATAATACATGCGATGTTAAAAGTACGCAAAATACAACGAAAGTTTAATCCTAAATCTTTTCTAAGAGTTTATAAATGATTTTATTAAATCGGATCACGTCGGAACGATATAATTAGATAAATACGTTATTTTCCAAATGGGTATTCACAAAACAATAAATACATTGGTCTTATGTTGTGCAGTAAGATTAAAATTCTGATTCACATTTTATTGCTTTAATCATAGTAAAATAGCAATTAAATATTTCACAATTATTAGTTTGTCTAAATTCATACATTCTTAAAACGTTATAGTTTCAGCTGTTTTTTCTTCTTACAAAAAATATATTTTTTTAAAAACGAATATAAATTAATTTTAATATTATATTAGCAATTGAAACAAAATTTTTATACACTGACGCTATTAATTCTTTGAAGTTGATATTAAAAATATTCTATTCCTTGAATGGAAAAAATTGCTTTAAAACTTTTACTTAAGACACATTTATCATTCATTTTTTTTCTATTTTTTGTAAGAATTTTAATTCTAATTCGAACTTAATTTGAGTTATTATTATTTTTTTTTTTATATTTTCTATTTGAAAAATATGGCATTGCCTATAATTCGAATTTATTTTGATTATTTCGAAATCAAAACTAAAAAACTGTAAGATGATAATTTTAATTCCAAATTGTTTTTGTAAACTATATATACCATATTTGTATTTATCAAGCGTTTTTTATTTTATGTGTTCATGCAATCTTTGTAAAGGAAATATAAAATTTTTCATTATTCAAAATAAAAGCTTTCATTACATTGAATTTGATTACCACTGATTGGCTTGAAATTTTAATGCACATATTTTTTAATTCAATTTATGTATATTTTCTATTTAATGCAACTAGTAATTCATTTAAAAATTCCTTCTATTTTAAATTAAGATTTTTTAAAATTAGAATTCTAGTCACTTTAATAAGTAAAGTTGTATATTGATTTTTTAATTATTATTTATTAAATAACTAAAAAAAAGATTTTACTCTTATTTCACTTATTTTTGGCTTTTCCTTTTGTTAAAAATTCAGATTTTTAGATAATTTGTATAATTGTTCCGTCAGCTGCTCATTAGCCAGGTTATATTGTATTTATTTACAGCAGCTCCTAATGACTTTTAAACTGATTAGTTACTGATGTAATTAGACCTAATTGCTACAAATCTCAGACAGGAGCAACTTCTCGAAGTAAAACGCAGTGTTGCAACTTTCACCAAAGTATATCGCAATTTCCTCCTGCCTCAAAGGAAAAAAATCGCCTCAAATTTTTTAACGGTTTCACACTTTATGACCACGGTCTCATCCCTTTCTTTGAGTTGGGAGGGTGGACCTTTTTCCTGTTCACACTCGGTTTGCTCACAACAGAGGTCTTCGGAGAGGGAGTACAAAAGATGTGCATGCTCCGCTTGGGCGACCACCCCCTTTGCTTACCACGTGCCGCCACAAGGCCGTGCTTGCCGATTACGAAGCCTTTTTCTAAGAAAGAAAAAGACACACTCACGAAAAGTGTTCTTTTCCCGCTCGCGCGCTGCGAAACAAAAGATCCCGTGCTTGCATACCATGACGGACGATGGCGTCGTCCTTTTTTTTTTTTTTTTGTAACGTAACATGCATCGTTTGGTAAAGATCGTTAGAAAACTGAAGTGAAAGTAAGGTGGTGTCAGGAAATAAAGACGAACAAGATTTGGAATGATATTTGACCCTTGTTTTAGGTTCATTGGAAATGTGAAAGGTTATTCAGGAACATGAATAATTTAATGATATTGATCAGTTGCTTTCTTTCACCATCTGAGAAACTAAAGTAGTGCATCTTATGAAATATCCGAGGCTTGGAAATTAAATTGAAGTAATTTTTAACAGATAAAAGGTAAACGGATGCATGAAATAGTAAGTGTAGAAGGGTGCGATTTAAAATAAGAAATTTTACCTAGTATTCTATTTAACTACAATTCAGAATTGATATTGTTGAATTTTTTTTTACTTTCTCGTATATGCAGTATAGAGAAAGTATAGTAATCGTCATAAAATTCGAACTCGAGATTTTGACGAATCTCCATTTCCCTGAGTTTGAAAAACACATTTTTGGAAAATGTCTGTCTGCCTGCCTGAGACTAAGATAATTCAAAAACGCCTTGCGCTAGAAGATTGAAATTCGGCATACCTTTTATATACTACATTTGCTGATTTCTATCAAATTTTGAGTAAAATCTGTTCATAGGAAATCTGTCTAACCTGCTGTTCTAATATTAGTTGACACGACAATTACAAAATGAAAAAAAAGCTAGATGGATAAAATACTTTATACAGATTTAACATTTTCAGCGTAGACACCGGTCAAATTTTGATTGGTTAACTGTCTGTTGGTCTTTACTTTCTAAAACATGTAAACGCTATGCCTTAAATATACCAAACTTGATATGCGATTTTGTGACTACCAGTGCAGTTTTGTGTCAAATTTTAGTTTCAATTGGTTGTCTAACGTGTCTAAAACATAAATACGATTTTTGGTTACTATTAACGTACGCTAGGGACTAATCGCCAAATAATTCGCCAAGGATGACACGATTGTTAAATCGGAGCCAAAAGTTAATATTTCTTAACTATTCTACGCCGATGTCATGTAAGGCGTTCTCTGACATGATAAGTTTATTAGAGTGTATGCGAGAAAGTTTTATGGAGACTACTCTCCCTGTTAATATATTAACAATCCGTTTTAAAACACCGTAAGGGCTATTTTCGAACTGACCTCATAACTGAATCGCTACTTCTCCTGAAATTTTAGAGTCTCACTACCAACGTATGAATCAGAAACTTTCGCGTTATTGGTATTTATAAAAAATAAATCATGTTTTATTTCTTTCGTACGTTGCTTGCAAAAAAAGTAAATAAAACTGGCATGATATTTTATTATATGGTTATATAAAAACAAATACAAAATAATAAATTATATGAAGAAAATAACTGTGACTCCAAAGAAATGCAACAAACAGATGGGGAATATGTCTGCTCATTTGTTCTCTTCTCATTTGTTTGTTCTGCATGCGGACTTCCTATTCACTATAAATAAATGCTTATGTTTATTTTTAAATTTTGCATTCAGTCAGTCACATTTCAGTTTCTCAAAAAAATCAAGAATAAAATAATGAACAGTTCATTAGAATTTCATATTTTTAATTCTTTCTTTGAATTTAAATTACGAAAGAAAATCACTTATATTTATGCTTTCTTTATTTTTATTTCGAAATTCATATCTGGACAGCGAACATTGCTTGTTTTGAAAACTTATAAAATATTATTTTTGCATTTTAACAATTATTTCTTTTATTTTGAAACCTATTGTTATTTTGCTATATATAATGCTCATAAAGATTAAGAATATTTCAATGAAATCAGAAATAGTATTATTAAAATCACTATCAATCATAATTAAATTATCAATTACATATAACGTTTTTAAAAATTATATAGTTTTGTATTTTTCAAAACAGAACTTACATTGCATTTGCTATAATACAGCCCAGAAGTATAGACAAAGCATAAACGTTGTATGTTAAAAGTACAGACAAAGAATAAAATTAAAAATAATTTCGAAACAAAATTTTCCAGTTTTATAAAAAAATTTAAACTATATTCAAAATTAAGGTACTTTATTTAACATTGAAAAAAGACTGAATCCTCATATAAACAGCGCAAAACTTTTTGTCATTCTCAAAGGGCTTTGATATCAACCGAAAAATTACGAAACATTTAATTAAAAAAATGCTTCTACTTCATTCATTTAACTGACACCTACCACTTTTAATGAAATTAAATGCATCAGTTTCATCAGGTTGAAAAGGCGATAAAAATAATTTCTGAGCAATTTATCTAATGATTTTTTCACTTAATAAAAGAAGAGGTCGGATAACTGTTATTAATTTTTTATTATTTTGGAATCAAAAAAGGGGGATCCAAGCGCTTTATTTGATAGATAACAAAATTGACCTAAAACGAATCTATTTTTGAAAGCTCCGAATTGATACTTCGAATACATATTTAATAAATAAATCAGAATTTCTCTCTTATCGGCAAATAGCAAACGACAGAAGCTTGAGGCATATTTAATCTTTATTTCGCTTTTTCCTAGTAAAATGCTTTAACAAGAATTTCGGAAAATGTTTTACATTTAGTCTTTTTTGTGTTTACAAATTCTTAAGGTTTTCAAAAACTTGTGGAAATGAGATTTTATACGGTGCAATAAATGTTTAAAGAAACTAAATTTTTATAAACTAATAATTATTTAGGTTTTAAAGAAAAATGTTATTTATTTCAGTATGTGTGATTATAATCAACTTGTGTTGAAATGTTTAAGAATAATTTATAGTTTTTTTGCTGCATTAGGTATTAAGATAAAATTTTTCCAAAACGTTTTTGTATTTCCCTAGAAAGATGTAAGTATTAAGTCACACTCACAAACGCGCACGCATGATATGGGCAACTTTTAAAATCGTAATCATCTTTTTGTATTCCTTTATACTCTTTTCACAAAACAATTTAAATAAAGACTAACAATTACTTATTTTACATATCACTAATCTTTTTGTTCGAAACCAATTATATTTAATCATGAACAATTATAACAAATCAATTGTAATTATTTTTTCACATGATTTTATTATCCTTCAGATAGGTTTATCGGGGAGTAATAAAAAGAATAGATAAACATTTCTCAAAATCTTACACAGAAGTTAGTTGAATTTGCGATAATTTTAATTAATTCTTTAAACGCATTCTGTAAAATTCCCTAAAATCACATCATAAAAAAAATACAAAAATTTATTTCTGTATTTTTGGTAAGGACACCCTGTTACTCTAAATATTGATTTTTTTAAACTAAATATTTATATATTTTTTAAAAATTTCTAAATTATTTGTCAAATTTTAATATTTTGTTTTTGAAAATGCAAATCTTTATGCTTTGTTTTAAATATTAATTTTTATATATTTTGAAAACAGAATTCAATGCAAAATGACTATAACTGAGATTCATTTATATTAGGAAAGTAAATTTTTGCCGATATGAGATAACTAAAAAGAATAAAATGGGATATTTTAAAAACAGTTTTTAAATAATAATAATAAATTAGTAATTCATAGTTACATTATTGATAATTTGAAATGTTTATTATGTGTTATGATTTAAATAATAAATATTATTTTAGACTATCAAGAGTTTTGAAACTTTCCGGTTAAAATGATTAAAAAAATCTAAGGATATTTTAATTAGCAGAATTATAATTTATAAATATCTTATAACTTCCGGAATCGAAACATTTTTCTCGATTTCTTTTTTTAATTATTTTTAAACTCTAATTTAAATTAGGCAATCAATTAATGAGTTGTAGCCTATACTTGTATTAATACACCAAATATCCAAGCTTAGACTTTCTGTTCTTTATGTTTATCTACAAAATAAATTAGTTTCTAACATTTTTAAAGCATGTGTTTCTTAAATCAACTTAAATTAGAATATGGAGGAATTAAAAGACTTTGAAAAGGAATTCTTTGATGTTATCCAAAAACCACCTCTGAAAACTTAAAAGTTCGCCTCAATTAACAAAAATGATTTGAAGCAAAAATACAGGGAGATTCAAAAAGGTTCCGACAAATGTTTAGTGTAGATCATGTATAACTAAACAAATTAGCTTTATAGTGGAATAATTTTCTCAGTATCCTCGAGATATTATGGAGTCAAATGCTTTTAAAAACAAGATATGTAAACAATCTATCAGAGAATCTTTTGTGTTGTAAATAATTTTTAAACGACTACAAGTACGATACAAAATTTATAAATGAACACCCATTTGTTTGGAGTTTCTGGAAAATATTTTGAATAAAACGAAAACCCAGTGAAAACCAAAACTAATATATATGTCGAGCATATTTTTACATTTAAAAGTTGATGCTGTTGTTGATGTTCGTTTTATCATCAAATGATTAAATATCCTAATCATTAAACGAAACCATGCAGAAATGTAACCAATTTAAAAATATTCTCCAGAGAAACATTTGCCTCAACCAACACGGGGATCCATTTTTAGTGATTGAATAACTACTTTTAAGCAGTTTATTCTAAAGGCACGCGATGAAAGTTCTATTTCAAACACTCTTAAATAAAGAAGATGAGAGGGGTGGACGTTCTTCCTATTCCAAACACTCACAGGGTAAAAAATAGAAATTTTTCATTCAATTCGCTAGCAAATTTTGAAGGGGATATATGAAGTAGAACGATAGAAGAAAATGCTCTTTTGTCTTATTACATTTGCTTAGCTTCGAAATCGTGAACCAAAGAAAATTAGACACGTTACAAAACGATTGGGTTAGTAAAACAAAAATCGAAAAAAGGAAAGGAAAAAAAAACACCTTCATCGTCTTTCAGATTTTTCCAGAAATAACAGAAACACGAAGGGATTTACTCGATCTCTTTAACAGCTTCTTTGGGAATGAACAGATGGCGAATGGTGAGTTTTGATTGGATGCTAAATTTTGTTTTGATTGGATGGGTCAACCTTCGAACTTAACGATTGCTTCACATTGATTAATGAATTGCATTTCGAATTGTTGGTTGAGTGAGAGAGAATTCATGAGAGAAATGTTCGGATTGAGAAGAATCGGAGAACTTGGTTTCGAATGTAAATGGTTTTGATATTTTCTTGAGTTTGCAAAATTGAATTTTCGACCATGCTAAATAATTTTCATGCGTTTGCCATTTAAACTTTGATTTAGATCTCTTTTGGAAATTGAAATTAAGACTAATAAAATACCTGAAAAAAGGAACAATTTCTAAATTTTGTTTTCCTTTTTTTTAGACATATGAAATAATGAAAAATTAATGGCGTCTTAAACTTCTTATGGAAAATTTAATTAACTATTTAATGTAAGATGCTACTTTTTTTTTCTAAAATACTCGTTTGTACAAGTTTCGATTTCATTGTAATGAAATAAAATTTATGAGTCGTTATTTAAAATCTTTAAAAAAGTTTAATAATTGAACGTTAAAAAATTTTAATAATTGATTGGCTTATTCTAGTTAAATTTCTTCGAATTTAGAAATTTAATTTTTTTGTGTGAATATTAAATGTTTTAAAAGTGAAATTTAAATTTCAAATTAACCATTTCTATAAAGATTCGCAATTTTTTTTGGGGGGGGGGAAATTATATTGGACAATATATGATTTTCAACTTTATGATAATAATATACTATTTACATTTTCAATTGATACTGAAAGATAAATGACAATCTATTAAGTGTAAATAAAATGATTTGCTCTGTATTACTGCTTCTTTTAAAACTTTTAGGCTAAAATGATTGATAATAGTAATGATAAATTTTTGAATAAGTGTTAAAATTAACGACTCTTCGAATAATTCCTTACTTAATACGTAATTCATAATGTTTGAATACTTAGCTTGATTTCGAACGAATTCTGTGAATAATATATTAGAAATGATTACCCAAAATTGCTAAAATGATATTAATGAGTCTAAAATTCTGAAATAAAAAATTTCTCTTAGAAATGTATATTCAAATTTAGGTATATTTAGACTAAATTTGTAAACTCTAGAATAAATATACCATCCTGTAAAATGTCAATATACAAACACTTATACACTCACAAAAATTTTTTTTTCCTTTATTATTAGTAGATATTTGAACTGAAGTAGATATTTGAAGTAGATAGTAGATATTTGAACTGAAGTAGATATTTGAAGTTGATAGTAGATATTTGAATTAGCAGATATTTGAACTGAAGTAGATATTTGAAGTAGATAGTAGATATTTGAAAAAAAGACGAAACAGATTGCTGAGAAATAACAGATTCACAGAAATGACAGATTACAGATATTTAATAATTAAAGTTAATTATCAAACATATGCATACTTTAAATGAAATTACTTGGTTTCATATTGTTGAAATGCGTCATTTCTATTATTTAAAAATATCTTAAAATGAAACCAATGAGAAGATTTCTTGTCCTCGTGGTCTACAACATCATCCATGGTAGAGAAAGGCCAAAATAAACAGCCTAGCCCTGTCTTTACCAAAAAGGGGATATTTTTCGTTTCTCCTTCCCTGTCCAGCCAATACCCGAAAGATGAATGGAAGTTTTGTTACAATAACAGCTGTGCATAATGCGATGTTGAGGCAGATTCATTTTTTACATATTGGCATGCTTTCCGCTAAATCTTGTCTTTCCCAGGCGTCGATCGTTAAAGATGTTGTGTTGGAAATGGGGGAAAACTGGACTTTTTATTAGATATATTCGGCACATAGAGACAACAGAAGGACTGAATCCATTTTGAAAATGATGTGAAGACATTTTTCAGAACAACAACATCAAAAAAAAGACGTTTCTTGCTGAGAGACCAAATTTTTCAAACGCTCATGTCATTAAACCCGGTGCTGATTTATATTAATGTGCAAGGACTCGATACTAAAAGATGTTGTTTGAATATGCGTTAACTGAAAAATAATGTTCACATAAGTTCGAATAAAAAGGTTTATACCAACGGTGACAGGTTGTGTAGTATTATGATTGCATTTTTATTATTCCAAATTAGTCGATTTGATTTATATTTAGAATTTTAAAATTAAACATAATTGGAAATAATATTTAAATAATTGGAAACATAATTGGAAATTTTTTTCAACGTTTTTACATTTTTTTTATTTAAAATATTAAATCAATTATTGATATACGTTAAATATATAATAATAATTTTAGGACTTTTAAAAATAATGATATATGGAAATTCTTGATTATAATGGCGGATCGTTTTTTTATATTCTTAATAATTTTAGAAGAGATTGTCGTACTGAGTCACTTAACCTTCTTGATTTCTGTGCAATCTCATTAAATGAGTCCTTTCATTTGAAAAAGTAATATCCTACAAATTCAATACAATCCTTCCCTGATTCAACAAAGAATTCGTAATTTGTGTATAATGTGTATCTTTTGAATCAAATGGTAGTGCCATTGAATGTTTTAATTTCACTTATAAGTTATATAAACGATAAATCAATGCATATATAATGCAGAAAACACCATGGTAAACGACTTAATATAATATATCTTTTCAAGATTAATTTGAAATGGAGCTACAGTTGAATGTCAATTCAACTTAATTACTGATGTAATTTTAAAGAGGGGTTTAAACTTATATTTCAACATGAAAAATCGGTCTACTAGTTGAAATGTCGCTATTAAAAATATTTTTCAAAAGTATTTAAATAACTTTAAATATTTTGATTTTCATATTTTACAGTTTATGTATGAATTGGATTTTTCAATTTTAATTAAAATTTTGAAATAACACGAAAGGTCATCATTTTATTGTAATTTTATAATTTCAGCAATTATTCAGTAGCTTTTTAATGTGATATAGATGCAAAGTAAAAAAAAAATTGGATTTAGCTAAAAAAAATGTATAATATATAATAATTAAAGCTAATTTTTTAGAATGGAAACAAAGTTTTCAATATTATTGAATCCATTTTATTGCTTACTTTGTACTTTTACCATATATTGTTTACTTTGTACTTTTACTTTTACCATATATTGCTTACTTTGTACTGTTACATTTACCATATATTGTTTACTTTGTACTTTCACTATTACCATATATTGTTTACTTTGTACTTTATCTTAAATTAAAATATCAATATATTTTAATTTTTATGTTTGTCTTTAAAAAAATTATGTAAACGATTTTTTCAATGCCTATGTCAAGCTTAGTTTAAAAATTATCATTATTTTTTTTAACTTTTCGTAAATTATCGGAAGAAAAAATCAAATTTCTTCAAAATTGAAAGAAAAAAAGTATTCTCAAGAGAAATAAAACAAGTTAAAAAAACTTAAGTAATTTAATGATTGTGAGATGATAATCAACTAAAAATCATTAAAAAAATCAAAACATAGATTAAAAAAATGTTATACAAGATTTTTATATAAAAATTTTGAAATGAAAATAATTTAATTACTATAAAAAGAAATTAAAATATGTTCTTTTTGTATATTAGTTGAGAAAAAAAGACGTCGAAATATATTTAAAAAAATAGAAAATAAGAATAATTTTTAAAAAGATTTTGAAGCGCGTGCTTTTATCATTGTATTAAAAAGTAAAGTTTTTTAATTTAAAAAAAATGTTTACTTTTAATTCCTAAATATATAAATTTTAAATCCTTAGCGCTAAACATAAATGAATATGGAATTAAAATTCAAATGAATTTAACAGTTCTGAAATTCTGAAAATATTTAATTAACATACTGCAACGAAGGACACAGAAATGTACACAATTTCAAGTTTCTTTTTAGGAACCAAAGTAAAAATTGATATAAAATTCCTTCTTTAAACTCACGGATCAAGTCATATTAAATGAATGTAGGTTAATTAAAATTTTCATTTTATTCTTACCGATCATTCTTTATGACGCTGAATGTATATTTTTTTTCATATTTAGTTTCAGAACCTTTCACTGCAATTGCAATACTTTTGGAATATACTATGGATACATAGAATCTTCCACGTGTTTTATTTTCGGTGTGATTCTCATCTATTTTCTTCCATTCTTCTGTATTAAATAATATATGGAAAAAGATCAGAGGTTCAGAGAAAATTTTATGTAATTCGTGAAAGTTCAATCAGATCCGATATTGTCCAGTTTAATTTATAAAAACATTAGAAATATGTTCTAGGATATAATTTTCAATATGAATACCGTTGTTAGTTAATTGATTGACTTTCTGCCTATGAAACAGATATCAATACTTTTCCCAAAGTATTTGCAGAATAGATGAATAGTTATCAGAATTTTTACCAGTCATAATGCTGCGGAAAAACCGAAATGTGTCGCGACTTGTGTAATGAAAAATCAAACAAACTCAGTAAGGGATAACAAGCTTATTTTAACCCGAAAATTCTAATACACAGTCGCAAAACACATACGTACTATACACCAAACAGCACTTTCCTTAACCTGCAGCGCACAAGCAGCAAATCAGTTACAAAATCGTAACAACACAAAACATTCAGAGAGAAATTTCAGGAGATCAATATTCTGAGAGGGACTTCGCTCAATTACTTGTCTGAGCTCAACTCAACTATTATCTCTTCATTAATGACTTCTTCTCACTGATTCTTATAAACTCAGAGATATAATTATTCCAGAAGAAACGATAGAACTGAAGTCGTAATGGAAATATTACCTCGAATTTTCTGAGTTCTTCATATTTGTTACCAAATTCATCGCTGAATGATCATCAAGTTTTTCTTCAAGGCTGAGTGTTATTGACCCGGCATCCATTCAGCATCCTTTAGCTTTCTTTCTTATCAGGAAACTAACTGTCGAATAAAGCAATTTTACAAGTTTGTAATAGTATGATACAATTATGTATTCGGATAAATTTGTGAATATTGTGAATGAATTTTAATTTGCAAATTGATTTCAGGTACTTTGGTTTTAAAGATTTGGTTTTGGCAGTTTTTGAAGCAAGTTTTACAAACCTTAGTATCACTGGTACATTTTATCTGTTTTGACGATTTAACTTTATTTACGGATTTAATTATAAAGATTCAAATTCGTCGTGAATACATTCCACTAAACTCTAATCTATTTAAGCGTTATTTTAATTGAGACGATAAATTACAGCTGTGAAAAAATTAATACCTTGATTCACTAAATTTTAAGGATAATTTTATTTCTTAAATACCATATAACTTAAATTTCAATAATTTAAAAAATAATAAGTTATCTTCGAAACATAAAAATTTGTTTCACAATCCTACAGAATTTTTTAAAAAAAATCAGAGCCTTAAAGTAGTGTCGCTGCTACCGTATTGGAACTAAGCTGTGACTTCCAAGGTTGAACCAACTGTCTAGATGGTTGAAAGATAAATATCCTCGTATTTCAATCTTAGACTTAAGGTTCAGGTTTCGATAAGGCCTAGTTATTTGCTTTGAAATGTTTTGCGAGGTCATGGGACACTTATAATCTGTTGTGGCGAAAGTCATTTCAGTAGACTGTCAGCCGTGAGAGTTGTGGATCTCTAAATGTTCCTCTTGGCGTGTCTGAGTAAAGGAAGATATACTATGTTACAACTCGTGACTGTAAGATTTAGTTTACGGGAAATCAGAGGGATAGTCAACAGAAGTATCAAAGCTTGCACTACTTTAACACAATCTTTCGATCGCTATGAGCCTCTGACCTTTTCAAACAAAAGGCACCTTTCTTTTACCTGAATGAAATATCATTAATTAGTAAATATTGAACAAAACTATTCTAATGGAGTGTATTTACTTAAAAGGGAATTTATAAAACAAAGATGTTAAAGCGATTAAAGAAAATGTATTTAATTTGTAGAATAAAGTAAATCTATTAATATTGACATAAATACTCTATTTTGATTTTTGAGGGTTTTTTTTTAAATATCAATAATTTCAATGATTAAATATAACCCAAAATTGGTTAATTTCAATTAGTTTATATATTCTTCTCTTTTTGCTTTATTTAAAGAAATAATCTAGCTATCTAATCATGTTATGAAATGAACAGAAAATTTAATACTTATATAATCTAATATTAAATGCAAAAGAAAGTTTTGTATCCAATTATTTTTTCGTGTCTTTGGTATTTTTTTGGAAGGTAATAGTAACTTAGTCTTATGATTATTAAGTGATATAAGCATTTGTATAAATAATATAAGAATTCGCTCATTTTAATACTATAAAAATAAAACTTTCAATAAATATCAGCGAAAATTATTTGGTTAATTCATTTCTGTTGAATATGATATCTATACTTATCGGATATTATAACAATTTTTAAGAGTAGATCAAATTAATAATTACTCTTTTACTTTATTAATATTTTACTTTATATAGAAAACAGTAAAATCCAAGAAAATTTGTATAATAAATTCGGATATGTTTGCGTAATACATTTATAGTATCTACAGAAAATTTTTAGAATATTTCTTCATGAACAATTTTTTTTTTTCATTTCTTAATAGTAAGTTAAATGTACAAAAACCATAACTGAAAGAAGTATGACGAAATGCACCAAACGTTTCAATAAAAGCAATGCATTTTAAGACGTTGCTGCTTGGATTTGAGTGCACAGGGGAATATCCTAGATGAGATCTCATAATGCTTTATCAATAAATCAGGAGGGAGCATTTCTCCGATAAATTAGTTTTGTAGAGTTAATGATTCGTAGCATTTTATGTCTTTATAGATTGTTATCAATATCAATCGCCTTATTATACCAAATTTTGAAAGTAATTTCCTTGTATTAACAGTATTCATCATTTGAAAGGGAAATAAGAATTCCTTTTTACGGTAAAAAATATAAATGTATATAATTGCAAACTCTGCTATTGTTTAAAATTGTTATTTCTGACAGAATTCAGCTTTTCATCTTATATGAGTTTCTGAAAAAATTCTTAAACAGAAAAATTTGATAAGAAAAATTTTTCTCATCTGTTTTTGTTTATTTCAATACTACATATTTCATTATGAATCGGATTTAAAAGTTGCAACAATATAAAAAAAAATGTTTCATTCAAAGATTATATAATTAGTTAACCTACTGAATAAAATTTTGAAAGATTGAAATTGTGTTGAAAAATAGTTAGATCGCACCTTTCTCGCCATTTCGAACTCAAATAACAGTTATTTTAACTTCCCGTTTTAAAGCAACACCAGGGCTATTTTGGGACGGTCTTCGTAATTTTGAACCGCTGTCAAATGATGAGGATGGCACCTGCCTTCCGGAATCCACTCAACAAACTTTCGCACCACACCAGCGGAGAGAAATTTGGATCTGACGGATTTAATGGGAAATAGACCTGCTTACAGGACGCTTCCTCAGTGAAACCGGGTCTCAAACCTAAAGACAAGACCTTACCATCACCCGAACGCAAATATTAGATTTAAATTTAAATACATTTTAAATTCAGTGTAACACTTTTTTTAGTTGTATAGGAGAATTCGAATTAGTGTGTTTAATAGTATCAAACTAAAGATTTAATAAATAATAATAATATGAACTACAAATTTTGAAAAAAATGATTACTTTTATGGAATGTAAACTAAAAAAATCAAATCAATCTTTTTTTCACTGTCAATATATTATTTATTAGAATAAAACAAACTTTTACATTTTAATTGTTAAAGCATTCTTCTGTTTAAATATTACTTAAGTTAATAATTGAGTAAGTGAAAATTACTGATTAAACAGTTAAATATTAGGCTTGATGATGAATCTTCTGAACTAAGTTGAATAAAATTTAAATATTTAAATAATCTGTGGCAAGGAAATCTTGTCTAGAGCGTAAGATTAATGAAGCCATTAATGAAGCCATTTTGATATCCCGTGAGTCTTTCAACAGAATGAACAGCGACAAAACTTTCAGCCACCTTGTCAGTCTTCAAAGAGGCTGGACGGTAATATACGTCCATTAAATAACGAGACACAATATGTCTTATATTTATTTGTGTTTGTACATAAATCACGGTTTGGTATGAAAAATGTGGCGCTTTACTTTTTTGTAGCGAAAATGAAAGCGGATTTTTATTTAGGCCTGCTTATTACATTTCAAAGTATTATTATGAAAGTCCTCGAGTTTTTTAATTGGCTTAGAAAATCATTCTGTAACTTTATACTGACTGTTTCAGGCGATCTAATGGTTATAATTTAAGGATGAGTAAAATGATTAAAGATTTAACATCGATAAAAATTAAGATTACATAGCATTGTTTCAAGAATTTCCGCAGATTTTTTTGCAGGGTAGTAAGATAAAACAAATTATTTAATAAAAATGAAAAAAAAATATTAGGAATTTATGAATTGACTGTAAGAACTGAGAGAGTCCTTTCTCTACTTCCTCTAAATAACAGAGTGAGGCAGCAAAAAAGAGTTCATTCTTTTGATGGATTCAATCAAATTTGCCACAGATATACAATCAGAGAATTAAGATTATATTCTATTTTTTTTTCTAAATCATTATATTTTTAAATTATTGCATTCACATACATGAGTACAAACAAATGGACAGATTGACTCCGGTTTTAAGGATTGATTCCAAAATTTAATGTATTTGTATGGTATTAGAATAAATATCGTATAATAAAATTAACCCACATAGTTTGTTGCATTCATGATTTCAAAAGCGTCCGCACACATGGTAAAATAGATTAAACGCAACTCGTTTCAGAAATTGTTTTAAAATTCGATACTGATCTGTATGTTTGGTAATAAAATAATTTTCCCAAATTTTATTCATTAAGATTAATGCATTTTCGAAATGATTATATTCAGATACACACAGACGAACAAAGAAGGAAACGTTATACTAATTAATTAATTACTTAATTTTTTTTTTATTATTTAGAGAAGAGTAAATAGAAATTTATCAAAATGTGGTGGTCGAATATTAAATATATACTTTCATATGCGAGAAATGAGCATTTATAGTTAAAAATTTAAATAATTGTAAATAATAGTTGTTTTACAATAATTCATGAAATTATTTTTTCAAAGAAAATTAATTTGTTGAAGCTATTTTTATATTTCTTGAGTTTGTTAATAAATATTTTTTTTCTTTCATTGCATATAAATATTTCCTTACCTAAAATTTATGTATAAATAATAGAAAGTAATAATAATATTAGATCTAAATACAAATAATAGATTATTTGTTAAAGATATTTTTAATCCAATTAAACTGATCTCAGATAATTGGATTAAAAATATCTTTTCACATTTTTTAATGGAGTATTTGGCGATAAATAACCATCCTTAATTTTATTTAAATCTCTCAACTACAAAAATCTAATTAATATTTCATTTTTAATAAAAGATTGTTATTTAATAAAAACTAAAATCAATAACATTTTTTTTAAAAATATTTATTCACTTATCAGATTTATTAATTTTATTCGTGGTCTGAGATACTCAAAAATACTGATATTACTGAATAAAGTTCAGCATGTTTATTAAATTAAATTTTTTCCAAAAACTTGTTTCTCTTTTTAAATTTACACTTTGTAACTAATTATGCTTTCAGTAAAACCACAAACACTTAAAGTTTACAAAGTGATTGATTTTTTTTGTACTATACCGAGCTCGAAGTTTTATCTGCAGAAGATATTCCTTTTCTGCAACAGCACGTTAATTACGTCGGTTCCTTCTTTAAAATTTTCAATCACTTGCTAGTTTTTCTTTAAAAGAAACGCCTCTTCAAATTAGTTTGCAACTTCGAAGAATTATTGGTCTTTTTTTAATTTATGTTTTCAATACCCTTTCTTTGTTTCACATTTTATTAATTATTAACAAAGTCCTCCGCTGCCATTTTTAAAAATTTCTTTATTTCAAGTGTACACTGAAAGCTTGGCAGTGAAAATCAATAGCATCATCGTTTCATAAAGTATAGCAAGAAAAATAATTTTGTAAAACATTGTCGAACTGAATGAATGAAGAATAATTATTATCATTTTTAATTAACTTTAAAAATGCTGCATTTTAATTGATCGAATTTCGTTCACTAAATTAAGGTTTTTATTTCTTGGAACGTATCAAGTGCTGGAGATTTTCTGTATAAAAAGTGCTTATATTCAATGAGAAGTTTTTATTAGAATATTTAATTTAGAATTTTACTTATATATAAGGAAGAAATTTCTTATTTTGCAAAAGTTACTACAAATAACTACTCAGAATAAAGCTTTTTAAATACTGGATTAAAAAAGTTTTAATTAATGATGTAACTATCGAAGAATTAAATATTTATTGGATATCGAAATAAAGTATAAGGTTGGTTGGTTGAAGGAGTTTATTGGCGCAAGAACCATTTTTGATTAAACTGCGCCAAACATACAGTAAAATATAAGGAGTTGTGTAGATATTTTGCTATCAAAACTGTTTTTACAAATTATTAAGGAAAAAAAGAATTTTAACTTTTTTTCTAATTGTAACGACACATTTGTAACCGCATATTTTTGTTAGATGATGACGAAATAAATCAATTTTTAATTTGAGAATATATTTTATCGATTGAAATATTCCTTTTCTTTGCTGAAAAGAAGGCAAAAAAGGTACGTACAGAATATATAAAAATATTTTTAAAGTTTCTGCCTTAATTGCAAATACTTTTTAGAAAATTTTCATATATTGAAGGGACTTCTTTCAGAATTAAGAAATATTTATTCTCTTGAAATGGAAGTGAATGTAGTCTTTCTGCTATGAATGCTGAACTTATATAAGCTGAGTTTCCCGTTTTAACATATAAAAAAGAACGACATTTTTAATTATTTTTTAAAATCATGCACTGGTCAAATGTATAACATAGTTTAATAATTTTGACTAGAGAATGGTGTACCTTTGATGTGCACTTATAACATCGAACATAAATGAAAAAAAAAATGTTCACATAAAATAAGATAGCTATTTTTTGATAATATCTCAAATCTGTGCACATAAAAAGGATCATTTAAAAATTCTTTCCTTTTGAAATATATATATTATGTTACTGTTAATGAATAAATAAAATAATTACTGAACTTTATATTTTGAAAAAAAAAATGCACTAACTTTTTTTTGTTAAAAAAGGACAGTTTTATGAGTCTTCTTTTATCTCTTTTTTTTTAATATTTAGGACAATAATTTGATTTCAATACCTGAAAGGCGACTGTTTCAAGACTCTCAGTTAATAAACATGAATTTAGCTTTTAGTCTTTCTTCAATATTTCCTTTGCTCCTCCGAGCCTTAAAAAAGCCTCACATTTTCAAGAACAACCTTGAAAAACCGAGCATGTCAATAGTATAAGTAGACTGACAAAAGTCGAATCAGAATTGAGAAGTTGAATCAGGCTGAGTCAGAATCTGTGATGGCGAACCTTTGAATCATGCTTGACATATGGATGAATCATTGGTCTGTCACTTACAGATGAAGGCAGAATCTCATCTGTATTAAAGAAAATATTCTTATTAAAAGGAATAAAATCTTTAATTTGTAACATTGAAACCTTTTATGATAATATATGGGAGTCTGATTTAGTGATTAAATTTAGCTATATCATATATAATATCTTTATTACTGGAGGTCACCATCCAGTTGTCGATTGTGTGGCTGTAATGAGATTTGAATGGGCCATATTAAATGCATTCAATGAATTTGTGAGAATGAAGTGTCATGATTCCGAACTATTTTTTATCATCTCAATAACTAGAATTCCATGAGTTTTTTTTTTTTTTTTTTTTTTTTTTTTGTCTTCGGGGTGAAACTGCATTTCAGGATTTGTTGGATGTGGTTGATAAAGTGCTAAAATAACTGAAGAAAAGCAGACTTGTTAAAATCTGAATCTGAAAAATCGAAAGTAATTTTAAAGTCGAAAAGTTGTCTCATTAGAAATGATTGGTAGGCAAAAGGTTATCTAAAGATAAGAAATAAATTATATATCAATATTATATATCAAATTATAGGTTGAAGTATGCTTATAAGTCAAATATATATTTTTTGAAACAAACATAATTTTTTGAACAAACATTATTTACCTTTCTGCCATTAAAATGTTTTTAATGGATTGGAAACATCTCGAAATAGCTCATAAGACAAAGGGCTGGGGAAAATAAATCACAAAAAATTGCCATCTTCCTCGTAATCAGAGAAAATGATCTTGAATTACATATCCTTAATTTTCACTAAATGAGAAATATTGTACCTCTGATCTGGTCAAACGAATAACATAACATGGTGTCAAATGTACAACATGGCAAAATTCACATTTAAATCTCTATAATTCATTTTTGGTTAGGAACTGAAAAATCATTGTACAAAATAGAATTATTAGTTTGTCAATAGTATGAAAACCTAAATATTATTTCGTTTTATTAAAAAAAGTATCAGACAAAATGGTGTGTTTATAATACTTACTTTTTGCAGTGGAATCAGATAACTATTTTTATTCATTAAAGTGCCTATTTCCTTAAAATAATAACGGTTTAGATTACATTTTTAGTGGTTAAGCATTGTACTAATTTTATTGTTGTTCTAAGGAAAAACGTTTTTGACTACAGCTCCGGAAAGTAAGCATTGAATTTACTTTTATTCCATCAAAAAAGAAGAATGTGAATAATTTTTCAAATAAGAAAGGAAAAAGTAGTTACAAACCATTCTTATAAAACTATTACATCATTAACTTAAAAATAGTATGCATCATGTAACAGATTTCTTTTAGACTCTTTTTTTGTTTCCTTTCAAAATGGGTTCATTTATAAACAATGCCCTTTTTTCCGTATCCGTAAGTTTTTACTAAATATTCAAGCAAAAATAATAATTTAAAGAAATTGATTTAAAATGTTTTTTGCATGATGAGAAAATCAGAAACATAATACTTAAAAAAATGTTGGGAAAGTTAGAAAATGTTCATTTAAAAAGTAATAAGTGGAAATCATTTTATATTCATTCATTAGAAAAGAAATTAATCGTTATTTTTAATTTTAATCGGATTAATCGGCAATATTAATTGGGATAGCTTACTATTTTTATAAGATTTCTTTTTATGAAATTCAATATACTGACCAAAAGATATATTTTTATTTTTTTACAGTTTAAAAGGAATGTAAAAATAGGCTTATTCTTACACTACTTTTTGTAATTGATAATTGAAATATTAAATTTAGGAAGTCTTATTTTTCTTAAAAATTGTTTAAAGATTGTTAAAAATATAATCTACGTTTTGCAACAGAATCTTTAAAATTTGAATATTATAACTACTGAATAATTATTAAAATTATTACTACTTAGTAATTATTTAAATTGTAATTATTTTTAAATGAAAAAAATAATATTTTATATCATAAAATAAAACTGTGTACGAGAGGCTAGTTTAGCTTTATCCTATACCAAGTAACAAAATACGTTTGCTTTTCTAAGATATGATTTGTATTAAGAGTTTAAAATTAACCTATCATTTTGAAAGATAAAGAAACATCCTCATTAGACATTGCCATGATTGCTAAGAATGGAAGAGGATACGAAAAGATCTTATTAAACATAATTTCGACTGATCTTCAAAATATTTTCCAAATTATTGTATTCAATCATGAATTATATTTTTATTGTTAAATACTGTAATATTTAAGACATCGGTCAAATGTGTTTCATGTAAGGATGTGCTTTTCAAATAAAGCTGCCACTGCTTTTGACAAAATTAACTTCGAGTTTCGATCGATTTTTTTTCAAATTCTTATTAATCGATTTTCAAATTAATGGTATACAAATTTGAAAAATGTGAGGCACTGTCATTACAAATTTGAGGAAATGTCATTTATTTAACCTTGATGTAGTTAAAATAAATGAATATAGAAGGTTACCGAAAAAAAATAAGTAAACATTTTAACCGTGAATTATTTCAGTAAACAAATCTAAAATCTAGTGATTTTGTGAAACCTGAAAAAGTTGCAGAGGGCGAAAAGCCATTTTTGCCAGTTTTAACTACAGATGATTTAGTATTATTGAAATCATTGCAATGTACTATGAAACCCTTTTCAAAAATTTTTATTAAACTTTTCTGCACGAAATAAGATTGTCTTCCTTTTCTTGCTAATATTGTTTCGAAGCAATATAAGATGCAATTTTAAAATCGAAAAATTTGGGAATATTAGTCTTTTTAAATCAAAAGAATTCCTACCTACTTATTTTAAATATAATTTTACTTCGTTATTGTAAATAAATTTCGTTTTTTTCTTCATATATTTCATCTGAGTTATATTTAAATTTCAAAAAAAAAAATGAAGTGAAAATTGCTTTATTTCTTACAATTCCAATTGTTATATACCTTATTATATATATTTTAGATATTTATTCAATTTTTACATATATTTATATATATATATATATATATTATATATTTATTTATATATATCATTTTAATTTTACAGGTAAGAAGAAATTTTATTTTTAATCCGGAGTTTCAGAGTTTGTAAGGAGGTAAATATTGAAAATAAATTTTTATTCTTTAAGTATGCAGCTCTATTTAATAAAAATTAATTCATTTATCGAATTGTTTACTAAATATTAACATAAGCTGTGTTGTGTATAAATGGAACTAGAATTATTTTCGACATTAAATCAATCGGAAACTTTTATGTTGAAATGTAATGCTTCGAATGAAGCCAGACTTTTAAAACTTTCTTCACAGACATGAGAAATTATTATACAATTTAATCAAATATATAAGCATTTAAGAAATTTTGCTCTTTATTGATCAGTCATAATTTTCGCTGTACAAATGATTAAATAATTTCTAGACATTTCTAGTCTTTATTCATATCTTCTAGCTTGAAAATAAATTTGTAGGTATTTTAACATCAAGAAAATTTTACATAATTTATTTGTATAAAAATATTGAAAAAAATTGTTTAAATATTTAGTTAAAAGAAAGTTAGTTAGAAAAAAGTTAAAATTGTTTAAAATATTTAGTTTTTCGTAAAAGCAATGACGATTAATTTTTAATGATTGATATACGTATAATAATTTGTTTTGCTCTTTTAAACAAGAATTTCTATTAGGTTAACATATGGAATAAATAAATTTTATTTCATTGGTTAAACTTAATTAAATGAGTAAATTTAATTATTGAGTAATGTAATAATAATACATATGATTTACTAATGTAATTCATATAATTACATTAGTAATTTATGTAATTTAATGTAATATTTTAATGATAATATCAATGTAATATCATTATATGAATTACTAATTTTATTCATATAATTTATTCATTATGGCTGATTTAATATATACTGATTCGATTCAGGATTTTAAATTAGTGTTAATATCATTTTTTTTAAATTTGAAAGATATAAAAAAACTGATATTTCATAATAAAGCTAAAAAATTTATCTGAAAGTAAAGACATATCTATCTACAAAAATATTAAAATTATTTCTAGCTTAATCATTGATTTACAGCAAAAATTGTATTTTTTAAGAATAATATATATATATATATATATATATATATATATATATATATAGAGAGAGAGAGAGAGAGAGAGAGAGAGAGAGAGATTTTCAAAAACTCAAAATACTAAAAATACCTCACTGGAATAAGAAGTTGATTGTTGTTTTAATATTATTCACAGTATTAATTCATTAATAATTCATAAGTAACCTAATTTACATTTTATTCTAGTTATTAAATTCTTCAATAGTTAGGTCATTTTTTTCGTATACATATAAACATTTATTAAGTTTTAAAAAGTTATCCAAAAGGCATACTTTAATAAGAATTCCTGCATTATTATTATTTTAATAATACACATTAATAAACACTGCACTTTATCTTTAAAGCTGTCACATTTATTACACGTTCAGTAAAAACTGTAATAAAAGTCACAACTTATAAAAACAAGTATTGATAAAATAAATATTTATGAAGTAGACAAGTAAGCGATGTGCTAAGGAAATGGAAATAATTTTTTTTTTATTTATTTATGCTAAAGATGTCAGAAGTATTATATACTCAATTATTGTTCACATAATTATAATATTTGTTTTCTATTACTTGATTTTTATATTTCAAAACGAATAGAAAGAAAATATTTAATAACCTCATTAATATGAAATTTCTGTTTCCTTATTCTAAATAAATAATGAAATTGTACGTTTAATATTAAGAAAGAAATAAAAAAAACCCTCCGTTTTTTGGTGCCAAAAACTTTATGAACAAATGGTACTGCGTGAAACTGATTCTAAATATTTTAATCTTATAAAGAATTAAATTCATAACTTCAGATATATCTTGTTTGTAATTTCATTAACAATGAATTCACATTTTCGAGAAAATTATTTTTTCTGTCTGCTGTATCTCAAAATTGTTATTTTCAATGGACAAAATAATAATACAATTGAATATACTTGCAAGGAAATTAACTTATATGAAATTCATTATTTTAAATAGCCAGTTAACTTTCCAATTTAATTATAATACTCATAAAATCAGATATGAGAGTAATATTTATATAAAAAGTATAATTCATATGTATATGTGCATATATAAAAGTATAATGCATGTATGCATATATATTCTACATGTGTGTGTGTTAATATAAAGGTTAGAAAAAAAATATGATTAAAATTATATTTATAGATTAACATTTCTTTAAAATTCATCAAAATATATTTTTGCAAAATAAAAATGATAAATTTTATTTATCTGTGTAATGGAATATCTAACTAATCTCATGTACATTTGGAACATAGAAATTTGGGGAAATTTTAATGCTCACAAAACTAGTTTTTCCTCCCTTTTAATAAAACCACTGTTGAAATAAAACAATCTAAAAATTAAATAATAAGCGAAAGTAATATACACAAATGGGACAATATAAAAGTAAACAATTTTGCACTTAAAATCTTTTATATATAAATTAAAACTCAACAGCTTATAAATCCGTGTGCCATATGAATTCGAATTTCATATTTGAATTCATATTCAAATATAAACAATGGCCATAAATTTATATTACTTATATGTAAAATATATAGTTACTATTCCAAATGAGATTTTTAAATATTTAACATGAATCACATTTTTAATAAATGTTTTATCATTAAAAATAAGAAATATTTTGCTGTTAACGAATATCTTAATTTAAAGAATGATTTTGATATAAATTTACTAACTCCTCCATGATTAGAATATTTTTCACGATATTTTATTATGGATCTTTGCCTTATCAGGGAATTTCAAGAATTTTTTGAACTAGTTTAATTTAATAAAATATTCTTATAGAATTAAAGAAAGATAAGCTTTCAATAAAAATTCCATGAATATAACTAATTCTTAGTCATTTCAATAGACTATGTAAATATATTGCGTAATGGAATTTTTGTCCTAAACATTGAAGTTGATAAAAATCTTTACATTTCTTTCATTTTTATTTTAAATTTTTTCATCTCTTCATAGCATACAGGTGTTTTCATCTTCATCATTTTTGAATGAAATGTATTTATTTTTATTGTAGTCATTGTGAATAAGTTATAAATTTACGAACTTAAATATTTATGATAGATATAGGAGAACTTTTTAATATTTCCCTATTTTAATCACATCTAAACATCACTTTTCAGTACTTAATTTTACTTTCTCTTTAATCTAATAATCAATAAAGATGAATATGGCTGTTTCTAAGATTAAACGACCGGTTTACGTTCTGTAAATTTGTATTAAAGATTTGGGAAATCTTTCGCTACATCCTGTAAACAAAGTTAAGCATTCCTTTAACAAAGCCTTCCTGCTTATGATTCTCAACGGCATTTTTGCATCCATTCATCCATTCATTAGCTTTCAGTTTGCGGCCCTGTGAGAGAATGCACATTAAAATATCGAACTGCTGAAGTTTGAAATACCGTTTTAGAGCATTTTCTCACCACTTGCACCTGTCTATAGCTACAAAGTAGCGCTGCTGCCTGCAATGGCAAAGATTCGAAATGATTGACTTACTTAATCTCACCGGATTATTCCAAACATTTCATTATATATTCCCAAAGTTTGGATCAGTAAAAGTTAGCGCACGTGTTTAATGAAACCTTGCGCCCATTCTGAGCGGAAGAAAGTAGTGCGCACGGCGTGGATGGTAGATAGCGCTGTGCTGCTGCCCGGTTAGAAATTTAATTAAGGCGTTGTTTGGATGGGTTAAGGCTGATTGATAATTCATGAGGCCATCGACGGCTTGGCACGCAGGCATCCGATTGAGAAGGGGGCTAAAGGGGCAGTAAATTGGAACTAAAAGCCTGGATATTGGAACACATAAATTAAGTGCCCGTCTTCCTTACTATTATAGGAACGACATCAAAATTCGGGGCTTGTCATAGTGTGGTATGCAAGTCTTTGATGGTTCGAAATGCTTTCGATGGTCCGCTTTATAAATGCATAGGTGAACTTTAAATGGATTTTATTATTGATAAATAGAAGCCTCTTCGGCGTTAAGATCTGCATTTGGTCTTAAAAAATTGACTGTCAAATGCGTGAAAAGGGGAATAAGTTAGAGCCTGATGGAATATTGATTTTGGAAAGAATTCATGAACTGGAAATGAAACATCAACAGGGAAGATCATTTTATTTTGCTTCCGTTAAATCTAAACTGGGAATCATCTTTTTTTGGAAACGTAAGTCAAATATATCATCGAATAAATCTTCATATTCAGAGTCTTTTGAACTTAGACTTAGAAAAATATGGCTAATTTCTGTGACAATATAATATGAGTTTATCATTTCTTATACTTTTATTTATATTTTCATATATTAGAAATTTTAACCACCTCATTAGATAAGCTTGAAACTAAAAGTATTTCGAATATTGCTTGTGTTGCACATATAATAGCTAATAGTATAAAAATATTTCGAATTATGCTTGTATTACGCATATAATAGCTTGTATTATAAAAGTATTTAGAATATAGCTTGTATGATTAAGCATTAGAAGAATATATTGTATATATTCTGCTAAATACTGAATTAAATCTTTACATTTTCAACGTGATAATTATGCTTCATTACTTTTTTAAATGCAAAAGTTTGAATTATATTGTGGATTTAAAATCTTTTTAACGAAATAATTATCTAGGCTTGAAAATTATTTCATTTAATTCCAAAGATTAGTCCTATAGTGAAATAAATAGGTTTCTATAAGAAAATTGCAGTTTTTAAAAAATAGCTAACAAATATAAACTACATGCCTATCCATCAGATATTGTGATTAAAATAAGGTAAATATCGAAATTATACTTAAGGTCGTAATTCTTCCATTATTTTTAATAAATTCACCTATCTGCGGAATTTTTTAATTTGTGAATTACAATTTATTATAAACATGAGTTTTTTCTTGCGTTTTTTTTCCTATCATATTAGATTTTCGAAATCATAAATAGCAGTCACACAGTCTTGAAAATTATAAATATAGTTGTGTAAAATATTTTTAAATAGACTCAAATCCCAAATATTAAACAAAAAGTATTAGTAAAGATTAAGCAATGAAAGAACGGGATGCCATTTTTACCTTGAAAGATAAAATCATGACAATTAAAATTAAGAGAAATGCTTCAAGTGATTTTCACTTCCTTTTTTGGTACAATGAATTTCCTTTCTTGCGCAACTTATTTCAGATTAATTTTTGCTACTTTTAAAACTCATTTTTTTAATTTTTGGTACTCTAAGAATCTTTATACTTTACCTATTCCCTAGAAATTTCATATTTTACTCGTTAACTTAAAAATAAATTCCTTTGATTGCAAAGTGTAACCCACTTGTACACTTAATATGTGTGAGTGGGAAATTCGACATGCATTCAAAAAAATTACCAACAATTTCGAACACTGAAACATTTCTTCAACAACTGTAAGAATGTATAAATTTTCTGAATACTGAAATGTCGCATAAAATAAGCACAAGTAATGATTTTAAATTGAACTATGCAAAAAAAAATCTATAATGTTCTACTTTTTATTGCGAAAATAAATGAAATTAATGTTAATGAGATAAATCAAAATTAACTTTCAAGTTTTAAGTATTATATTAAATCCATAAAATGTGGTTGAATTCTTAATTTTTAGTTTTAAAATTTAAAATCTTCAATATTTTTTATACTTAAATTTAAATAAACATTTAAATAAGTTCTAGCTCTTTTTTGTTCTTGCATTCACAAAAAAAATTATTAACAATTATTTTTCAAGTTAAAAGATTCTCATAATGAAATGAACTGTCCTAACACTGCCCATAAAATGATTCAAAATATAAAATTTATAATCGAATCAGCGTTTATTTTTAAATGAAAATTAATTTTAATTTTATTATATTTCAAATAATAATTTTTTGTCGTGATGAAAAAAATCCTTCTGAATCTTTATCATGAAAAATTGAATTTAATAAAAAATCATTGAGAATAATTCAGGAAAGGCGAATGAAAAAGTTAAAAGAGTTATACAGTAAAAGTCTGAAAATTTGAATAATATATTTTAGAACTTCAAAACAGAATTTTGAAATGCTTATTTTTTGTGAATAAATTAGAATTTTTGAAACATCATTTTTATTGTAAATCATATCATATAATTTTGTTGAATTCTAGAAATAGAATTATTAAGAAGCATGAAATATTAAAAAAATGTGATATTGAACCTTACATGGTACTATTTAGAAGGAAAAATTGGAAAAGAAATTTTATAGCTCATTCAAAAAACAAAATATTAACTTGAGAAAGTACATTATTTTGGAAAATCAAAAATGCAAAAGTGCATTGAATTTTAACTGAAACGAAGTATTCTTCTTATGAATAGTGCAGTTCATTTTCTCTTTCAAGCGAAGATTTTCTTCTCTATTTGATTAATTATATTACTAAAACTGATGTATTCTTTGTTTGGAAAAGCAATGTTAGGAAAACTTTACTACCTTTGAAATATTTAAAGTTATTCCTTAAACTGTTTAAAATCGCAATAGTTTATTTTAAAAAAACAACACATTTGGGATTGCTGTTTCTAGTTAAAATAATCCAGAATTGGTAAATAGGGAAGAGAAAGTATCTAGAATGCGTATAATTGTGTATTATTGTTTATGCTAAACAATTAGAATTAATATGATTTTTTGTCATTTTTGCTTATTTAGAAATAATGTGAAGTAATATTTTCATAGAGAGAATCAATTTTGTTATCACTTGACGTGATTACTCTTTGTTCTTCTGGAGAAGATTTCGGACAAAGTGATGGCAAATCCGATCGCATTGTAGTTGGAGAAAATAAACTGTAACAAAATATTTGCCTTCCGTAAAAGAAGCATTTTTTTCTCTTTTAAAAAAGAAGGTCAGGATTAGTCAACAAAGCAAATAAAAAAAAAGTTATTTCCAAAATATATTTGAAACACCAAAACAATTAAACAGCACGATATTCTAAACAAAGAAAAATCCAATTACACACACAAGCATTCCTGATTGATAACTTTTTAAAGACTACGACTGTCATATTATATGATAGAACCAAATAAATTGCGTAATAGTCTTTCTACAAGAATCAAGCTCTGCGCCAATTCTATGGTTACTGAGCAATACTATATATTGATAGCGAAAATAACGAAACTAATTTTCATGCTTGCGCTGACGACAAAGCATGCCAATAAAATCATCAACCTCTTATCACTGTACTAGGCACCAATAATCTCAATTTTTTTTAATAACTTTTGATGGAATTGTATCTTTTATCTCTCTCACTGAGTTGCAAATCTGCAAGTCACAGACACGAGAAAAATTATATATCCTCATTAGCAATAGACGGAGACTAAAGCCTGAAGCATTAAACGAATAAAAGCATTAATCATAGAAATAATGATTATGAAATAATGTTGCAAAATTGCGCATAAAAATATCTCTAAAATAAGAAAAAAATTATTCCAGTGTAAATATTTCCGTTATTCACCATCAACATTATATCGACCGCCTTAATATTTATCTCAAATACTAGTATTTGTATTACGTTATATAACAAAAATATTTATAAGCATTTTTTGTATTAAACAAATTATGATCAAATTTCTAAGGACTAATTTCGAAATTAAATCTGTAAAATCAATGAAGAAAAATGTTCAATATCTTTTTCCAGTATAAAATAAAGAAAGAAATTGCATACAAAATTAAATAAATTATCTAGATTCAGAGCAATTCATATTATCGAAAGTTTCGAGCTGGTCTATGAAACAAATGCAATTAAATTGAAAATAAAAACTGTTGAAGGAAAAAAAGGATTTTTTAGTATCCAGCACATAGACCTAATATTAATTAATATTTGTTATATTTTCTAGAAATATAATTTTAAAAAAGAAAGAAAAGTTCTATAGACTTTTATAAATCGACTTAAACCTTTTCACTAGGTTTATCTTATTCCCTTTTATATGCTTGCATGTTAAAATATCCACAGTATATTTTAAAAGAAAAAAAACATTTTTCTCTTTAATGAACATTCAAAACTTATTTTCAGTTTGTTAAATTGGAGGAAATGTTGTCTTAAATTTGAAGTTATATGAAATTTATACATATTCATATTCATTTGTGTATATTAAATATAAATGTATTAAATATGAATCAAATGTGCTAATGATCTTTGGGATGCTAAGTAATTGAATGAAATCGAGTAAAGCGTGGGCGTGGATGTATCGTGTATGTTGTTCGAAAACATATTTACTAAGAGCTAACGCTTAAAACTTTTTTACAAATATGTATATATATTGAAATAAGTAAAGAAAGCCCAATTGTTAACGAAAATTGTTGATTTCATTTAAGTTAAAAATTTAATTTTCCTTATCGGAAAACTGTTGAATGCTTTCAGAAAAATAATAATTTTAATATTTTTACTTTTTATAAATTTCATTAACTGAATACAATCAAAATAAAATACAAAGTTCTCAAATTTTGCCTTCGTTATTTTAATTCGTTTTTGGTTTTTTTGTCCCAATTCTGGGGTTTTTAGAACCATTTAGAACCTGTTTTACTTCTACTATTTGCTTAAATTTTCCAAATCGCATGAAAATATTTGAATCAAGTGTCTTTTAATAGTTGGCTTTATTTTGGAATTTTAACTTATGTAATAAGATCGTTTTCATTATCGAATCAAATTTTGTTAACTGGATGTTTTATTTTAAATCACTAATTCAAAAGAATTATGCCTTTTTCTTGAAAGAAATGGAAAGATATAAAAGCAACAAATCAAATGTATTTAAAATAACATCAACTATTAAAGTCAATGCTATAATTAAATAAAGTAGATGGAAAAATATTGAACATTTTATAATTTAATGCAATGAAACTAACATTTTTTTTAAAATTTTTGTTTTGCTTCGAATGCCGAAAGTGAAAAAAGTTGAAGGCGGTTAGGGATTATTATGGTTTTTTTTATGTTTCATTTGTTTAATAAGATTAACGAAATATATTAAAAATTGTTTGCAGTAAAAGAAGGTTACGAAAATCGTAGTCTTCTTTTATTGCAAACTTACAGTTGCTTATACTTTTACAGATTCCTAAAATAGGCTTTCCGTTTATAGCTATCATAGTTTCCTATTACATAATTGAAATAATTAAAAATAGAGTAACATTCCGTCGATTAATTCATGATTGACTTAAGTTCCTAGAGCCATACCTGTTCATGTGCATAATTGTTAGATCTGAAATAGGTAGAATTGTTTTTTTTTCCCCGCAGAGATTATAAAAATTATCAATTCTATTCTTTTTTCAGGATAGTTTAAAGATCTTGTTCATTATTTAATTTATGTTAATAAAGAATAAGATCATTGAATAATTATTCAAAATTCTTTCTTCAAAAGTTTTTGTTATTTATCGCTTAGGAAAGGAAATCTAATAAAAACAGTTTATTTACTGACAAATAATAAAAGTATTTATTACATTTTTAAGCACTGAATGTACAGTATTTGAAATGAAAAAACCTCGATAGATAGTTCTAAATATTCTAAATAAAATATATCGATAGATTGTTCTAATTAACTATGTGGAAGCTCGGATTACCCGTAATCACTCTTCTAATTGATGTGTGAGTTGGAACACTAACCTAGATCAATCAGTATGTTTAAATGTTTGCATCTGAAATCAATCCATTTTAACACGGGAGGTATTCAATATTTCAATGACTTAAACCTTTTTCATATGTATATAATGCTTAAAAGAAAATATTTCTTTAAAAAATTATAGAAAATTCTAATGCTATTTATTTCTCTTCAATTAAGTTAACCTAGTTTCTGCAGATGCTAGAACTCTATTCTGTAAAAATTTCAGAAATGAATTCCAAATAGAAAATAGATTCAAGGTTCAATTTCAAATATGTTTTCAAGAACTGTAAAGACAGACTTTTAAAAAGTTTATTTTGTCGCCTAACATTTCCAAAAAAAGTATGTCAAATATTTATACGATGAAAAATTTATTTAGTAAAGTTCTTTATTAGTTATTTATTATATTTTGTAAGTAATTTTATTTAGTAGATCCAGTAAAAGTAATAAAATTTAGAAACAAAGAAATAAACTGGTTTAAATAGCTAATGCTTATAAGGATTTAACATAATATGGAATTTTAATAGGAATTTAACATACGAAAAGAAATCTAAAAAACAAAAATATAATAATTATAAAAAAGAAAAATTGTTTCGCGAAGGATAATTACGTTTTGTGGAAAACATAACGTTAAATGAAGTATAAAAATGAATTACTGTTTTTGAAACAATTTGAGTATAAAAACTACGAATAACGCAAACTTAAGTATTCAGAACTATTCATTATTAATAAAGAATAAAATTTAGAGAGAAGAAATATAGGAAATACAAGCTCTCTTGAAATTTAAGGAGCAATTATAGATAAAGATGCGATGAAGACAAAACTCAAGAGTAAATAATTCCACAAATCTCGTTAATCTCTTTATTTTTTTCAAAATGTACAGAATTTTCTCATTTATCAAGAATTGAATTATTAGCATTTTTTTTTCAAAATATATTATAGAATTACATTCTTGTGTTTGTTTGTTTTTTGGAAATTTAGAAATTAAGGAAAATGATGAAATATTTTATTAAAAAAAAGAAGTTCAAAATCATATCAAATTATCCAGTAATTTAGATTGTTTTTTAAAAAAAATAATCTTATAAAGTAGATTTTAAATGGAGTTTTCATCGATTGATTGCTTAAAAAATAGTTGAATTAGTTTAGAAAAGATATAGAAATCTTGTTTTGCATTTCCTTTGTCTTAAATTGACTGTTCTTTAATTAAAGCTATAAGCAAATCAGATTTTCAAAAAATAAGATAAAAAATCTTGATTATGTAAGTGTCTTATATGTTGCTTTCTGTTTCTCCAATTTATTGCATAGCATATTTCTTTAATGATTGCATTCACCGATTTTTTTTTCATTTTCTTGTAAGATATGATCTTAGTTGGGTTTCTTTAATTACACTCAGAGCTTAAATAAAAGGTTGTAAATATAAATCGAACAAGAATTCGCCTATTACCAAACAAGGAAAAGTTTTCATGAGGTGTTTTAAATCATTTTATTTTGTTTTGAATATGTATTGTTCTGAGAACTATAGAAATCAAATTAAAGTTTCGGGAGAATGCAATCGACAATTTTTAAGTTTTAGATAATACTACATTAATATTTAGTAAAAAATAAAAATAATATGCAATAGAAACCTTGCATATGGTACGTACTTAGTAATTAATTATAACCAAACTACAACAGAAGGAAATATATTACGTAACAATTACAATTTATTCTCACTGATAAAATCATTTTTTATTCATAAAAGCATAAACTCCTCCTAAAATATTTTGATTTTTAAATGTGGAACAATATATTTTTTTATATTGTTAAATGCAAGATTCTAATATCAAAAACGAATGTAATTTTTTTAATGTTTGAGATATGTTGATTGAATATTTTTGCGAAGGATGGGATGTTTTTATCTAATTACAAAATATTACTATCAAAAAACTATTATAACTGGGCGGGTTGGTTTTCTACATATTATAAAGAACTTAATATAGTTTTTAATAAAATATTTATATTGAAAAATTTAAATCTAAGCATCTTTGGTAGTCTGAAAAATATTAAAATGGATTTCAGTCCTCTGCAAGTTATTGTCGAACATTTCGGCCGTCGCACTAGACACAGCTTCTATGAATCGTGTACTCTTGATAACCTACTCGCATTATAAACTGATATTCGTCTGGCTTTTTTACAAAGGAAACATCTGGTTGCGATATTTTTTGACATTGAAAAAGCGTATGATCGGACCTGGAGATTCGGTATTTTAAAGGATTTACATAACCTCGGATTAAGGGGCAACTTACCCATTTTTATTCAAATTTTTTTAAAAGTGAGGAAGTTCCGTGTCAAAGTAGAATCTGAATACTCTGACTATTTTATTCAGGAAGAGGGAGTTCCTCAAGGTAGTATTTTAAGTGTGACTCTTCTTATTTTAAAAATTATCAATATTTTAAAACAACTTCCCCCTTCTGTGAAAGGTTACTTATATGTTGACGACCTGTACATCTGCTGTACAGGGATGCACATGAATTTTATAGAGAGATAGTTGCAGACTGCTGTAAATAATATAACACAATGGTGCAATGCCAATATTTTTACCATTTCGGCTTCAAAAACTACTGGTATCCACTTTTGTCGAAAAAGAAATCTACACATGGATCCTGAAATAAAACTAAATAAAATAATTATACCATTCAAAAATGAAGTGAAATTTCTAGGTATTACCTTTGATAAGAAGCTTACTTTTCTCCCTCAAGTAAAACTATTGCGTAAAAAATGTGAAAAAGCATTAAACATAATAAAAGTTTTGTCAGCTACGGCTTGGGGAGCAGATCGACCATCCATGCTTAAAATATACAAAGCTCTCGTTCTATCCAAGCTCGATTATGGTTGTGTTATTTACTGGTCAGCCAGAAAAACAGTTTTACAGAAATTAGACCCTGTTCACCATAATGCTCTGAGACTATGTTCAGGAAATTTTAGGACCTCTCCAGTTCAGAGCCTATATGTTGATTGCTTTGAGACTTCCCTTGAATTTAGGCGAGAAATACTATCTCTGCACTATTATTTTAGAACTGAATCAAATACACAACATCCTTTTCATAATTTTAAACTCCGGCTATTCTTAACTCGAATACAAGAAGCACGAAAATTTTTTATACCTGTATATTTTACTAGAATTCATAATATTCTCAAGGACCTAAATCTACTTCACCTGCAGGCAACACCCCAACTGGACAACATTTTTCCTCCATGGGCAATTAATAATATACAATACTTAAATCCATTTGAAGGGTTTACCAAATCTGACACTTCAGATTCTATTTATAGAAAATTTTTTAATGAACATAGGCATCACTATAATGATTATATTGCAATATGCACAGATGGATCAAAAACATGTGATAGTGTCTCATTTTCTGTGGTTTTCCAAAACGCAGTCTTCTAGTTTAAAATCAATTCTCCTTGTTCAGTTTTCACAGCGGAGATAACTGCTGTTCTATTTGCCCTAGAAAAAATATCCGACAGTCTGCAAGATAAATATATAATTTACACCGATTCATTAAGTGTTTTACAGTCTCTAAAATCATCTCATCCTCATTTTAAAAATCATCCTTTGGTCTTAAAGATATTAAACCTATTTAATAGACTTTCCTCTCGTGTATTTACTATTTTATTATGTTGGGTGCCTTCTCATGTAGGTATTGGGGGCAACGAGAAGGCGGACAGTGCCGCCAAATCGGCTACTTCTACAGCAAATATTAGTATCCCTGTGAGTGATTTAAAAAAACATATAACTTTGCTCTACCTCTCAAAATGGCAGACTCAATGGGATCTGTTAACAGAAAACAAACTTTATAGTGTTAAACCTCGTGTTGAACATTGGCCATGTCTTCCAAATAGAAAAGCAGACGCTATCTTAACCCGTTTGCGGATAGGTCATACCAGATTCACCCATCGCCATCTACTTTTTGGAGAAGCGGCACCAGTGTGCTCTCAATGCAATTGCACTATGTCTGTTTACCATATTCTCAGTGAATGTCCAAATTTTAGTACTCAACGTTTATATCATTTTAACAACTCCACATTTTCACATTTGCTTGATAGAATACCACATGCTAATCTTTTTGCTTTTTTGAAATCGGTAGGTTTTTACCCCCATATTTAAGTAATCTTCATCTTTTTCATTTTTTTTACATTGCTTTTTAAAGCTGAAATTATATTTTTAATCCTACAATAAATACAGTTTGGAGCATCTTAGTCAATACCATGGCTCTTGTGCCAATAAAATCCAAAAAATCCAAATCCAAATCTATGAATCTAACTTTGAGAGCACCAATATCTTCAATTGTTTTTCTTGTAACGCCAAATTGCCATTAAAAAATAATGACAGTTTTGAATTCTTGGAACCAAAACCCAAATTAAACTTTCTTCTCTGTTAACAATATTTTAATAACAATTGAACATAAAATCACCATTTTTACATTAGTTGGGCTAACTCTTGAAGTGATAAAAAATCAAGAACACATTTATTCATTTGTAAGAATTTTACAGTATCATATTCAATGATTCTTCCTTAATAATTTTTTCAATTGTTTTATTTAATAATAAATCAATAATTTTTAATAATCATTTTTATAATAAATCAATAATAGTAATAATTTTTTGTAAAGATTTTAGGACAACATTATATTATCAAATTTTTACACTATTATTTAAGGCTTATTTAAAGCATTTTCAAAATAATTAACTACATTAACGCCATAAAATTTTCATTTATAAATCAATATTTCGGATCTGTATTATCGTCTGTCTTTGACATTAATTTTGACTTTATTCTCTTTGAGATATAACATTCATTAAAAGTAGAAAGAGGAGTTCAAGTCCTTAAGGCTAGTAACTAGAATGGTGTAACTAGACCAAAAACTTATTCAGTCTCTTGAGTTCTAAAAATGCATTAGAAATTCTCTATTATCTGACGTACAACCTAGGAGCCTTGGGTACAGGTTTATTTCGAATGGATTTAAATTGCTAATTCTTGAAATAGTATCAATATCCTGAATTGACTATTCCGACCCGTTATGAGGCGCATGGAAGAAGCTCAATGATCGGACTGCCGCGAAAACAATAGTAGCTGGAACTGTGGTTAAGTCCTAAGGACCATCAGCAACCACGGTACAACCTTTTCCGTGTGAAATACGATTCGACATCGATGGGAGGTAGCCAACCCCCATCTTCTTTGTACCTAACAAGGTGGCGAGAACAAATCATCATACTGGAAACTACTCATCCTCATTTTCGAGGCCCTCCCCCCGGTGGGAGTAATGGGCGAAACAGTATATAAAAGTAGTAAATTTTGTGTGAGAATTCATTTATTTAAGCATTTATACAAAGTAGCTAGGATTTCAAAGAAACACACTATTACAATTGATACCAATCGTTCTTCCGTTGAATATTATATATTTAAATTTTAAGAATATGAATATTTCAATTTCAAATTAAAAAAACTTATGATTTAAAGCAAAATTAAACGGATCAAAATGAGAATATTTGAATCAAGATTTTATTTATTATGATGACATTATGAATTGTTTCGTAATTTATTTTCTTTCTAGTAATTTTCTGAACCAATAATGTTCTTTTATACGGATGAAATATATATATATATATATATATATTGTTCTTTTTAATGCGATTCCATACTAAATGGCATAGCGTCATTACATTTTATAAAGTTCTATAGTAACATTGAAATAATTATTTCTATAAAAAACATGCCTTTGAGAATTTAAATAAAAGATTTGTCTAGTCAAATGATTTTATAAAATAGTGCCTCCTTCATAAAATAAGCCATATATTTTAAAGTGGAAATATAAGTCTGTTTTGCTACTTTTTTATTTTATAATAGTTATTCGAAAATATTTTATTTCACATTTCTTTTTTCAAAAATCTACAAGAATTCCCGAAGCATTTCTTATCTACGACTAAAATTTGTGCTCTTATTTAATACAATTTTATCCCATAAAAAGTCGAATCTACGTTATAGTTAAGCGAAAAGGAAAAAAATAAATTCATCGATAGCACTTAGCAATCATCACGATTACAAATATCTTTTCTATTTGAGTAAATACTTTCACATTATCAACACTAGCTCAACAAATAAGTAACGCTGCGAGAGTACTGAAAGCAAGCAGACAGTGAGAGGGAAAAAAGCAGCAAAAGATGACTCTTTTAGCAAGTTTTCCTTCCCGAAAGTATCCTCCTGGAAATAATATCTTTTTTCCCTTGCATTCATTTCCCTTGGCTGTCTCATCCACTCCTGTTCTCCAGGGGAAAAGTGATATCAACTGATAACTCCTAAATGCATCCCATGGTAACGTAGTAGCCAGATTCCATGTCGGCGAATCCAGCTTCTCATGAAAAATACATCGTAATTCGGCTAAAATTACTCCGCTGTCTACTATTCCTCTCAGCTGGACTCGTGAAACTGGCCGGATGTTCGCGGGAAGCCCGGATAGACATTACCTGTCAATAATGAGAATGAATGCCTGTTATCTTTCCCAGCTTGTTACACCAGGCGAGGGCTATGTTTGTGCCGTTCGTTGTTAGACCGTTTTAAAGGGGGATGTAGCCCGATAGTGCTTCATCCCCAAGGTTATGATGGGGTTGTTTTAGTGGCTATTTCGTGTAATGTTATGTTGTTCTACGTTGTTGAAATTGTAGACGAAAATTTGTTCTAGGAGATGATATAGTGGATAGTCTACTCTTGAGTGGGTCTACAAGCCTGTGGTGCTTCATTTGATGGGGTTTTTTTTTTTCTGTTGCTAAGGTTATGATATATATAAATTTTATTTGTTCAAAATAATTTTAAAATGCATAATGATGTTCCATTCAATGTTTTTTTTTCTATCACTGTGCCTGGGATATATATAAACTTTATTTATTCGAAGCATTTAACCCCCCGGGGGGGCACATCGAAATGAGGATGAGATGCTTCCGGGATGGTGGTTGGATCTCGCCACCCTGAAGGGTACACAAATAGGTGGGGAATCTGACTCCTCCCATCGATGGCGAGTCGTACTTCTTTCGGGGAGAGTTGTACCGTGGCCGGTGACGGCACTTAGGACTCAACCACAGTTCCCGCCAATGTTGCTGCTGCGGCGGTCCGGTCATTCAGTTTTATGGTTTAAATCCGTGTGCCTTCGTGGCGGGTCGGAGAGTTAGATGATTGACTTATTCGAGGCATTTTAAAAGTGTTTCCTATGGAATCTCGTCTTGCTACTGGTATAAACAAAAAGATTTGAGAATTATTTGGGAAAGAAAGAAACAGCCTTAAAATATTTTGCATATGAAAACCCATTTTTTTTTCAAATTTGTTATTGCAGAGATAGTGATTATGATGCTAGAAACAAGAAGAAAATCCATGATATATATTGGCTGATCTGTTTAAAATTTAAAAAATAGATAAATAAGGTCACATATATAAATATAAATCGGCTAATATATAGAAAAATAGAAGATCTAATTAAAATAGAAGCGAAAATAAAGTTATAGCATCGTTTAAGAAATATTTCCTTAAGAAAATTTTAAATTAAATTATCTGGTAATTTATCGTGAATATAATAAAGTTAATAAATATCGAAAAAAATTTTCATGTTATTGCATTATGCTATTCGCAACAGATATCGGTGGATTTTTTTTTTAAAGAATTTCTTAATAGCGCAGAAAATAAATATTAAAAAAAAATAAAATATTGTCTTCAGAAACTTTTAAATTTAATTATGTTGCAATTTATCATAAATAAAATGCAATATATAAATCCATCATAAATTTTTATATTATTGCATCATGATATTCGCAAAAGAGATATCAGAGTATCGATAGAAGCAGAATTTTTTAATTGCGCTTGAAAGAAATATTTAAGAAAAATAACTTCTTAATGAATATTTTTGAGGCCAGTTTTACTCCTTTTGTTTCAGAGCATAGTGAAAAAAATAATGTAATAATCCTTTTATTTTTATATATATATTATTTTTTATTTTAGTCTCTCTAACTGGAAAGAATGTATTTTTGAAATAAGATTAATCGCCTTTTATTTATATTCTGAAAACTGTATGTGATGGTTTAACTACGGTGTTCATATTCTATAAATCATATTCTTTTAATAATTTCTAACATTGGGACCAAGTAAGACAGTCATTGTATAATATTTATTCAAAATACATTGAATAAATTTTACAATAGCAAATATTAGTTCGATAATGATATGGAAACATCAAATGTTTAACGAACTTTTTACTTTCTAGAATATTATATATATTGAGAGAGAGAGTATTAAAATTGTCAAAAAATTCGAATTCAAAATTATGATGAAATTCCGAGTTTCAAGCCATTAGTTTGAAAAGCTCATTTTTAAGATTATGTCTCTCTATCAGTCTTTGAATATGATAATTCAAAAACGTTTTAACTAGACGTATAAAATTTGTAATGTGATCTTTGCTCCAAATGGCTAGATTTCTATCAAAGTTTGGACGAATCAATTTGGAGGAAATCTCTCTGTCCAGCTGTCCGAAGATAAGTGAATATGAGAATTGCTAAACATAAATAGCTGAGCAGGTAAAATTTAGTACAAATTAAATGTAGCTATCAAATTTGGAACTAAATCCAACAAAGAATTGACAGTCTCTCCATCTGCCTTTTAACTTGCATGTAAATGAATTAAATAAATGATTTTTTGTATATTATCCTGTGATTACAATTATATAAATTTTGATTTCAATCAGTAGGATAAAAGGTATCGAAAATGAAAATTCGATCTTCTGATATTTTTATATTAATCGCGTGACAGCAATGAATCATTAAGCATCCAACTTTAAATATAATAAAAGCACTAGATTCATGCCAAAAATCGATTTTCTTAACTATATTTCACTACTAATGGAAAAGTATCGGTTTTCATTATTATATTATGAAACCCATAACTCTTAGGTGTGGGAATATGGAAATAAATATCAGAGCACTCATGGCTTAGTCTTAGATGTTAAGTTTATATAGAAACTTTAATGAAAAATCGCATTTACTTCTCACGTTTTTTTTTTAAATAAATGTTTTGCTGTTTATTGTAAATGTTTTTGTAAGTAAATTATTAATATAAGGAATTGGATATAAATGCATTAAGAATTAAAATTTTAGTCATACAATTCATCACTATTTCCATATATCTGTGGCTATTTATTAAATAATTCCAATTAGTAACTAACAGAATTAGAAAGTTTTTGAAGAGGGTTGGAACATAAATAATTGGTTTCTTTAAAGCAGAAAAATCGAAATATTTTTAAGTAATTTAAATTTAAATTTAATCGATTTGTTTCCAATGTACAAGAAAAGTATTTCATGAAACACGTCATAGTACTTAATTGTGAATTGTTAATATTTATTTGATGAGCACGAATTCTTTGCTTATAGCGTACTTTCCAGTTGTCTTTAAATTAATGATATACAGCATAGTTCAGCTAAATTTTATAATTGTCACTATATGTTTATTTATTCTGTTTTATTCTAGAAAATATTTTTCTTAACTAGTAAATTATAGTATACAAAATGTAGTTTTGATCCCAAATCAGAGTGAAATCCAGTCTATCTGCTTTTGAATCAAATCATCCTCTTAAATATTCATAATAATTGCTTTAACCATATCTCTTGTGAAACATTACCCCTGGCCCATTAACTGTTATATATGTAGAGAATTTATTATATAAAACAATAATTTAGCTTGGAAAATTTCTCGCCAAATCTCTTTCCATTGATAACTGCCTCTTTCGCAAGCGTTCCATGCTGAGCCAATTATGACCAAGTCTGGAGTCGTTTATGCGCGTTGAGAACTGCATTAAGAGCTATGTCCTGGATTCTGACAACTTAATCTTCGAATTTAACTGACTTTGCTCTACACTATTGCTCCCACGTCAAATGACTCTTCCTTAAGTGCACCTTAGGGAACTGGTTTTGGCAGCGACTCTAGATATCATTGTGTCCTCTAATTGGACTATATCGATTACAACACTTCTAAAGTCACCTCTTGCGCACATTTGCATTTTAGGTTGGAACGTGTTGTTCGCCTTTCTGCAGTCGTTGGCAAATGGTTGGAAAGGCTATGGTCACCGAACATATACATTTGTTTATATATGCTAATGAGAAGGAATTGTGATTCAAAACGACCCTAATATGCCCCTTATCAGTTTCGAGAACACTTCAGTGGATTTGAAATGTGTTAAAGACTTCAGTGACTTCATTCGGGATATCTACTTAAGGTAATGCCCGCGCGAGAATTGCTTGAATTTACATGAAATTCAATTTGCAGAGCTTGGACATTGAATGTGATTGTGCTTTCCGTTCTACTTATTAGTTCCGAGATTTTGGTGTGTGATTTCTGAATCTGAGATAAAATTGGAAATAGAGAAAGTCACTGTGTTATCTGAAGATTTCTCATTTATTAACATTGACAGAAAATATACAATCTTATATAAAGTACATAGTGCTCTGTTCCGAAAACGTATCGTTACAAATTTTTAATGCTGCTTGCTCCTCTGCGCAGAAAATATCTTCATAAGTATGACAATCTTATAAAAGCAATAATGGCTGCTGAATATTGACCTGTTTGGTCAATTTCTCTTGAGCTTTCTCCTCAATCATGATGGCAATTGTCGTTTGGAAATGAATTCCGTGACTTTGGCGATAAAATCGAAGATTCCAGAAACAACAAGAATCTTGGCGAAGGATCCATTTGAGCTCGAGTTATAAAGAGTCTTCTAAAATTGTTTTGTGCTTTGCACCCAAAATTATAAATGCCGAGTGATAACGCTAAGAACCAGTCAGTATTATGCCGATTATTCAGTCAGCAGTGAGTCATTAGATGCGATCAGCTCAAATGAATAGCTAGAGGGAATAGCTGATGATCGAAAACCGTGACTATTTCTGCTTAAAGTAAAGTACGTAAATACTGCATAAATAGTATTTAAAGAAAAGGGCAATAGTTCTTCTCTTGCAAGGTTCTATTCGAGCCCTTTGTGCTGATTAAGGTTACTTTGATATGGTTACTACTGATTTGCTGTTTGCATGTTACTGATTATTGCAGGTGCTGTTCTTATGTGAACTTTGGTTGTGTTTTGCCCCTGTGAATTCACGAATTCCACAGTATTTTGCTATATCAATGAAAGATTGCAAGTAAAAATCAAACAAATTAATTTTCTGATTGATATAGCAAAATTCTTATTCATTTATATTCTACAATTTTCTTTTCTTTTAAGGATTGCATGAATACTTCTTATTCTCAAGTTTGTAGTGTACTAAGCAGAAAATATTCATGAAGGATGAATGAAATGTTTATAATTTAATATTTTGGGAGATTAGCAACGAGTACACAATTACGTCATAAAATTGTATAATTGTATGTGTTGAGAAGAAAAACGCATTATATTTCATCTTTTTAGTGCTAAACACCTTCAATGATATATATGTATATATATATAATTACCACAAAAAATGTTTTGAAAAGTAGAAAAAAAAAGATGGTCTTTTGGGGGGAATGGGGGGAAGGATACTAAAAAGTAAAATTAAGAAAAGCATTTTTGGTTTTGAGATTTACCAGATGATTTGTTTAAATTTAACTGATGATTTAATGAATATTTTACATAGTTCCTAAAATAAGAAATAAGCTGTGTTTCTGTAAAATTTCTAAATTCTAGAATTCGACAAATAATTCGCAAGAAATTTTTGATTTTGTCACATGAATCATTGAAATAACAGGAATTTTTAAAAGGTATTATTTATTATATAATTCAGAAACTGTGAAATGTATGAGAAATCATGATACTCAATTTGAACAAAAATTTTTATTATAATTTAATTTATAATATTTTTATATAAGAAGTTTTTATCAAAAATTTGAAAATTGAGATAGGATAGTTAAGGTATATTATGCAACTATGTAAATGGGTGTAACTTTTGTAAGAAAATAATTTAAGGATAATCGGCAGAAATAAAATTCAAATGGTTTTATAATGACAAATGTTTAAAAATTTAGAATACTGAATAAAAACATATTCGATATTTATCTGGAAATTGATTCTCCCATGTAGTCATCTACTTTAATATCACTCTTGTTTTGTTATATTCGCTAAAATTTCTTCCAAAATGCAATATATTATCATTTTAAAGCAGTATCTGAAATAAAATGAAAGCTGTGCGATGATGATGATATATTACCTGCAGTCACCTGATACTTAAAGAAAATATACAATTATTTTCGTAAACCGGCTTTCAGCAGTTTTATAATAAATATTTGTTGATTTCATTTAATAATTCAGATGCGAAATATAATCTATTTAAAAATGAGCGTTTGTAATTACATAAAAATATTTTTATATTCTTGAAGTATTTGTTTTATATATGTATAAGGTTTCAGTAAACTACTGTCAGATTACTTGTTGAAAAGAAATACTTTCTTTTTAAGTTGAAAACAAAATGAAGCAATTAGTGTCATTTGTAGAGTCAGAAGTCAAATTAGTTTCGTTTGTCGGCTGTTTTTATTAAAGTTTACATCTTTAGTCAAAGCAATCTTCAACTTCCTTGGGTTGACCTTTTCAGAAGGGCAAAAGTATAAAAACTTTTCAGTATGAACGAAATATTCTATCTCTAAATTCATTCTGTATTCGTAATTTTGCTAATTGGTTTCATACTTAAGAAAATATTCGTAATGGAAATGTACTTATTTGATTATTTATAAACATAGACTTTCTTTGTTCTTCAATTCAGTTAATATATTATGTAAATGAAAATAACTAGAATATGCAATTTAATAACGCTGAAAATTGTTTCAATCCAAAAAAGCATTTAATAAAAAAATAGAGCCCTAAACGATAAAAAGAAAACAATTACTTTCAAGAAGATATTGTGTAAACTATTCTGCATTATCTTCTTTCATAAATGTTTTAAAGTTTTTTTTTTTCCATGGAGCATGCCTAGTTTTGAAAAAATGTAATTTCACTTCCCTTAATTTTGCAAACATAGATTTTTTTTAACAAATCATGAAAATTATATTTTGCATCAATTCATTCCACACATGATTCTTAAAAACAGTATTTTCTATTTCAATATTTCCATACTAAATAAATTTGTTAAATATATATCTAGTTTCACACTCCCAATATAAACTCCCAAAACTTACATAGGATTCTTTGAGAAGTAGGAAAGAAGTCGGCAGAAATGGAATTCACATTTCAATATATAGCATAAATTAATTTCTGCGTTTATGATATGATATTTAATTGATATATTTTTAATATAATAGAAATTAAAGAATTGAAGCTTTGAACCTGTACAATTCTTCGAATTTACAAATTAAATAATGCAAATCTTAAGCCTTCATAAATTTTTATTTTATTCAAAAGCCCAGCTGTTTTTACAATTTTTACTAGCTTTACTTCTGTAATATTATAAAGTTATTGATTTATAAAATTGTATTAATTATTTTTAATGATTTGGCCCTTTTAAAATATTTTTTTATGATAAAAATTATCAGCTAAGTAATTTGGTCTGACTTGGCATCACTACATATTCCTAAATGTGAAATTAAATTGATCTATTGCTAATGTAAAAATTTTGTTCCCCTTAAAAACCGATTGTGTAAATAAACATTTTACACTAGTAACTATTCTATACATTATAGCATGTATTTTAATATTCTAAAGAATATTGGCTTTAATAAAATATTTCCTACGAATTGAATTGTTTATTCAATTTTAGATCATATTATCTGAATAAAAAAGCTGATGAGAATTACAATTGGTTATATGAGTAGAGTTACTTTGGAACTTACGATCAGTAGTTACTTACATTGCTGACAGAATTTAGGAAATCATATTAAATAATTAATAATCTGAACAGCAATTTTCTGAAAGTAAGACGTGTATGCCAACCTGAGGCATGTTAAAATGACTAACAGAAAGTTAAAATTATCAGTTGTGGAGAGGAAGACTATAAATTGGGAGGTTGGGTTTTTATTGTTCTGATTACTTAAGCACTTCTAAAAATTACTATTTCTATCCCAGACGTCTTGTTGCAGTTTCTGATTCAGTTCATTTATATTAACTCCCCAGCTGAAAGAAACACTAGAGCTATTTTAGGATGACCTTTCAATTTTGAACTATAGTCAGATGATGAGGATGACACCTGAACTGGCACTCTCCTTTCAAACTTCCACGTCACACCAGAAGGAGGATGTTTTGCCCCGATGGATTTAACTTGAACACAGTGGTTCTTTTGTGGGATCGGGTTTTGAGCCTGAAACCTTCCATTTTCGAAGTTGGGCTCTTTCCTCTAAACCACCCCAGCCTTAAAAATTGTGTTGCTTTATTAATATATCCATCTTTAGGTATGGATATATTAATCTAAATCCGTTAATCAGTTTCCATGATTCATAGAAAATTTATTATTAAATACAATATTTTTTATAAAATTCTATATTTTTTATACATTATATTTTAACCTTTTGTTTTATAAGTAATCTATGATGAAAAAAAATTCGTTTTATTTTTAATTCAGAATGCAGTGCTTTTATTCATTTTGAATCCTCCTTTATGTTTTTAAGGATGCACTTTTCCACCTTTATATCATCCTTTAGGTTCAATGGCCTTTTGTCATTAAATATAAGTAGTTACCTCAACAACTCAGATTTCCTTGTTTCGTTCCATTCTCCGCTATATACCACTTAATGATGTACAAAAAACAATAGGCATCCCCAATGTATGTACAAAATTATAAACAACTTTCTTTCCGACTATTCCAATGTAAATAAAACATTAGGAAAGCCGAGTAAAATCTTTTTCGATTGCTATTCCCTGAATAAAACGAGTGCAGAATTCATGCATTTTTTTTTAACGTGAAAGATCCAGTGAGGAATTGAAGGGAAAAAAATGCTGAGTTGCTATTTGGTGCGGTGAAAAAAAGGAACCCAGAACTGTCGATATACCTTGGTCTCATGAAATATGCATTCAGTTTTCGTGCATAAATGAGAAAAAATTATGTACTTTGTGTCTGGCGCACACTTGCCCAAGATTTATTGAAACTCGGCTGCCTGGCATCAGTACAAAGCCTCTGTACGAGTGTTTTAGACAAAACGAATTGATTTCTGTCACGGAGAGAAGAGGAAAAAAAGGTAATAGGAAAGATCGATACGACGTTTGAAATGATAGTCGTAAAAAATAATAGCAATAAATATTTTATCCAAATGTGAAAAAAATATGGCTTGTTTATTGTTAATTTAATATTGCAGGTGCTGCGTGAATGATTTATTTCAATGTTTGATTTTATAATTATGATAGATAAATTCTGAAAAATATTTATGCATTTAAAATCTGGATTATTTGGGCCTATATTAAGTGTTACCCTTGTTAATTGAATCGGTATTAGAAAATCAAATTGGATGAATTTTTTCAAAAGATGTCGTCAAATTGGTGACTTTCTTGATGTGAATGTTTTTGAGTGTCTAAAAGATTTAAAACAGGACAGATCAAAAGGTTTTTATCAAAAGGATGTTCTCAACAATTCAAGAAATTAGATGAGGAGGAAAAGTAAAATCACAATTCCATTCTTAAACATTCATTAATGATATTCCAAATTCCGTATGTTTTTCTGATAAAGAGGTGTAGTATTTATCTGAAGATTATTTTTTCTAAATCAAGAATTTTGAGAGATAAATGAAATTACAATTCCCTTCTGAAGTGGTCTAATGGTGTTATGAACAAAAATTAAATTAATCTTCATGTTACAAAAAAAAAAAAAAAAAAAAAAAAAAACTGAGAAAGTTTTATATTGGTAAAAATGATAATGGAAAGTCAAAGAGAAATTAGATTTTTTATCCATATTATAATATCTCATTTTGGCAATACCTCCATATCGCATTCATGCGTAATTACGTTTTAATAACAGATTGTGAGGTCAAGAAATTCTATAAAAGTTTAAATTAGAGTTCGATGGAATTTACTGGCGCTAAAGCTATTTTTGATTATGAAGCGAGCAATCATATGGCTCAGAAAAAGACGTATGGTCACATTTAAAAAGGCAAATTAAAACTTCTATTCAATGTTATAAATATTCTATTCTGGATTTAAAAAAATATTGTTGAATAGGTTTTGAAACATTTAATAAAAGAATGAGTACTACTCCTATAAGGTAGAAGAAACCAATCATTTTTAAAAGGTAAAAAGATGAGGATGAGGCACTTTATGAGGGATGCCTTTTAAAATAATGTAAGAAGAATGAAAACATTGAATTCGTTGAGAATTGAAACGTGGGCGCTCTATAAGAATGTACCGAACTGTCATTAGGCATTTGCATCTGTGCAAGGGGCAAGCTCCGCGAACAACAAATGCCTATGTGTAAGTCTAGTATGGCCGATTTTTAAACTGGTAATAATTGACTCTAATTTTCTGCAAGCTAAACTGGGCCAAAATTCGGCGAAATATTTGACAGAATGAAGCTTGTTGTTTAAATTAGAAGTAAGGTGCATTTCTCGGCATAAAACTTATTTTCTTTTTGCTAGCTTGCATTATTTTTTAAACTAATACAATCTTAATCATTATACAATTTGGAAGACCAACTTTGCATACAAAACATTCTTTTTTAATTTTTTAAATTTTTTTTGTACTTTTTAAAGAAAAGCGCATACCAATAAAGTGTACAGCTCTTTATTTAATAAATACTTATTTCTAAAAATAATCATAAAAAAAGTTGATATTGTTTGACCCAATAACTTGAGATAAATTGAGCCTGGAAGGAGTTAAAACGCATTTTATGCCACCAAGTTCCGCAGAAATCGATAAATTGGACTTTAAACGTGTCTTTTTTCACCATTTATTGTTCTGTATAGCATCCGAAATAAAAGTAAAGGCAGAAACTGTCCGGCAATGCATCTTTCTTCCTGCCGGATAATCTCGTTTGTCCGGCAGGGATGTGCACAGAAGACGATATCAGTAATAACTGCGACATAATCGGGGATCCATTTTGCCATCCACGGCTAAAGGCACTGGTCATTTTTATGTCCCGTCGTCCGCCTGCAGAAAATGGCTCTGCCCTTAATTTCCACTGAATTACTTTCTTCGGAAGATGCATTTTTCATGAGCTGCATTCAGAACAAAAACCCTCAACTCATCTCTTCCCTTTTCCTTTGCTACTGGAGCAGGACAACTCCAGAAAAAGGACTGCTCGCTCCTTTTTTTACGATTGGGGATTGGCGGTTTTTATCGCATCAGTTATGCACTTTCATCCAACAAAGATCGAGAAGTTGGCCGTGTTATTAGGATAATTGTATACAGAATGAGATATGTTGGTGGGGCCGACCGCAAACTGACTGATCAATTATGGATTATTTGCATTTTTTTAAAGAAGCTCAATATGATTTTCTTTCAAGATTTGGTACTAATGAGCTCTGTTTCCGGAAAAAAAAATTCTTATTTTAATGGCAGAGAAAAATTTTTTGCCTGGTATAATTTTTCCCCATCCACTTAATTTAGTCCTGAAATGGAGATATATAATCCTTTGTTTAAAATCCTGGAAGTGGTTATAATTTGTCGTTATGGATTTGGAGATACATATTAGATTAAAAACTGAATTATAGTATCGTTTTTATGAATATAATACAAATAAAAAATAGATTTTGTAGTAATAAGTAAAAATATATAAATTGCTGTTGCACCAAGAACATTTTTTTGTGTCTTAATTGTATACGTATTTAAAAGAATAAAATATACATTTAGAATTTACCATTTCTTTCAGAAACCGCATTAAGGTTGTTTCAAGAAGGATCTCGTAGCTTGTAACTTATGACAGGTGATCATTAAATAATGTTGGAGATATTCGAATTTTCTTAACTCACATCGTCCATTTATCTTTTAAAGTTTAAAATAAAACTAAAATTGTTTCTTTATCTTCTTAACTTAATTTATTTAAGTTAATGTCCCTTTATGAAGTGAGATAAGGGCTAGTCTGAAAAGAGAGAAAAATTTGATACTTTCTTCAAGTCACCTATAGATAACTCCTGTTACATTATATTTCTGCAACCCCTTAGACATATTCCTATTTATAAGCAGGAAATTTAAATCTTTTTAAAAAATATATATTTAGTGTCAAATAATTAAATCAATGTTTAGTTAATTAAATTAGCAACTCAGTCAGACAACTCAGAAGACAGTTGGATTTAAACGTTTTCTTCAACTTTTGTGCATCAACAGAAGAAGAGCATTCAATTTCGAAAGGTTTAACATGCTCCCTTTACATATTTATGGAAGATACAAACAATACCCCGACCTAAACAAAAGCCATGCGGGAAATTTGATAGTGCCGCCGATGAGCAACTCTCCTAGCACGAACGAACAAACAACATTTGATTACATGGGACTTTTGAAAACAAAAAAGAACCCTCGAGAGAAAACGCATAGTGCAGAAAAAAAAAGAAAGAAAAAAATATTACATTTTACATTACATATTAAATTCTGAGACATTAAAAATGCATAAAATATATTAAATGTACATTGACTTTTTACCCTAGGTGAGAATTAAAGTCAAGAGCTTTGACAAAATGTCCCGGATAGAAGATTTAATGGCTGGAATTTTTATGAGTTCGATATTTATGCAAAATGTTTAATGATAACTAGCCACAAAATTGAAGACCGTGACTGACCTGCCCCGAATCGAGACTCGTTCACCAATACACCACGGTATCTGCAAATTTTTATGAATATAATAGAATTACTAAAAACAATTTGATGAAAAAATTTGAAAAATCTAAGAATTGTAAGAAAATTCTTGTCAGGGAAATATATATACCTTCGCTTTCAATTCCATGGAAAGAATTTTCTATTATATATATATATATATATATATATATATATAAAATATACTAATTAGTAATAAATGCCAAGTTGAAAGGAAAAATAGAATCAAAATTAAACCAAATAAAATAAGAATCCAGTCTGAAGAATTTCTCAAGAGTTACCCTCAGTAAGGGATTCAAAATAAGGGATTTTTTCTGTAAGGAATCTGACTTTAGTCCAACAGTATTGACTCCTCATGACCCGAAAATCCCCTGAAGTTAAGGCCTAAGAGATGCACCATTTTTTACAGAAAAGAAACAAAACAATAAATTAAAAGAATAAGACCACCAATTAAGCAAAAAATACAATGACATAAAATAAACTGTATAAGAAATCTCATAACCAGTTATTAAAACAAAAAGGGAAGAATATAGCATCAGCAGGTAAAAAAAAATTACTAAAAGTGTTCCATCTTGTTCATTCTTGTTTCCCGAACTTATAATTGCAGTTTTTGAATTCAACTGTCGTTAATAAGGAAATGACTAGAGGAAAAGCATTTAAAATTAAAAAAAAGCAACAATAAAAGTAATAATAATAATCTACATTCGAAGAAATCAAGAAGCCAAACTTTCTTGGGCATTGCTGAAGAAGTTGAGACCCTCAAACAACTCCTTTCTTGTGAAGATTAGAGACAGTCTTTTGATGGTTTTGATCTGCAGCATATCATGAAAGATTTCTTAAATTCTATAGGGAATTCCACAATTCCACAATTTTAGAGTTGGTGGGAAAAGATCAATACTTTCGAAGTACTTCTACAGAAAATCAAATTGGGGGGTTGGAGCTCGTAAACGGAAGAACAATCAGAGGAATGACCCTAAGATCAGAGATAAATCTGATTGCACGTTTTCTTTACATGACACATCTGACGAACTCGATGAAACGCTCAGGGTCAACGTGACCTGCGAGATTAATAGTATGGTTCTACAGCTGTGAACTTCTTGGAGAATAAGTGAGTCAACTAATTTGTTGACAAATCTCAATTGTATAAAGACGGAATTTGAGATATATTTTCTGGCAAATGAAGGAAGTTTGAAACCAGTTTTTCAATAAAAAGGTATTGAATGGAAAAATTTAAATGTATCATAAATATTAGATTCATAAAATAAATAATCGAACGCAATTCTAGGTTAATTAGATGGAGATAAATGATAAAAATATGCACATTTGAAAAAAAAAATTTTTTTAAAAATAAAATTGAGAGAAATGTTTAGAATTCCGCTTACATGCTTGTTAGTTAGAAGGGAATAACTGACAAAATTGTCATCTTAATATTTGCATTAATTTGAAAAATTCGATTTAAAAACGAAAGAAAAAAGAGAGCCAACGAAAATACCTGTAAGCACTTTTTTGAATTCCCAAACCGATATTTTTTTTTTCTACATGTGTTTTCTATAATATCAAATGTTATAATAATAATCGATTTTCTAAAAGCATTGTGGAAATTAAATTTAAAAAAGAAAATATATTTACTTTATAGCTATTGATTCTAGAAAAACATTATCGAGTAGTATTAGTAATTGTATCATCGGCTATTCCTAATGCTGTTACAAATGTTGCTACAAAATGTTAACCTCAAATTTAATTTTCTCGTCTTTTTTGAAAATTGGCCATTAAGATACTTTTTAAAATCGCAGCGTAATATGCTTAAAATAAGAAAAATAATTTTGGTTAGCGAATTCTGTTTGATATAAAAGTATTCATAAACATTTTTCGACGAACCTTTTTTTTTTTTTTTTTTTGAAAAATAAAAGTCGAATGTTTTAAGTTGACTTTTAAATTTAAGATATTGACTTGGAAAGTTTCTCACTTGTTTCCATTAATAAACTGATACCTAAATGAAATTCACACACACATACGCATATATTTTTCTTTGCTTTTTTAAATTTTTTCTTTGTTTATTTAAGCTATCAAGATGTTTTACAAATAATTTATAAGAATTTTTAATACTTATAATTTATTAATTTAATGTTTTCCTCTCAAGTTAATAGGCTTTTATTTAAATGCTGAAAATTAGTATTAAAACGTCAATCCCTTCCCCTTTAACTTCCTTATCTTCTTACATATACGATTTCACACTTGAGACTTGTTTTGAATAGTCAGCTCAACAACTTAAGTCAATGATATAATGGTGGATATTTTTTTCAGGTAAATCACAAAGAGACTGTTATTAACCTCAGGACTGTTTTTTTACAAAACCATTTGGTTTTTATTTCTGCGCTTGTTTTTTTTTGGGGGGGGAGGTTGCATTTATTTTTATATTTCCATAACCGTTGTTTAAATTTTGTATTTTCCTCTTGAAATGCTATTTCTTCATATTCTAAATTTTCGTAAACTCTTTGAGGAAAAATTCATACATTCGAATTCAATCTATACTTTTTATTCAAATATTTTCTAATATATCTCGATACATTCCGCATTTCCAAAATTACAGAATAAATATTATGTTCGTTTAAACAAATTATAATTATTTGAATGCAAAATGTGAAAAATTTTATTTATTTATTTATCATTTAAACCAGAATATTTAAACATTGATTTGAAATACGACTTATTTCCTAAATCAAAAACTGAATAATATATTTCCTAAATTATCAGCAAATTCCTGAGTAAATCTTTTGATCATTTGATTTATTTCATAAGATTCTTCAAAAAAATTCAACTCGAGCTTAGTCACGTACCACAGAGAATGGAAAATCTTACTAATTCTGGCAATTTTGAATGACAAAGACAAAGAATGGAGATTTAAGTTCATGTTAACGACTTTTATTCATAATACTTCCTGCGTATGTCACATACCATTGTTGAGGACAAGGAAAGGGTTTTGTCTCCAGAAAGAGCTGATATCGAATTTCCCATCGATTCAATATCCTCGAACCTGCATCTTTTGTTCCAAAGGGAAATTCGTCTAGTTTAAGACTTCCCCTTCCAAGTTGAGGTTTCGCGATGAAACTCTAATGGGTAGCTTAGCTAGAGAGATCGTAGCTCATTGATGCGATAGAAAATAAGATCGGAACTAGGTCAACCAAAAGCAAGCAGTGGCTAATGTAAGTCCAAAGAGACCGGAACGTCCTTACGGCATAGATGGATTCGCTAGTTGGTTGCGTTTCGTTGGATATATGTTACTGTGTATTTAGTTGAGGAAAGATATTTTTCTTTTGATGTTGGCGTAATTAGATCTGTAAGGAATTCTGGTTTTGAGAATTTTTATCTTTATGATGCGAGTAAATATCAAGAGATTAAATGAGCTAGTTTCTTTTGAACTATTTCAAGTTCATTTTTTTCTCCTTCTTCTCAAATATGGAATATGCTTATACAGGTGGTGACATGATTCATGGTACAACTCGTAAAGAGTTATACAAAAATGGTCAGGCAATTACCAAGAAGCAATACTATTCTAAAAAAATAAACAGATCTCTATCAATATATAATATCTCTAAAACTAAGTTAAATTCTAATTAATTTCCAAAACTTTTAATTTAGCCGATATTAACTTCATTCTAAAATGCTCTCTTATTTCCTGATCCAATTCCATCTTTTTTATTTAATTAATTCAACAGAAATTCTGTAAAATTGTTCAAATCGGCAAGATCCTACACTCCAAGTGAAGGGATAAAATTTTGTCGATCTGTCACATTCTTTTAAAATACTTTACCTAAATCGACACGTGTAGAAAAATCCCTATCAGAATCTAATAGTATAAATAACTCGGGGAAAATATTTTCAGCCCTATTTCGCTCTTTTTTGCTCTTATATCGCTCAAAACGAACACCAGCTTTGTCTGCACTTCTTCTATATAAATTATGTCTCCCGGGATGGAATAAAAGCGAAGTTTAAAAATTCAAGTGTCTTCTCTCTCTTAAACAAGAAAATGCTCAAAAATTATATGTAATATTGTTAAATAAAATTGAAATTCATTCAAAACAAAATAAGTATAAGATTGAAGAATTAATCCAAATTAGAAATAAATATTAAATTTTAAAGCAAAAAAAAATGAATTAAATGAAGAATCCGGCTTGAAGACTTTATCAAGGGGACCCTGAAGCACAGATCCAAACCAGGAAATTTTTCTGTGAGGGGTCTAACTTTCGTCCAAGTATTGACTCCTAGTGACCCAAAAATCCCAAGAAATTGAGGTTTTTGAAGACAAGAATTAATATAAATAAAGCAATGACAATAAATTACATAATAATAAGCAAAATATTAAGTCTAAGTTAAAATATAGATTTTAATCACCATTTTAAAAGAAAACAAAAGTTTGATAAAATTAAATTCTAAAGGAATGTGCAGTTCTCATACAGATTTTTAATCTATAATTTGTGACAGTAAGTGGATTTAGTTATCCAGAATTTCAAAGAAAATTATTTGTAATGGCGACATACTTCAGTTAAGATCGTATTATCAATACTGTTTATGCAACATTCACCAACTTTAAATTTTTAACAATTATATGGTATGTGTTTTATACGGGGACCAATGCAAATATTAACAGTGAAACATATATTTGAATCCCATTTGCCTCTGATTGCGATGTAACCTATTTTGTTTTAGGGCAGCTATTATATGCATTTGAAGTGTTGGTTAAAAAGACTTCAATTTGAATTTCTCTATGCCAGAAATACATCTGTTAAATGCTCGTTATTCTTATTAAAGTGATTGTCCGTCTTTTGCGATAAATTTTAAGTTTGATTTATAAATGTCATCTAATTAGATTTGCTTCTCCTTTTCCGTTTTCTGACTTGAAAAACATTCCATCAAGGCTTTGACATTAATTGAATTTATTAAATATGTTGATGTCAAAACATTTCGTTTTTTTTTCACACAATATTAGAATTATTTCTGTATTTCTTTTATTTTGAAAACATAACTGATTAAAAAAATGGATTCAACGTAAGAGGCATTAGAACATTAAAAATTTTGATTATAAATTTGTAATATTCCTTTATTTGAATGCATCGAAAAAATTATTCTTTTCAACATTGAATTCAGTAATTAGAAAGATTGTTTGTCAAATGATATTTTTTTTATCTAATCTAGGGAATTAGCTTGTAAACATAATTTTTATGCTTCAAAATCGAAATTAATTGCTTTTAGATAAATGTTTTTTTTATGATTTTATTAAAGTAGTATTTTAAAGGTACTGAAAAAAGAATTTTAATAACAATAAAAAACGCATACAGTTTTAAAGGAAATGAATAGAAATAAAATAATATATTTTTTAATTAAAACACAGAAATAAATTACGGAAATAATTATACCTTATAAGCGCTTAAATGCTCATATTATGGATAAAACATCACTTTCTTATTTATATTTTGGGCAGTTGAAGAGAAAATATATTTTATTGAAATGTAAGCATATGAAAGGTGATTAAAAAGGAATTTCCACAGTTTATTTCATGCAGAAATTATTAAAATTAAACAATTTCACAGATCATTGTATTATTAAAATATTAATATTAGATATATCGATAAACTGAATGATAAAACTGCGTTTTTAAAAATAGTTATGGTTTTATGTTCTGCTTTCGGGTAGGCATGAAGATAGCGTTTGCCTGATGTAAAACGTTTCTAATTTGAGATCTAGCAGCCTTTTGTACCAGCGTCCACACCTCCCTCTATTGATACTTCCTGAAATCCATTGTGTAAGTGGATTTCAGGATTTCAAATGCTCTATAAATCTGATGTGAATCAAATATCCTCACATTAGTGTGTCTTGGAAGTTTGGATATTATTTTGTCAATTTAAGTACGTTCCTTGTTATTTGCCATTGCTTAGATTTAGCTGATTGCTTTAGTATAACCTATAGCGGAATATAATGTTAATTTGTAAGAAATCAGTGTATTCCTGTATGAAATATTAATAATTTTGAAAAATAAAAATAAAAATTATTAATCAGAATTATTAATTATAACTGTTAATTGCAATTATAAAAAAATTATATATCTTTATCAATAAGAACATTTTTTGGCAATCATAATATGATAATGAATGATATCAGGATAAAAATAAACAAGACTTAAAATTATCAACTTCAATTTCCAATGCCTTAAATTTGGGGTAATTTTTCACTTACGAAGACAGAATAGAATTGTCATTTTTATCTGATTGCATGGTAGCGAATTACTGTTCACCCCTAGATAAACTATGCGCTTGTAAACACCCGTATAAGGTTTTTGTCGAACGGTGCGATTTGGGCCGAGTTCGGGCTCATAGGGATAGTTGATATAAATTATTTTCTATAATAATTTGGAAAAAGGGAGTTCACTTATTAATAAGTAAGAAAATAATCCAAGCTTCAAAATAAAGAAGGTTTAAAACCATCTCATTAATCTCAATATTCAAGTTGTGACTTGAGATGTATAAAGGCCAAATTATGGTGCTAAAGATTACAGATAAGTATATTGGATTTTTTTGGCCGCCACAGCCATTCTTCACGATTTTCAAAGAATCTGATTAATTTCTCTGTATTTAAAACAGGTTTTAAAGATGTAATCTCTTCTAATATATGTATATATATGTATTGACATTTTACCGGATGTTCTGTTAGATCAAGAGATGCCAAATTTGGTTCTGGTATAACTCTGAAAGAGGAGACGTTCAAATACTTTACTTTCTATCTTAATTAATTGCAAATAAAGTGGATTGCAAATTATACAGGATTTTAGCATTATTCAAAGATAACTTCAGAAAATATTATTGTACAAATATTTATCCCCATTTTAACATTTAGAAATATTATCCTTTAATGATAAATTCATGATCTATGTATTTTCTTGCATTTTTGAAAATTATATGTAATATGTGTGTAATTTTTAAAACAGACGTTATTGTTACATTAATATTCAAACTGATTTTACTATTTCGTTAAATATTTAAAAGCGTTTTCCTTTCCATTGTTTAAAGTTAAGAAAAAGCAATCCTGTTTTCTCAGTTTACATGAGAATTTTATCTTTGCAGTTTACATGAGACATTTGATAGTGAAATTGCATTACTGCAAAATACAATATGCAATTTGAAATAATTTACTCATAAACTGGAAACTTTAATGACGCTTTGAAGTCGTGGGACTAGAATTCCATTAAAAAGATTCATAGAAAGAAAAAATGTAAGGCTATTAAGGCATTGCTCAATGTCTGGTACAATTTAATGCTTAAATGTAATTCGTTGAAGGAACCATGAGCATATATTAAGCATAAGAAATTTAACTAAAATTCAACGTAATAAATATTCCCTGCGAATGAAGCAGTAGCCAATATCATGTACTAGAAGTAATAAAATTAAGCACAATTTTTTAAATTTATAAATGATTAACTTTTTCAATTTTCAAAATTTAATTAGAAACTTTTAAAAAATTGGGAACAACTTTCATCACATGTCTTTGTATTATATAAAAATATTATGCAAATATTGCGTTTTATTCGCTTTGTTGTTGTAGCTAACGAGTCACCCGACATAAGACAGTTGAGGTTTGTTTTGCCAGTATGGTTTGACATATTTAAAGAAAATTATTATTATGACATAATAAGTATTTATATTGTACTTGACGGTGAAATGATAACAAAAAAGTAATAGTAAAGCTTTAATTAACGTCAAATTAACAGCAAATGAGTTTAAAACAATATAATTCGTTAATTCTTATTTTATACGCATTGGTTGTGGTAATATTAATGAAAAGCTTTTCGTCTTGTTTACGTTTTTCGAGCAACGAAAAATTTTCATCTTTCGGCTATCAATCGCCTGAATACCTAAGCAATATACGTGTCAACCTTGCATTGTTTTTTAAAATAATAATAGGACAAGCAGTGATATTAGACAACAAAATGTGAAGAAAGACCGATCCAGAATCTGCCAATTTCAAATGAAAGGTCAATTGTGAAACTGCAACTATAGTGACAAAACGTGAAAAATTGAATTGATATTAGATATATAATCAAAGAATGTTCTTATTAAAGGATTTTAAGACCGATCAGTGAATGTATGTTGTCATCAATAAAAGATTAAGCTTGGAACGTTGAACGAATGGCCAATGGAGTTTAAAACTTTGCCAACTGAAATTGACAAACATCAGGTACAATATCTGGCAACGTCGGAATTGGTGATAAAAAGCAAACATCGGCTTAATAATAACTCCTCCGATTGTGTTTTGAAGTATATATCATTTTCTCAATTAGATCTAAATTTAAATGAAAACTGTCGATGGTATTTGTGATAACAAAAACGAAATTTTTTGGAATAACTATGACAATTCTACTGATTTTGTAAATATAATAAATAGGCACAAGAATTGAGATAGATCTTAAATTCCATTACATTTTCTTTAGTAAAGAACTAAAAAATATCCTAATTAAAAATATTTTATGACAACTTTTCATGATACATTCGTTCATCTCTTGACGTCAAGAACTTGATTTCGTAGAATTTGGGAATCTACCATAGCAATAATGTCTTAAAACAAATTTGACAACTTCGTACGAAATTCTGAGTTTGCTCTTGACATTATTCGTGTTTTCTAATCAAACAACCGGAATAATACTCCTGTTAATTATAGCTATCATGGTTTCCGTGCACATTTGCGGAAATTCCGCTAGACGACGTCGCTTATGCGTCACGAACCGGCTCATTTACAAAATGGGGGTTTCATGCAAATGTAAGGCACAGGGAATGTCTGTTTGTATCTCGTAAAAATAGGTGAATTGAAATAAACATGGTGAAAGTATCTGAAATTTCTGTTGGGAGATTTTCATAAATATTTCTTTCATGCGTGGTAGTTATTCTTTTGTTTGCAAAACTAGATAAAGTTATAGCGTTCAGATTGCAAATTTAAGTTTTATTTTTGTACAAACTAATGTTTCGCTTCAAAACATTAATCATGATGGGTGTTTTCTGTATTTATATATTATTTATATTTCAGATTGTTTTAAATATTGCTTTAGCGAAAACTGTTGTTCTATATATGATGGATTAGTCAAAATTTCATTTGTTTGTATGTGAAGTGTCAAATACAACCAAAGGTTCTTCTATTTTTCTCCATTTTATATAGAAATACAATATTGGATAACTGATACTGATTTGAATGTTTTCATTATGCAGCGAATGTAAATTGTAAAGAGGGGAAGCTGAAGTTATGCAGTTATGTAGCTGAAATTAAATGCCACAGAAACTAGAAGAATTTAAAATATTTCTGAAAGTAAATCATTTCATTCGTTATTCATAAATAAAAAATGACAAAAAAATTTAAGAATATTAAAATTATTTGTAAATATTAATTTGCCAGCTGGCAAGTGATAATGATACATAAAAGTTCTTGCCTTATAAGCAATTTTATATTGTATTTGAGGATAGTTATATCAATTTCAAATATATTAGTTCAAGTGGACATAATTTATAGCTCTGTTAAAGCAATTGTATACGTTGTAGTGTCAAAGAATGTCTAAGTGGAATGCCTTACAAACTAAAAGATTTCTAGTATTAAAGTAATATATCAGAATGAAAAATTTTAAAAAATAATAAGTCTTATTATTTATTTTTCTAAAATTTAAAATTATTTAGTTACAGTTAATTTTAATTTATTAAACTTCTAAAGCTAAGGATTAAAAAAAAACAAAGATGTGGAATTAAAAAAAATGAAAATACTCTAAATTAATCTGAGTGGTGTAAACTGATGTCAATAAATTCCAAATGATCAGCGAATTCTAGAATGTTCATGTGGGTGGCCAGCTGAATGAGAAACAATTTAATATGAATTCGTAATAAAGCAGACATGAAATATCGTATGTTAATAAAAATAACTCGCTACGAAACACTTCGCAGAATTGAAGTAATTCTCCAAAAATATTTTGAAAACGTTAAAGACAGTTTTCCTGTTTGAAAGCGCGATTTCATTTCCTACTCATTAATAAAAAAATCTGTTGCTGATTCACAAAACACTTTCCAATCTTATCTTTAATTTATAAACTCCACGCTTCCCTGTATAAATAATAAAAAACAACAATAGCGTTTTCCCTGAAAAAGAGAGCGGAACTTTTGTGTGACGGAGACATTTTGGAATTGAGCCATCCGAGCTCGCACCAAGCGTATGCCCCAACCTTAAAAGCAGAACGAACTCAAACTGATTCACGAGTTCTGACGTCACGAGCAGTGACGTTGCCACGCCGTCGATAAAAGTTAAATTTAAAACCTTTCTTTTCCGGTGGAAAAAGTATGCATTATATTACTTTTTTGCACAGAGTAGAGAGAAAGGACATTTAAATTTTTCATCGCATCTGCAAATCGGGATTATTTTGCAGAATATGCGGAATTTTTCAGGTGTTTTCCTTCTTATTTATGGTTGAATTATGTAGGCCTTTCTCCCTTTATATTCGTTTGTTAGAATATTTGCAGGAAAAATGGCGAGAAGAAGAGCCTTCGGTAAGCTAACAATGCCTTTGGAGATGCATAAGTAACAGTAGCCCGAGGGAGGGAATGGTTATTCAGGTTGAAAGATTTTTTTGAAATGAAATTGCGAATGTAAATTCTTTCGCTTCGTGTACTGTAAATTACGAAACATGGGTTTTAAGGGATTGGAGGTGATCCTGTAAGAAATGAAGTAATAGCTAGGAAAAAAGCTATAATTTATTCGATGAGGTGAAATTTGTAAAAAATGATTAGGATAAGCGTGGTTTTTATTTCTATAGTTGTAAGATTTTCCGATACTCAAAATGATACCAATGTCGTCTTTAAGATATATTTTTATTTATGGAATAATATTTCAGTTTATTTTTTTTTTAATTTTGATAATTGTAATTTGAAAAGAGAGTTGTTTCAATATCTCGTAGTTTGAAATACAGAAATTTCCAAGTAACGTAATATTGTTCTTCACGCATGTATTCTTTTGACATTTGTATTGTGATTTGAAAATTTATACCATTTTTTTATCAAATTTTTGATACATTTGCTAAGAAGATTATTTCAAGAAAATCCATCAAATATGTTTCACCATATTTGCATACTGATATAATATTTCTCTCTTAAAGGAATAACAAAATGCTCAGATGTTTCAGTTTATAAATATATGTAGGAATAAGATGTTTTTCATTTTCATCACACTTCATAGAAAGAAAGCCACATGGAAATATTATCATCTAAAAAGAATTTTACAAGAGTATTTATAATACAGGCAAAAATTCATATAAATAATTAATCAGTTAATTGATTATTGAATGTCATGTAATATAATCTCCATAAAGGATTTCAAAATATTTTTTAATATTTGTATTATATGGAAATACTTATCAAATCTGGTCTTTTCTTTAATATTTATTTCAGTGGGCATTAACCGAGATTTTTTTTCTTATTCTTAAATGAACATAACATAAATATAAAAATATTTTATTACTGATAAATATCAAATATTTTCAATAATAAACTATTTAGTTAAATAAATTTATAATAATACAAAATATAAATTTATATAATGAAACATTATTTACTTTATATTTATAATGTGATTTATTTAATCCAAATAATATTCCACAAAACGATATCTTTATAAATATCAGTAATGGGTGCAAAACGTAATGATTTATTTAATCTAAAACGACAATTTAGAAAGTATATTATAGTTAACGATTTCTTGAAATTATAGTACTATTTATCTCATTCAAAGAAAAATTGTAGTTTTGTCATAAAGGAATTGCGTCTGGGAAATAAATATGCCTTAACTGCTTTGTTTGTCTTTATATTAGACTATTAGTCAAAACTAGACAAATTAAAGCTTATTTTCCGAAAAGTAATTCAGACTGTCTAGATAAAATGCCTTATATGGCTTAATGGATAATTCTCTGTATAAAAATGGTACAATTTATATGTTTGAAATTTTTGCCATTTATCATCTACAAAGTAGCTTGAATTAAAAAAATATATTTTCTATTTCTCGAATACCATTCGGCATCTAATAATGAGGGAATATTGAGAAGGGAATATTAGGACGTATTTCATTTATTTTTAGTTTCTGATGGCTAATATATATATGTATATTATGTTAATTATTTTATAAGCAACTATTGAAATATATTTTATTTTGCATCATTATGTATTTGTTATTGATTATTAATTATTCCTCGTGTACAACAAATGTACAATTTGAAGGTTATAGAGATAGGTATTTCAAACATTTCCATGTACAAAATAATTTGTTTTCAAAAAATAAAGAAAGAAATTTAAAAAAAAATTGTGAAAGACATAATAATGAAACGAAATGAGTAAAAAGAGACATGAATAGAATAAAAGAAAAAAATCATATCAAATTAGTAGGTTGCAGAAATAAGTCTTTCAAACATTTCCCAAGCACAAAAGAATTTCTTATCAAAAAAAATGAAGAACGAAATTTAAAAAAAATTTTAAAACAACAAGTGAATGACAAAATAATTAAAAGAAATGAGTAAAAGGTGACAAAAATAGAACAAAAGAATAAAATCATATAGAATTCCCCCAAAAATTTCAAAACTGAAATTTCACTTCTAAAAGAATCCATATTTTTCTAAAACATGAGTATGAAACATGAAGTATTTATCAAAAATATGAGAACAACAACAATTACATATTGTTATTGTTCTCATTTCAACATGTTGTGCTTTCATTCAACCTTCTCTTATTTCAGCATGTTGTTTTCATATTTGTTGCTGTATATAATAATACGTATTTACATTTATTGTTCTCATATTTTTAAAAATACTTCGTTTCTTATTTTCATATTCATTATTATTTTAATATTCACATTATTTTTTATTATTTTTCCATATATATATATATATATGGAAAATAATAAAAATAAAACTTCAGTTATTGTAATTTTTGAAGAAGACACTCATACATTAGAAGCATACGTTTTCTAGAATATAATGTTGAAATTAGCATTATTTATATTTACAAGTATAAGCAAATTTTTCAAACGATATATTTGTCATATTTACAATGAATCTTTATCCATTTATGAAATTTATCACTGATATTCATATATTTAACATAAATGTAGAATATTTTATGTTTATAAAATTTAAGTTTTATATTTAGGTCTATATATAATAATATATTATTTTTTTTGTACATTTAATTTATATAAAAATTCTCCTGCTGTTTTGGATTTTTATCCATATGTCACCTTGATTATGTGGTTCAGGAGTTCTGCACATTCATTTGCATTTTTAAGAATGATAAGCACAAAAAAATTGTTTATTTATCACGACAAGTTTTCTAAATGAGAAGTTGATGAAAAAAGCACAGCAGTGTCTCGCATAATATATTTCAATGGACTGCAGCCAGCACTCTTCCGGCATCTAAGAATAACCCATAGAGTTGGGCTTTTTCCAAAGAATTTTAGAAGATGGGGAAAGAGCAAGGTTTAAGACAGTGCTAAAGAACTGAAACAAGCTGTGCTTTCTTTTATTCTCGGCTTTACTTTCAGAGTGAGTTTGGTCAGTATGGAAACGATAGATATATGGTGACTGGGCAGAAAGTAGCACAGAGTGTTTGTTTTTTAGCTTTTAGGAAAATAAACTATGCGTGCACAAGATTTATTTCCCCCCCTTCTTTGCGAGCAACCAAAGATAATGGTTTAGAAAGAGGTTTTTGCCCGGGGATCCAATATTTTTATTGGATGGTTGCGAGATTATGTGTATTTTTGTTAAAACTTTTCTTAGAGACTTCTTTTAAATTGTAGTCGTGTTTAGAAAGCGATACGAAAACTGGAAAAGTTCAATTGAGAATTTATTTTTCACTTCTTTAAAAATACATTCAAAATTGGGAAATAATCAGTTTGCTTTTCATTCCAGTAGAATTGCATCGTAAAGGAAATATTTAAACATTACTCTCTGAAGAAAAAAAAAGTTAAAAAACATTCAGGAGAAAATAATTCTTTATTAATAATTCTTTATTAATAAGGAAAATCACATTTGATTTTAATATGTAGATAAAGAGTCTTTAAAAGGAATGTGTTTTCTTTTATTTTTTTAATTTAAAGCCAGATTTATTTAGTTTAAAATATAAAAAAATGAATATATGTATTGAAAAAGAATTTAAAATGTGCATTTCTCAGAAAAATTTCAAAATATCAATCAATATGCAGCAATTTTGAATGAATCATATCAATGAATATGTAGCAATTGAAATTTCAAAATATCAATGAATATGCAGCAATTTTGAATGAATCATATCAATGAATATGTAGCAATTGAAATTTCAAAATATCAATGAATATGCAGCAATTTTTTTGTATAAATGAATTTGGAAAAATTATTATTTATTCAAACAAGAAAGGGAATAATCATCAAGGAATTTCTGCAGTTATAAACATTATTTATACAACTTGCATTAATTTAATATTTTCTAGATACAATTCATTACAATGTCATGATATAATGTTGTATTATTACTTTGCTATTTATTTCTATCATTTATATGTTACCGATAACGTAAAAAAAACCGGTATATTATAAAATGTCTAGACATATTTAGGCACTGAAGTCTGAGAATTATTTGAAAATGTTACATACGTTCTTAAACATTGTTTGTAACACAGAGGCATTCTACAAAATGACAAATGCTATTCGAGCAAAATAAGAAATGAAGGTCTCGATTAAGCTTTTGTTTAAATATATGTATTCAATATAAATAAGAATAATATTTTAAGAAATAATATATGAGTATATTTAAAAAACTTTTATTCAAACTGTATAAAAGAAAATAAAAGTTACATTAAAGGTGCTTATGCGTTTCTTATTAAAGAAGGCATATTAAAATATGAATTTATTTTTGGCCTCAAAGAATGTATTAATATTATTTCGAGTTAATTTTATTTCTTATAAAAAGAAAGCAGAATGTATTTCACATTTTGCCATTTTTTTTTGCATTTGGCTTTGTATAGAATTCCTAAGGAATGTGTTAAAATATTAATTATAGTTTGATTGGCCTAAGCATGCTGTAGAATGCTGGATTTCAAATCACACCAGTCACATATGAACAGATTGTATTTGAAATTACCTTCTTTTGATCTCTGATTTTTTTTAATACAACAGATCTTATATAAAATTGTGATAAGCAGTGAAAATGTACTCAAGTTAAGTGTTAATTGTATTATCCATGAAATAATATTATCTGTAACGAATAAAATTGTCTAATTTTTCATCTAAGGGAACTATAACTATTTGTTAATTAACCCTCTGACTGCGTAATTTTTTAAAATCATTATTTAAATCCGTTGTTTGCAAAAAAAGTGAATTGATATTATATGTTACACGATAATAATATGATATAATAAAAATATGCAAACATGTAAATAAACACTCTAAACTGCGAAAAATGCTGGATACAATAGAAAATGTACTGATTGCACACCCGCTGAAATCGTCGGATAAGCAGCTTGAAGGTTAACAGTTTAAAGGCTCTGACGAAAAATGTATGAAAAGGGTATTAAAGACACAAACAAGTACTATTAAACTCATAAGTAACGTTTATACACAGCTGTACAAAACGTTTGTTGACTTTCGGTTAACAAATTTACATTATTCTTGATAATTTCATATTTCGATTTATACATTTTTATATCTACTCACCAAATAAACATTCCCAACATTTAAATGAAATTCAGATTTATTTAGTAAGCTGAGCTTTAATTTATTAAACAAATATTGTCCTAGTTGTTATAACGTAATGAAAATGCATAATTGAAGCCAAACCATGTACAAGACAATTTCTCCTTTGTTTACCTTTCTGTTCAAAACTAAATCTCTCCCAAATTCTCGCTGGATGTTAGATGAAACGAAACAGACTTGAGTGAGGTCCATAACTTATCTTTCCTCTCCTTAGCTAAACTGTTCCTAACTTTACCCGCTTTATTTACCCAACCCTACAACTCTCGGGTTTTCGGAATTTACGATTCTCTGGATTCTCATCGTTGCAAGACATTCATTCATAGCTTTGCTGCTAGTTTTAAGAAATATACCGTGATTAAAATTTTGAGTTTTAGGTAGCCGGTCTTAGGATCACGTGACTCCCACCTCTCAAGGATAATCGTAGGAAATTAAGGTCAAGCTGTGCAGTTTTGTCAAGGGGAAAATTTCGGAGTGAGGGTCGCGAAATTCTCATTAACTTCATCCAAGTCCAGAGTGTTAAACATTCACGGGTTCAAAAGACGTGAAGTTTCTCCTTAACTTTTAAATGCCCTCCATTGATATTTTGGATTCTCTTTCAGAGAGAAAGAGTTAAATTAAAGGACATTACACTTTTCGAATATCATGAAGCGACATTTGTGAGACATTAATTATTTTATTATTGGATGTTAATTTCCATGGTTTTATAAGAGCTGCTATTAAATTCTGAAGTTACTGGCTATTAAATATCCCTGAGTAAACAGCATAAAGTTTTAGGAGTATTAATTATTTACAAGACGTGTGATTCAAGAGACGTGAAATTTCTCAATTCCCACCATTGATATTTTGAGTCTTTCATGATGAAGGAAAGGAACTGCATGTTTCAGAGACTGTGATACAATATTGTGCGAGAAATTCTTATCTCATTATTAATAGTTAACTTCGATAAATTGTAAAATATGTAGTTATTGGTCAATAAATATTATTTTAACCGTAAACAGAATAAAGAATTTCAGAAACTAAGGAAGTTATTATGCTTTCGAGACCATTTCTATCTATGGAATGAATGATTCAATTTGAAGATAGTAACTCAAATTTGAGTAAAAAGTCATCTATTTTTCTTAAGGAAAATAATATACTGAGTGTTTTGAAAGACACTGTATAATTTTGTTGCATGAAATATTGTAAGCATAGCTGACTATTTGCTCCTCACTTTAATGAATATTAATGAAATAAATATACTTATACATTCATTACTAATAGTTGTCTCTAAAAATGGAAAGTTATAATAATATATTATATATAAAATGTGTAAAAATTTGAGGAGTTCTAATAAAGCAAATCCTATGTAATCTTCCAGAATGTTTTTATAGGTTTCACTTAAGTTCAATAAAGCTATAAGGATGATCGGAGATTTTTTATTTCCGTCCTTTTTTTTTCCATCACTCTCCAAGAGGATGAAAAAAATAAGAATAATCGTTAAATATTATTCTTAAAAATGTTAGATTTAGCACATAATTTTGTGTGCATGTGTGTATATATATATATATATATATATATATATATATATACAAGTCATTTACTGCCGTTTGTAACCTTGGGCGGAGTTAAAAATAGCTTTTTTTTTAAATGTATGTCATTAATGGATGAGAAATCCCAAATTTTGTTTTGAAGTCTAGCAACCGAGACAATTTATTGATGTTTAATTTGACTATATATATCCGGATAAACCAAAATGTGAATAAATGGCAACTTTTATTATTTATGCTGATTCATAATATTCCTTCTTCACGGACCAAATTAAAGATTATTGCTAGACATTTCCTTTAATCAGTTTTTTTATTATTATTATTTAAGATTCGGAGTTGTATTTTTTCTGTTAGTGGATTACTATGTGTTTCAATCTAACTTTAGTGATTAATTTTTATTTCAAAGTTTTGAGTAAGCATTACAACTATAAAATGAATAGTTATCAATAATATTGAAGGTTTATATACAAATTTGAGGAGTTTGCTTTGCAACAAGAAATGGAATAAATGCTTAGTTCATATTGTAAAAGGTTTGCTACTAAATAAAAAATTATGGGATATACTCACACATTAATAATTTTATGAGTAACGTTGATAAAATTAGACTCGATTAGGGTGACACTTGAATTCATATGTACATTAAAAAAAATGTCTTTTTAATAATTATAATAATATTTCTAGTAAATGTGTGACAAAATTACCTGAATCAATATATATTTGTTGCGGCTATTCAAGAAATGCATCGTATTTAAGCGTAAAACTTGATAACTTATTTTAGAAATTTATTAATACAAAAACTTATGTATATATTTCTTGTATTAATTGCTATTTGAGATAAAATTATGCTATAATAAATATTATCTCAATCAATTTTGGCTTAAAAGCATTATTCATAGAATAGAAAGTCGTACTACAACTGCACTTCAGCTGTAAGATAAGATATTCAAGGAAAAGTATTTTTTGTTATTGAATTCAAATTTTTAGAAGCAATCATTTTCCTTCTTATATAAAGGTTTCAAATTCCATTCCTTGTCATGATTCTAAAGCATCAGAACATGAACTACTTATTCCAAAAGATTAAAATTTTTATCAGATTTCAAACCAAAATCTTCTTAAGAAAAATGAAATGTGAATCTATTTCTTAATCTCTCTGCTATAGAGAGCGATAAAAGTTCTTTTATTTTTCAAAATTATGCAGAATTCTATAAATTCTAAAAATTAATTTGCTTTTGGATGGCAGTGCAATAAGTTTAATTGAAATCTTTCCTGAAATTGGAAAATTTTAATAAGAAACTCCCAGAATTATGGTTTAAATTACCATTGTTTTTTTATTAAATTTATTCTTTTCAAAACCATGTATTGCGAAAATAAAATCATCAATATAGCAAACAAAATTCAAATACAAAAATAAACCCATGAATTATTCTTTTCATTGTACAAAGTAAAATTAATTCGAATAAATAAATAAAAAATTCAGAAACTGATCTTACCATTTAATCGTCAAAAATTATATTGTATTTTAAAATATTTATTAAATAATGTTTATTAGTTAAAATATAAATATTTTAATCACAGTATTGAAGGAAATCAATCATATTGCGAATTATTGTCTTTTTTACTATTTTTTTCTTCTATATGAAACGCCATAGATTTGTAGAAAAAAATTAAGGAAACAAGATGAAAATATGATGATGTGGATTGTTGATGTATTAATAATATATGTTTGTCTCTATCCATTTTTTACGTCTCAGAATTTATTGCAGCAGTTTTGAAAAATAAAAAAGAATTATAGATTGATCTGTAAATAGTTATGTTTCATTCTCGGCTATTAAATTTTAGTCCAACTTCTGGTGATGTATTGATCGAATTTAGTCTGACGAATACCAGACATATTTTCTGATATAATAAAAATACAGAATTAAATCGACTAATTCATTTTAACTACAATTTAACTAAAATAGGTTAAAATTACTACTTGAACATCATAATTTCTGAACCCAAATAAATTTCCATTCATGGATTCATGTGCCGTTTAAAGCAAAATATGATAAATATGTTTGATACGTATTTATTTTGAAACTAATTTCATCATACTCTGATAATATAATTAAATCATAATTTGTGTAAACTTTGTAAATGCATTTTGCTGCTACTCTTATATAAAATTTTTATTTATTTATTTTGGGACATATAGATTTGTTTTGCTTTCTTTATTAATCATTGTAAAGTTTTATTTAAATATTTGAATGTTTATTGCATGTATGTTCAGTACAGAGATGTTAATGAAACATTAATATACATTTCAAGAATTTTAAAAAATTAATGGTTTTTAACTTCAGTTATAAATTCTCTTAATGCTCCTTAGTGGCAATATGCATTTTAAATGTAATCGCGAAGAAAATATAGACTATCCCACAAATATATATATAATTATATACGAGTATATATAAGTATACATACGGTGTATACAAGTATATATACATACCGTGCATTTTACAAAAGCAGCAATTCAGTTAATCACTTTTTCTAAAAAATGTATGTATTGAAATATATAATTAGTACTCTTTTAATTTTTTGTCCATATATTTCACATTCAAGAAAATGAAAAGAATTTTTTAACAATATTTTTATTTTACTTCAAAGTTTAGAAAGCATTCAGTTAGGCATTATTTGATTGAAAAAAGTAACATCTTAAAATAATCAGGTTCTTTCAATGAACCTATGACAATTTTAATTTTTGAAGCTTTTTACTTTTCTTTAAAATTAACTTTTAGTTACTGAATTTAAAACTAATTTCCCTTCTGCTCGATTGCAGATGTTTAGATGAACATTTCTTTCTTTAAATCTCAAATTTTTATTTCTAATTATTTTTTTCTTATAAAACTTTTCAAACGAAAGGCATTCTGTTGCTAAAGCAAAATTCTACAGCAAAGATATTACAAAATTAGCATGAATTATGTCAAAAATATTACAAAAGATCACGGTGACTTATATTAACTTAATCTTGTTAACTGTTAAAATCTCACTTAACTTTATTTTTGTTATTACCACATTTAAATGTTTATGTTCCTGTTTCATTAATCATAAGTCTAATTTTACTGACTTAACGAGCAATACTTACTTGAAGTAACTTCATTACATTCCTTTACACACTCTACTAAAATGGTTAAAAATAATTATCAAAGTTCGAATAAATACTGGTAGATTACCGTGAAAAGTGCATAACGCTTATAAATTCTAAACCATCCGTAAACTGAGTAAGCACAATTCATGTGGTAATTTTATCTTCTCTCTTCCCCTTTCGCATTTCAGGAATAGTTGTCCTAGCGCATTTGAACAGAACTACAGCTTCGATGGCGATCCATTTTTCCCGGCCCGTGCTTTTGCAGCAAGAGGGAAAATATTACACCAGAGGGATTTCCTTTCCGACGACGGAAAATCTCTTAAGCACTTTAACCTCTCTAAGAATCAAATTATCTGCGAAACTTTTAAAGGAACCAGGTCCTCCCCTGAAAGGTGGGAAACTCGAATTACTTCATTTCACTTCAGGAAAGTGTCCCGCGTTCCGAGCATACTTGGAGCGAACGTTGATATATACGGAAAGCCGTTCCAGAGGGTCGCCCCGGCAACTGGAGCATCTTACCAATGATGGAAATTCCTCATTAACGCCGTGCTCGAGAATTTTAGTCCAGAAATCGCGATAAACCGGGAAAGATTTCCAACTCCCCTTTTGGAAGAGGAAGACTATCTCTTTAATGACCAGGAAGTGTACTTGGCGAGTATGGTGGAACAAGTCCGCTGGAAAAAGTTAATGATTGCTGCAAATAATTGGTGAAGGGGGTTTAAGGTGATGGCGGCGACACCCTGCTTTGACAAACTCCAAGTCCCCTATTCTCAGTAAAACCGGTTTCTCCTCTATAAGAGGCAGGTTCTTTGTGTAATGGTCAGTTTAGATTTTTATCTGAACTTTTATTGCAGACTTGGATTTTTATAGGGATTTTGTTTAGAAAAGTGTAAGTAATGCTCTCAAAAACGATTCAATGTGGTCATAGATATATTTATAAATCTTTTAAAACTATTTTTCCTTGTATTCCATAACATAGTTAAGGTTTAGAACTAAGTAATACGTATATGTATTCCATTGTGTATGCTGAAATGAAGGAAATTATCATTTGTAGAAACAGGAATAATAAAATATTATCAATTATTTTTTTTATTAAATCAATGAAAGATAATGCTAAACAAAATATTTGCAGGTTTGATAATTGGAAATTTTATATTTTAAAGTAAACGAATTCAATTAACTTCTATAAATGGAATTTTTTAGACCTCCCTTTATTATATTTCATATTTTTGTCAAAAAAATTTAATCGATTAATAATTTATTTCGATTAATTTTAATATAAAGAAGATATAAATTTTATTAGAAGAAAAAGGTATTACATTTGTTAGTAACGATGAAATGATCTTCGATTACGAAAAAATCTTTGCATTGAATATAATTTATGAATTTTGTAAAAATATATTTAATACTTTAAAATGATTCCGGGCCGCGGTGGCCTGGTGGTAAAATCTTGGCTTCAGAACCGGATAGTTTCAGATCCGAGACCAGGTTCCATCTAAGAATCGTCGTGTAAGCGGATCAAATGCACGTTAAATTCGTCTCGGCCAAACGTGCTCCCGCTGGTGCGGTGTGGAAGCTCGGAGAGGGGGATGCCAACTCAGGTGTCGTCCTCGTCATCTGACCACTGTTCAAAATTATAATGTCCATTCTAAAATAGCCCTAGTGTTGTTAAAAAAACTGGACGTTAATATAACTAAACTAAACAAAATTGGTTATGTTTATTGGCATTGTATGTTTATTTTATTTAAATTAAAGAAGGAGTGGTTTTTTCCTTCCACTTCTATACTGGTTATATGAATGGATTCCATATTAAATGTTGAAGAAATATAAAATAATATAATTTTATATAATTTGCTGAAGAAACAATTTATTTTTATTGTCTTCAGAAGTTTAATTGTTATCTTGCAGTAAACATAAATTATACTCTTATAAAAAAAATTCCTTACATATCTAATTCTGTATTGGTGTTATATAATAATAATTCAAATTATTCCTAATAATGCAAATTTAGGTTTACTCGAAGCCTTTCAATAAATAGAGAAGGTTTTCAAATGGCTTAAAACATGTCGTTATTTTTACTTGGCATATAACTATCTGTTGAATTTCCTGCCATTTGTTTTAAGTACTAACTATACCCTGCTTTGCAAATAGCAGGTGCGGAGAACAGAATTTACGCTGATGTATTCAGTTAAAATACCGTAAACAAAATAAAATCCATTTTCTACTAATGTCTCTTTTGTAATGTCTTGGGTCGTAAAAAAACCAAAGTACGTAACATCAGAAAAGATTTAAACACGATTTGCCCGAGGCAAAAGGAGGAGCTCATTTCCTTTGCTTTTGTTGCTTTCAAGCCACAAATGTCTTATTTCGAAGCTCAGAACCCAAAAATTCCGTCGTTGTAACATTCCGTAATGACGATAATTCTTTTGTTTGCCTCTTTAAAGTACAAGTTGAATATCATTTGTGAATTCTGTTTAAGAAAAAAAGTTTTGGTTTGTAGAAAATTATTAGTATTTCACCAAGAATTCGAAACATTATTTGTTTGGTTTTTAATGTTACTTTCTAAATATTCAGTATAGGGCTAAGTTGCAAACAGATCCTACATCCACAATAAATCATTGATTCGGATCGACCAGTTCATGTTTTATGGAAACATTGTGGAAGTTGTATGTGTATATTTCGATCAAAGATCGAATGTTGTTTTTGGCATTGGCAGCAACATACATCTTTTTGAAACCGCCTCTATTTTCTTTATTATTTTTTTAAATACAATGCGATTGGTTTCCGGAATATTGGATATGGTATCGGTTTGGCGAAAAAATATTGCTACTTAAAAAGCGTTTGCTTTGTCCGTAAAATAATATCGATTCGATAACCGATATCGCTTTTATAATCAGCCAAGTTTTGTTTCTATATCCCTCCAGACATAGAGAAGCATAAAATACATCATTAATAAAGAAATAATAGGGCAGAGCCATTAATATTTCATATATTTTTTTATAAAAATGAGCTCTAAATGATATCTCCGAAAGTCTATTTTTATGATTTATAGTCGCTTTTAAAATATATATTTCATAATTTTGCTTTTTCATCGGAATGAATGAAGTTCTTTAGTGAACTGAAAAAAAAACAATTCGTTTTTTCTCAGTATTTAATTAAGTTTTATTCTATGGAATATTTCACCTTTTTTTATCAGCATTTTAATAGCACAAAGGCAAAAATCATTTTTTATTAAGATAACATTCCTTTGCTTTGGAACGAGGTGAAACAAAAACAGAAGCTAAATTTATTCATAGCATAACTACAACTGTATTCGTTTGTTCATTTATTTTTCTCCCAGTGCTTTATTATCGTTAAACTCGGAACGTTTTAGCCTGAAAGAATTTAGAAATCGCTTAAGATGTTGTGTGAAAAGCAAACGATTTTCTTATGCTCTTGTTTTTTAAAGAGTAGAAATAATGTTTGAATAATTTATTTCTGAGAATCTCCAGATGGGAAGTATATTCAGAAAAAAAAAGATGAAAGAAACATGTACCATTAGGTTTCCAGAAACAAACATTTTGTTTCAAAGTTGAATGAACTACTTGTACTCTATTTATATTGCAAAATATCATTTAAATAACTGCGTAAATCAGCATTAGTAATTAAAAAAATACACATAATCAAATATTTAAATCAGATTCATTTCTAACTAAAGTGGGACATATATTCAAGTGATAGTTAGCTTACTATTAAATTATACATATATTACACATTTGCTTTACAATTTTAACATATTTTATATTTACATCCTCAATTTTACAAATTTATGTATTTCCTGTTTTCTACGAATTGATATGTATTATATGAATACATAGCAATCCGTAGAATCATATCATATATCAATCATATCATATCCGTAGAATCATACATATTGATATGTATCCGTAGAATACATATCAGTCGTTTTATTATATGAATGGTATGCGATATTATTAAAATAATTATAAACGAGAGGGATTGAACATGGTAAGAGACATTCATATTCTTCAAATAATAATCATAAATTTCGACTAACCTGTATGTTTAGACTAATATGATAAATTATTATATGAATTTGAATGAATATAATATATAAATTTCCGACAATGTATGTCATGTGGGCATTCTACAGATTACCTGGATATTAATGGGTTGCGAATGAAATAGTAAAATGTTTTGAATACGTTTTATACTTTTTCTAAGAGCAATAAATACTTAGGCATTCTGTAGAATTACAAATGCTATTTAAGCAAAGTATGAAAAAATATTAATAAAGGTATTGCTATGAAAGGAGATTAAAAGCATCCTGAAGAAAATTTTTATTCACGATGTATAAAGGAAAATAAAAGATTTAGAAGAAAAAAAAATGAGTCTTTATCATTAAAGAAAATATAACACACAAAATAAAATATGAACCTGCTGTTTGAATCAGCGATGGATATAGTTTTATTTTGAATTTCATTTTATTTTATTTATTATTAAAAGTAGAACAATCATGTGAAATGGTTTATAATGAAATATAATTCATGTTTTATCGGCTTCTCGATTTGCATTGAATAAAATTAAAACACCATTAAAGAAAAGAGCTCAGAAAAATTTACAATTTAACGAATAGTTACATATTATTATTATTTTATCTCTAACTGAAAAGTTAATTAATGTTTTGTAAAACCCACATGTTAAAAAAAACACATTTATAGTATATGTTTTTTTTTAATTTGTCGTTTATCATTTTACTTTATTTGTTTAAAAATTCATTTATCTTTAAAAGAAAAGTAAATATTCATTTCCTAACCTATTATTTTATTCTATTTTCATTTAGCTTGTTAATTTGTCTATTTAATTTGCTTTTTCTTAACAATACACACGTGTATAACTACAAATTGATGTAAATATTAATTACGCAATTAATATTACGCAAGTTAGTTAATTAGATACAAAATTAGAAACGTGCAATTAACTTATTATTTTTAAAAACTGATCAATAGTGTTGTACTTGTTTTGTTTTCATTGAATACGAATTTTATTGCATACGCGTTTTCAGCAAGGGGAAAAATCATTCCTATCGTGTGATTAATTTGGATTGGATCTACACAAATAATACGAACATATGCACAATTTTGTCCATTTGTGTCTTACCTATGTTTCCTTACACTGCTAATAGTTGTATCTATTACTAATAAAAGAAAAAAAGTTACTGCGCCCCAATATTTCAATGCTGTAGATGATAGTCCTTTTGATAGTCAAGATTTTCATCTTTATACGATGTCTTGAGATTTCATCTAGTCGTAATTTAAAGGCCAATTTTTAAAACCTCCGAGATTTACCCCTTTCATATGCAAGCACACATGAATTTGAAACAATTCCATCGGGTAAAAGTATAACAAACTTAGTATTAACCTAAAATTATCAGTATTTTTCATTCGTGACATACATGTTTCGAAATTCGTATAATCATTACAACCTACAATGAATTCTTCTTATTCCGGCACGAATATATTCAAACTTTCTTATTCTTTTTTTTCCCCTGTTAACATCGATTCATCGGCGGCGGTATAGGACACGCCAATCAATAGAATATTCTGGAGGTGGGCGAAGTTTCTGAATGTGAAGGCCTACTTAGATTTGATTTCGAACAGCTGGTGCGAAATACTTTTTTCTCGATTCTTGACAGCATTGATTTCTTCCTAGCTGTGTGACACAAAACATAAGTTACCTGATAAACAAGAAATCAATATTGGATGTCTAGGCTTACGTGTGTGACAAACAATATCATATATATATATATATATCGATTCATTTCTTGAAAGTATATAAATAAATAATTTTATTTGCGATCAATTTACAGAAACGTATCCTGTATTTTATTATTAATCATAGTTATGATTTCTTATATTTAATTTTGATGTCTATATTTTGCACTTTAGGAAATAAACATATTTTAAGTATTTTTCACGACTTTTGTGAAGCTACTCACTCTCACTTAATCTATGCGATTCTTATTTATAGTTGCACGAGTTGTATGATTATTTTAAATACTCATATGACACATCATTTTGCTGGCTAAGCGTTCAATCCTCATTTAAATTTTGTTTAACTTTATTTTTCTTCACGTTTTGCTTCGTATATACTAAGATTTCTCTAGATCCAAGAATATAATTTTATCAATGATTAGATGATGCGAGTTTTTTCTTTTTGATTTTGAAAAAAAGTCTTTCTTCTCTCTTACTGATCTAAAATTTGTTATGAATGGATTTTAAAATTTGTTTTAACATTACATTTGAAATATGGATTGATTGAAGAGATTGGGCAATTGTAAATAAAATAAGTTTATGGTGTAAGTACACACTAGAAGGTATTTTTTAATTTTAACTTTAACAATCTAGTTTTTTCACAGTAGTTCATTAATATATGTTTAAACTCATTTCAGTGAGAAAAAAACCATATTACACTATTTAATAATTAATGAAATAATACTTAATGAGCTAATTAGCATATTTTTTGAAACATGATATCTTAAATTCTAATTTGTACAGACACACAATTCTAGTTAGAAATTATGCTTAATATTAGTCTTCAAGTTGTCTGCCTCAATCAAGTAATAAAAATATATAGTTTTTTTAAAACAATTTTTTCATCAACGATGAATAGAAATAGCCAGATTTTTTCTGTCATTTTAACTTTTAAATGCATATTAAAAATTTATTTCTATAAATATAACTTTGATTGAGGCGCAAAACATCCACTGTTTTATGCAGATTATTTTGATATGTAAATAAATGTATTTGGTTAATTTCTTGCTGAGTTATGATTGTTTGAATGTAGCAACATAGTGGAAAAATATCATTCATTCTTCATAAAATGAGTTTAAAAAAATACTGAAACTACAGTTTTTAGTGAAAGTACCACAAAAAAATAATAATGACTCGAGAAATATTCCGAATATTGACAACATCTTTGTATCGTTTGAAAGTTAAAGAATCAGAGAATATTTTGAAACAATAAAAAAATATTCGATATTTTGAACGATTTTCGAAGTTTCAAGTGTGTACGTACACCTTATGTAAGACTGGAATCCACTAATAGACGAAAAATTCTTATACCACATAGCATTTATATCCACCCAACCCGAAGATACATGAATTTAACTGAATGATCTGGATGCCACAACAACAATAAGACAGAAACTAGGAATACTAAGGGCCATCACTGGTCATGGTACGATCCCTCCCATAGGAGGTATGTTTCATCATAAGCGGAGAGGATAATCCATTTCTAAAACATTCTTATGTTCAGCAGGCAAGTGAGAGTCAACTATTATACTAGAAACTTTTCGTACTCCTATCTGGAGTATCCCAACTGAAGCTACTTTTACGTATAGTGATATTTCTCCTCATTAGAGGGTGGGGGTGATCATTATAGTAATTACATTAATATAATTTTTATAAATAAACTGATTTTTGTTATGAAATTATTTTTTTCTGTATACCCATGTGCACATAATGTTCGGCCTTTTAAATATGAAAGATTCAACGAAGGATAACGTAAAATTCAAAATTTCTAATCATTTTTTCAAAGGTTTTTAACATTTTGAGTTAATATCATCATTAAAATGTTATAGAATTTCTGTATCAATTAAATAATTCCACAAAAATTCATTTGAAGAAAATTTATCTTATTACTTTTAAGGCAAGAAGAAAGGCTTTTTTTTATTGGGAATAGGTGCTGTATTTTTTTTTGTCTAGATTGTTTCAGAAATTTTCAAATGCGAATCCAAATAAATATTTTATTAGTTAAACATTTCTAATGAACAGTTTATAAGAAATATTAGTAAATACTCGTTATAAGCACAAAATGGTCTCGATTCAATGCAACAACATTGTGAAAAATATTCATCTAAGTTGTTTATTATTCTGAATTTATCACTAGGGGAATACATTTCTCAATCGTCATAGAACACGAATGCGCCTCAAATATTTCACGTAAAAGGCGGGAAAATTGAATTCTATAACTGCATTGTTTATTCCACAAGTTTTTGTCGGCTGATATCCTACACACTTGATCATTATCTGCACCGGAATCTCGCGCGTTAACTTCCTCTAACCGAAACAAAAGAATCGGTGATTATTTATTCTTCACCTAGCTGAAAGAACCGACTTTTTCATAAAGAATTCCGACACTTTGTCCGCGATCCTGAACATAACCATTAACCTGTTGCGCATACCAAAGAGTGTAAAAAGAAAAGATCTGCATTTAACGACACGATGGCGTCTTCATTCGTTAAGCATTGGGAAGCTTCAACTAATTGGAGGAAAGCTCGTCTTTGTGGAAGACCACTTTCTTCTCTGTACTTTTGCAGTTCTTCCATCCTTTTTATTTATTTCTTTTCTTTTTTCTATCTCTTCCTATATATTCTTTTCTTCTCTGGTCTTTTCATCGAGTTGCTGTGCTAGTTACTGTGTTGTTGCTCATTGAATGGGACAAGCCAATGCAAGGAAGGTTAACCACCATTTTTCCTTTGGATCTCTGCCTCTCATTACGGGATGCGTGCGTCTTAAAAAGGAAAAATGGTCATGCCCCAGTGATTGGGGAACGGATTCCAAAGGTAGGAGGATTGCTGCTGATAGTGGATATCCCATCACGATAGATTTCTGCAGAAGAAAAATTCCCCTTTTGATAAAAAAAACAGAGATTGAATCAGAAATATACACCATTAATGATGGATCTGAAAGGTTCCCAAAATATCAGATGAAGCGTATTATTACCATTAGACCTCTGGGATTTGCTGCTAAATGCTTATCTTAAATAACAGAAACTATCTTTATAAGATTTTCAGTTAAGCTGAAAACTTTATAAAGGTACTTTCTACCTTTTACTTTAAAAAAAGAATTAAGTACAATAAGATGAAATAATACTGATTTCGTTACTATTTTTATAAATATATCATCAGAAATAATCTTTAAACTTGGGTTAAGAGTATCTTATCAATTAAAAAATAATAATGCATGATTTTTAAATTTAAAAAATTGAATAGCTTTAAAAATTGTGATAAAATCACTAAATACTTGCGGGTCGCCTAAATTTTTTTTTAAATTTTACAAATAAACAAATTGTCAAATTTATGTGTTAATTCATGATTTGAATAAAAAAAATATTCATTTATATTGGTTATTTTAATGCGATATATTGCCTTTTGAATAATACCTTTTAGAGAGGAAAAAGATATTTTTTATATCATTTTATCACAAAAATATTTCTTCTATTTTTAAATGTTCTATTTAATTAAATAATAGTATCATTTCATGTTTAGTAGCTTAATTACATTAGGGCATAATATTTTACTATGGCTAAAGAATGTAAGAAAATATACATCTGTTTTTTTACTAAAATATTTGTACTTTCATGGATTTAATCTGAACTGGAATGCCGTGACGATTGTGATGAGGAACTCCTAAAGTTATACCCAATGCCAAAGATAAATTTTTATCAAATAATATATGTTAAACATTTAAAACAGGTTATAACCTGAAAACAAAAACAAATTGAATAATCGGTTGTCCTTTAATTTGTAGAACATCGATCGAATTTCTTTTGTCAAAGAATTAACGAAAATCTGTAACATGAATAAATTGTTTCTATTTATTCAGAATATTCTGTGGTATTCTGAATCAGAATGATTATTTAGTCCAAATGACACAAATTAGTCCAAAATATTGTTTCTCAAGTAATAGCCTATATGTATATAAAAGCCGACATAAAAGTCGAAGAAAGCATGAAATTGCGAAATGGAATATATTGTAGCAAAATTTATGCAGCAACTGAATCCTCAAAAGTACTTACTGAGGCGCTCATTTCATTTCCAAAATGTGATTAATTTTTAAATTTGATTAGCTTTTATCTTTTATCATTGTTTATATTTAAAAGTTTTAATTCAAATATTATTTAGTAATTTTGGCTTAATACTGATACTTATTTATTGATTAGTTGCCAACTTTGTTTTTTTCCAACGTATTTCCTGAGATTGGTTAACAAATTTAATTACAAACATAAAGGCATTTATTCTCAAAATTGGCCAAGAGGCTATTTTTATGCCCCCCAAAGCCAATAAAACAGGTTTTATTTCTAAAGCCCACTTTCAGTACAGGACGAATTTAGTTTTTATGCCCTGTGTTAATCAATCAAAATTCCCGTCATTAAAATACTCACGCAATATCTGGCAACAATAATTTCAGTTTTACTGCTTAAGGGGAGGGGGTAAATACGAAAGAGGGCTATAGCAATGGTGACGTCAGACCCACATCAAATAGGCCATAAAAATATGCAAACCATACCGAAATATTTCCATACGAAAGCCAAAATAGCTCTCTGACATGGCAAGCGCTCGGGAGTTAAGCCTTTCGCGACGGCTACAGGACGCCCCTCATAAATTGTCCTGCTGAAAGAGCCATTTGCCCGTTGGAAAACGAATAATGGTAGTCAATGGTTGGAGACGTCCCACCAGCGGTGTGGGTCGTATATGCTTGCCAGGATACCACAGCAAGAAATAAAAAAATAAAGAAAAAGCTTGGTTTTTACATAAGCCCGTTTCCTGAACCTGCAGACTCGGCACACTTTTCATGGAAAAAAATGAATCGAAAAAGGCAATAATAAAATGCTTTGGTGTAGGTGGCGTGGAGTTTTTACGCGGCGGAGACGCATATTTTGAACGAGTGGACTTTTACAGTTTTCGAACACCCTTTCCTCTCCACCACCATGAACCATTTTTATTTCTTTTCGTCGATCCATATCTCTGAAGTCTTCCGTTTTTGGTGGAATGGAAAGATATTTATTTGTATTGCGAAAGAAGCAAAGGTTTGGTCAGCGAAAAACGGATACTTAGCACTGGAACATCTGGTTATGTTTAGACTGATGGAAAAAAATGATGAATCTCGCTTTCAACACTTTGTATTGTTTGTTGACTTGGCTATTTGGAAATGAGATGCACTTTTTTTGTTGTTTATTGTAGAAGCAGAATGCCTATTATTCTAAGAAATTGCCTGTTGTCTTTTAGCATTCGATATTGTTTGTTCTTTCGGAAAATGTACTTTCAGATTGCATTATTCAACTAAAAAATGGTTTGTTATATCCAACTGTTTGGAGAACTAAATAAATCCATTGATGTGTTTGGATGATCATATCTTATATAATAAACGTGATATATGTTTTTGTAATAACTATGAGATATGCTGGTTTGCAAGTTCAAAATCCTAACGATTGTTTGTGGTAGTTGATCTCAAACAACATATTTTTAAGTTTTTTTTTTTAATCCATCTTAAAATAGAAGCAAAAATATTTTACCTTACGCTCATAGATAAATGAGTTCAGCACTTGTTTTATACTAAACTGTATGCAATATTAATTTTAACTAATTTATACAAGCTATTAAAATAATTTGAATGTGCACTTTTTATATTTCAGTGAAAATGTAATTAATCTGTAATAATCTGTTTGTGTAATAAATGCATTGACATTTTTCAATAAATAAATAAATAAAAATATAAATAAAAAACTGGGTACAAAGTAGAAAATATTTGTATACATGTTTTATTTCATAATGCTTTATGTAGAAATTAGATGTACTCATTTATTGATTGAATACAAGTTTTAGATTAACATTAGAAATCTCATAACATTTTCTTGTATTTGTTAGAAAAAACACTGGAAATACGTTCTTATGAAATCGACTATAAAATCACAAATTAAAAATCTTTCATAAATTTAATTAAAATAAACGTGTTCCTATCATTTCTTGCTTAAAGGATATTTGATCTTTAAAAAAAGTATCATCAAAAATTAAAAGCAGACAAAACATATCTTTTATACAAAGTAATTAAATTGTTCTTCAATTGAACTAAAAGTAAAAACCCAGATTTATTTAGATTTCGATTGAATTGAAAAGTGTGTTTGTTACAATAGTGAAAACATAACCAATTTTTTGATTCTCTTTCTACAAAAAAGATCAAACTGGGAAAATTTTATATTTTATTGTTTTGTTGTATTATGGTTATATAATTTTTGTTTTACAAAAATAAAATTGGATTAATCGTCTAGCCCAGTATTACAACAATAATCTCAAAATTCCTTCATTCTGAAAATTTTTCTACATTCTATTCGAAAATAAAGAATTCAATAGGTTAATATTATTTCTTAAATTTCTATTCAAAATAAAGACTACTCTAACTAACTAAATATTCTGAAAACTCTGTATTTTCATTGTTAATTCTGTAACATTTAATATAGATAAATCTCCTCAGAAATAAAGGCAAACATTGATTTGATATTCACACCTAGAATAATCAGATTCTCAAATCAATCAATGAAAATGATGCACTGCTATTCAGGGTAAAACTTGATCCATTATAATCATTTCCCCGACCAATATATCATAAATCATCTAAAAATTATTTAAAACTGAAAGCTTAATTTCTGACATATTAAAGAGAACACAAGATTCTTCATTCTATAAATCTATTTTCGAAAAAATGATATTATAGCTAATTCTGCAAGGTTTAAAATAGATAAAAATCTCAGAAATAAAGGCAGAACATTGATTTGATATTCACGTTTAGAAAGAACAAGGTCCCAAATCAGTTAGTGCAACTGATGCATTGTTATCCAGGGAACAATCCTTCAAACTAGACACCGAAGCCACTTCCACCTAAACAGAATCCTATTTATCTTGGTAACTTTGTTGCTGTCTCAAATGTAGGTGGTGTTACTCCCCTGGATGTTATTGATCTAATTATAGGTGCTGCAACTTTAGTTGAGAATTGAACGACTCTTTTTCTGTGATTCAAAGTAATTTCGGTATGTCCACTTCAATTTTCATCTCAAAATGGTACAGGAAGGGTGAATTTATTTTAGTTTATTTTCTCTAAACCAATTTAGGGTTCATTTTGTTTGGTACTTTAAAGAGAAAAAGAAATAATGTCAGAAAAGTCGAAAAGAGATATGAGCAGGACAGGATAAGTAGACTCAAACATAAATGGTGCCAAATGTTGTAAGAAACATAGTGTACTGAATATGAATTATTAATTCTGAAATATTGTAATAATAATTATAGGCGTGAAATACTTACTAATATAACATTAGAGACTATCTAGATAATGATTTAGTCAAACTTTAGGAACTGAGACGGAAAATATATGGTCTTCTTTTTTCTTATTCTTTTTCTTAAATCAATTTAATTATATCTATAGCATCTCTGTTTCCCCTTGTGCAGAGAGTGCCCACTTGTGGCGTTTTGCAGGGGATATGCAGTTGAACGGGAGACATGCATCCTGAGATCGACTTTTTTTTCCATGAGCAACCTTTGCGCTAACGCCGAATGCTTTCGGCTAGTAACGGTGAAATCCCTCCACCATACTTTCTTTAACCTAATTGTCTATGTGTGTTTGCAAATTTTGTAGTGTACTTTAAAGATTGTGTTTTAAAGATGTGTACTTTAAGATGTACAGTATGTGTACTTTATGTATGTAGATGTATGTGTACTTTAAAGATGTTTGTGTAAATTAAAAATATTATATTTAAAACCGGACAGTTCCTTAAAAAATCACCACACTCACAAAATCTCTACTTTTTCCATATGCGAAAATCCAATTGAAGTAACAAAAATTATAATCGCATTGTCTATCTTGCTTATACTTTTCCTTAAATCATTTTAGTTATTTCTATCTTTTCCTTCTGAAAAAAACAAATTAAACCAACAAAATTTACAATTCCAGATTCTTTTGTGGAATAAGAAAAAATTACAGAAAAAGAATTTAGAGGGAGAGTTAAAATTTATAATTTATACAAAAATTGCCAATTTTCATAAACATATCTATATATTTATACTCCAATTTTACTTATCTTTTGTCTTGTCTTGAATTATTTGTTCTTTTTAAATTATATCATGGATTTTTTGAATTTCTTAAGCCCTGACCTTACTTTGTATTTTAATATATCTTATATCAGTACTTATAAAGAAAAATAAATATTACATTGAACTATAGATTTTATTATTAAAAATGAAAATTGATATTTTATGAATTAAAGACAGTATAAAACTATATTTGCAGGAAATGTTGCTTTAAAATCACTTCTTGATTCGCAGCATTTCCTACAATCTGGAATTGTAGTTTTTATCGCTTTTTTAGTCTTTATTTTCTTAGAAAATTTTTTATCGCTTTTTTAGGAGGAGTATTCAAACGATATGTAAAACTGATTTATTGCTTACGATCATTATCAAGAATTTCGACTATGCAGATAAATAAAATATAATGATTTAGTTAACGAGTTTGTGCTACTCTGAATTCAGTGAGAAACTCAGTAGGGGTTTTGAAATACATTTATTGGACTATATTTGTTTTATGGCGAAAGTATTTAAAATTTAGAATAAAACTTCAGCTACCAAACATAAAACTTTTAACGTACACAACAGATATTTGCTTCGTGGTAATGATTTTTCTTCTTGCCTGAAGGAAGGCATATTAGAAATGTGAAGTAAATGTTATTTTTCTGATTAATTTTCAGAACTGTTGAGATAATATGATTTTATAGCATTTCTGAAATTCGCAGTTTGAAATGTAGAATGCAATGAAGGTATATTGCTTAAATGCATATTTTGAGCTAAAAATTTGACTAAAACTATAAGCCCTTATTGCAGCTGGATTCTATATTTGAATAAGCGTTAGAATTCTAACAAGTACGAGTTTTACCACCAGTAGCACTCATTTATTTCGTAAATTAGAGTATCATTTATTAAGCTGAGATTGATGCAAAAATACTTGCATAAATTTGTAGCGCCGGATATCGCAATTAATTACTTATTATGTCCATAATTCCTTATCATACCTGTAATATCCTGATAAGTATGCCTTCTTACATTCAGGGAATCAGGACGAAACAAGATTTGAATTTCTGAAGTTCAAAATTCTGAATCGCAAGTTGGAGTTTCTTCTCCCTGATCTTCTCATAAACAGAGTGTGCATTGAAATTCTTCTATTTTATAGTAACTTGAGAGCGTCGACAATTATTGCAAAAAACATAATGTCTCCAAATATAATGAAGTTATATTTGGTACTTGATAAAAATTTATTGCAGCGACCCCTGGCAGGAAAGAACGTAGTTAAGTGTTCTTATCTCGGAAATGGACCAATCTAGGTATTAGGTATTCCTATCTAGGTGAAAGAAATATGGGAAGAAGTCAATTATAATATTGAAGAACATTTTTGATTTATTCCGAAAAGATATTTAAAGCTCAATAATGCTAAGAACAAAACGTATAATAGATGCATTTGTTTGGTAGTGAATAGCACCTAGACACCAAGTTTGTGGCAATAATTGAGGCCTTCCTCGATAGCAGAATTTTAATGGAATTCTATATATTCAAGATATGGTATGTTTTGTGTTTAAATTCGATATAAAATGGAGAAAATTGAGTACTTATCTCTCTTTGTACTCTTTCGAGTTTTTGCACTCCTGCTTGACAAAATAAATCGAATACAGATCTGCAGCTTCGGTCCCAAGACACATATCAAAAAATGTTTAAATGGTTCATTGCATTTTTGAATTGCTATTGTTACATACGCTAAAATGTACATAACAAATGGTTGTCTGCTCATTGATAAGACTTGTCAAAAATAAAATAATACATCTACAAATTCGGGAATAATCCATGAAATGGGATTCTTTAGAGGAAGTGTAAGAGAGCAGACTTGGTTAACTGAATTTTTTCTTCCTTCATCTTGATTAAGGAAGGACTTGAATATTTAAGCTACGTTTAAAAAATGCTCTGCAAAGAGCAAGAAAAAGAGACTGCGTGAAAGAATTTTGGACTTATATAATTCTATTACAGAATTGCGTTTTGTATTCGGTATATGTTAGATTCATGATGGGAAAACAAATGATCAATAAATATTTATTTTAAAATGTGGATAAATAGATTATTACTTCTATATGCCAAATATCATCCATTGAACTGTTTGAAGTTTTTTGTTTTTGTGTTACTTATGAATATTGACTTACAAACAAATGGCAATTTTTTTCCAAAATGTGATACATATGAACAGTTAAGTTATGGAAACAACGTTCGTAATTTCATTTATCTAGTTTATTCTATTTGTGTATTATCAAACTTACAGAGTGACAGGCTAACATAATACCAAAAATAATTTTTTCGGACCCAAGAGTTGCACGGAATGTTACCAAAATTATGAAGAGACTACAGTGATGAATGTCTTTTGTAAATTGAAAATTCTACAAGTTTCTAGAACCAAAAACATTCAAATTCATACCTGAAGTATTAAATTAGATGAGCATTTTTTTGGAAAGGGGCACTTCATAACTAATAAAAATTGACCATTTACTGCTATTATTGATATTTATGAAAGAAAAAAGATCATTATCTTGAAAGGAAGTGAAGCAGCTAGAGCTTATGTAGATAGATTTTCGTTGAATACAATTACAATGAAATGCATTTACCAAACTTCATCTCAGTGCTTTTAGAATATCTTATTGTTCAAGTCTGTCTTCACAGCTGGGAAAAATCTTCTCGACTAGACACTTGAGAGAGACGATCGTTGTTCGATCGATAACAATTTCGCTAAATTTTTCCCCTGATTTTGTGTCGTCCCTTTCAGAATTCCAAATTTCTCTCACACGTTTGTTGGAGACTCTACAACATTTGCGTGACTCGCTTTGAAATGGTTTCTAATAAAAATCAATTCACTCAAGTGATTGTGACTGGGTGATAAGATTTTATACTCCTTAGAATAGTTTATAGAATTGCGTTCTTTCGTAATATTTCAGTAATAGTGGGGGGGGGAGGAAACAAAGATAGTTGTATTCCATTTAAGATAAATGTTGTATTTACACACAACACAATAGAATACTATCTCTAAACAGTACATATTTATTTTATTCAGTAGATTTATATTTTTGAATCAAATTTAATAATGTAAAAAAGGAAGATAGCTATGTAGTTTCCAATTTGGAATTAGATGCATAAATAAATAATAATGTTTTTGAAAGCACATTTTAAATTAATTTCTTGAATGTTACTTAAAATACATCAAAGTATAGCTCTATTCCAAGAACGCTAATATCGCATTTTTTTTCCTTTATGAAAGTTAAAAGATTTTATTTGAAACACATTTATTTTGCATGCTAACTAACAATTTCAATTTCTATTTGAGTAAAAATTGAAATGTTCTTATTTCATATCAGAATGAATAACTCTAATTAGCAAAATTTGTGGCCATACCTTCGAATATTGAATTTTGATATGATTATGTTCCAAAAAGGCTCTTTCCTAAAGTTGTTGACTAAATTTATTTTAAGAGAAATAAATGTTATTTATTACATACATTTTTAAAAGCATTTTTTAAAAAGATAATACAAGATTTCAAGAATTTTTGTAGAATAGAACTTGTTTATTTTTTTATATTTAGCGTCAAGAATAATTATATTTGCTTTAATGATGAATTTCTGATATGCATTTTTTAAAACGTCTCCATAATCAAAACTATTATTATTGTCTTATTATCCATAACAAATAATTGTCTTTGGAGACCGGCTGGTTCTCCGGAAATGTTGATTGTTTTTAATTTCAATTAAATTTCTTATGCATTTTTTTGATGTTCAGAATTCTTTCAGCAAAAATTTTTGACTATCAAATTTTGATACATGTTGAAGCTTTTACTTTAATAGCTTTATACTTAATGCCATTAAAAAAATTGAACTATTTTAAAATGGTGGAAAATTTAGTTTTGTGTAATAATCTTTTTTGGAAGGTATCTAGGAACATATGTGAAAATCTTGCTTGGTTTTTATCTGAATAAAATTATAATTAAAAATTTCAAAAAAATTGCTCTAAGGTATACAGTTTTGTTTGCCTTAAATTGCAATCAAGGATAGTCTTTTTTCGATCGAACAGTTAATTTCCTGCAAAACTAAAAAATTTTGATCATTTATCGGATAAATAACAACAACAAAAATCCACTGGTATTTTATTAGTTCAAACATTAAAGATTATTTCTATAATAAGAAAGAGGTTTGAAGAAACAACATACATGGCACAAGTGGCATATTGTATAACTGGCATAAACTATTGAGTCTTCATGCCTAATTCATGATACTGATCAATCATTAGTCGAAAACTTTTTTTTTATTTAAATCTTTAAAGAAAAAAAACATTTTATGTACGATTTTTCCTTACTTATTACTTCATCCTCTTCTTGTGCAACATGAATAATAGATGCTCTCTTTTTCCCTTTTCCAATTTTCGAGACATTAACTAAATAAAAAGAAGATCAATTCTAAAGAGAATAATAATAATAGAAACGAACCCCCCTAAATTATTGTCTCCGAACTTGTTACTTGCCATCCCAATCGGGCGACAAAGACCTTGGAACAAAAATTACAAACAGACACATACCCACTGCCGGGAAATTTTCGATAAATAAACCTTCTCTCTGTTGACTCGTCATGAGGCAACGCACTTTTTCCCCCCAACCGCAGTGTTGCGAAAAATGAAACTCAAAATAAATAACGAAAGAAAACACCTCACTATAGGAAAAGCAATGAATGGGAACTTAACCGCTTCCTTAGGAGTCTCGTCATTATTCGTGGACACGCTCTACCGGATAAAGAAATAAAAAGAAGAGGAGTAGCAGGATTGGTGGGAGGGGGAGGACGACTTTCCCAATTACCCACCCACCCCTGAGGAAGCATTAACCCACTTTTGATTGCATTCTAACCGTTGGCGCAAAGGATGACACCAATTTTTAACGATTTCTGTGTTTGGGTCTTGTCGAAAATTCCTGGAGGAGTCGTAGACGATTAGTGCTTTAGGAAGAGAAGGTAGACGAAGAGACTTTCTTTTCTTTTTAGTAGGTGTGGGCATTTTTTTCTTTTGTTGTAACTCAAAACATGATGCCATTATTATTAAATTTTGGTGATATTTGCTGCATGTTTATTTACCTACCTTGAGATCGAATTTTTTTTTTAAAATTTAGTAAATAAAGATGCCTTTTCATTATTTTTAATTTTACTCTATCGTGATGGAAGGAAAAACAACTGCAAAAATTTGGATTTCGGCTTAGAACCATGAATTTGGCTTAAATTAATTGATATAAACTAATTGTGGCTGAATGAGGATAAAAAAAAGATATTCTAATTTAGTAATCAAAGAACTCAACTTGACTTCAAAATTTCTAATAGTGCCCAATTAGAAATTCCAAACTATTTTTGATATTATAAAGATTTTTTTCATAAATTATAGAGAATTACTTTTACTAGTAGGCTATTTTCATCATGAATATAATATAATATAAAATGTGCTTTTTCCTTTTTTTTTTTTTTTTTTTTTTTTTGCACAATTGTCATTTTTACCGATGTTCTGGAGAAAAAGATTATATTTCTGTTAACCCAATATTACTTTTTATGCTTTTTTTTAACCCAAACAATATACGTGCCTCCAATGGCTGTATAGGAAAATTATTAAAAAAGTGTTTTAATTGTGTTTTTTTGGGGAAATTAAAAAAAAATTAAAATGAGCCAAATGGATGCATTACGAATTAAATAATTTCCCAATGACACAAATCGCACTATAACAATTTTGCAATAAAAATAAAAGTACTCTTTTACTAATATATTTTTTACAATGCGACAAAATAAATATTTGATAATATTTTTAATGATAGAACTATTCATACAACAGCCACCTCGGTTTTTTTCCAATTTTGCAGTTTAATTATAATATCGCTATAGTCATATATCAGTCGTTTCTTCAAATGTTAATTAAAAAAACAGTTATGAAAAGATTTCCAAACATTCATTGTTGCCCTTCGGAACAGTCAAGTGAAGCTAATAAATATAAATAAAGACGCTTAACTTAATGACTACACAATGCCTGTAAGTTTAAAATTAACAGACATCTTCTATTTACATGTAAGTGCAATAATTAGTAAATTGTATTAGCAATTAGTTTATTGATTACAAAAATAAAAATATTAAGAGCAGTCGAAATAACAAAAGAATATAGTTCAAAGTGTAAGTATAATAAAATTGTAATCGCAGATTTGCTATATAAACCCAAATCTGATTGGGAAAAACATCTTTAGCTTTTCGTAAATCTCAGGTCAAAAGATTAGCTTTCGTAAATCTTTGAGCACTAACCTTAGATCCAAAATATTGCTTATTTTAATGATAATCGTTAAAAGAAAATGTAATTCCAGGCTTGTTCATAATGATAGCAGATGAAAATTAAATGTTATAATTATTAGAATGTTTAATTTAAAGCAAGAAGTATGACGCGAAATATTATATTCGCTTTTGTATAAGACAGTATCTTTTATACTACAGGAATTAAATTCAAGTACATTTTTAAGCTTTGAAATATTGGGTTGATTTGAAATTCAAGAATTTCTATAACAAGTAAATTTTTAAAAGAATGTCGTGAAGTTATGTACATCTGAACATGCGCCTCTAGAAGGAATTCGATATGGCATATGTTTTCTATGAGTCTCGTCACAGATGCTTTCGAACTGTATTTGAAAAATTTATTAAAAATAAAGTATATGCATTCGCGTCAGGCATCGCTTTGAAGATGACATTCTTGACGCTGCTGTAAAACTAGATTCTATAACTGAGTAACACCCTGTTCATGCATCCATTTACCAAATGTCGAGGCGATACGTAACAGAGTAGGGCTTAGGAATTTCAAGGAGTCTATATAAATATTTTTTTTAGATAAGATATAAAAATACAGAGATAAATATATTCAAAAATATGCTTTGAATATCACATTTTCTTCCTGTTTTAAGAACTTCAAGTTTTGAAATAAGATACTTCACAATGACCTTATTTTTTTAAACATGGAATATGTTCTATAAATATATAAAAACATAGCACAAAATGTGTAGTAAAGATATTATCCTCTTCAATTTTAACTATGTTATTTTCAGTTCAAAAATAGCTTATTTTTTGTGTAATAAGATGGAAATGTGCTAAAATATTCAAAATGACTGAAAAAAATTTGAAAAAGGAGATGCTTCAAAGAAGGCTCGTGTTAAATTTATAACATTAATTATATTGCTACTACAAATGAAAAATTCTGCATAGTCCTTGAATTCGCTTAGAGATGAAGTGATTTTTTTGATTACTCAATTTAAGAGTTTTTTCTCAATCATAAAAGGGAGAAACTAGCAGTTGAGAATTGTGTCCTTAATGATTTATATTTTCTTATAATAATATGCCACTTTCAGAATAAAATGAACAACAATGTGGCGATATTTTCACGATATTATTTAACAGACAAAGCATCGAACAATTTTGGGTAGGTATCGTGAGTACCTTATGCGGATGAAGAAAGAGCTATTTGAAGAGAAATTAGACAATATTTGCATTAAACGATTAACATTCAATCCTAAACTTCTTAGGTGAGAGTATTGATCTTTATAAACAAAGTGCTTGCAACTAGGGATTGCAATACCGGTATACCGGGATACCGAATACCGGTATTTTGAGCCATTTGTACAATTTCGTAATACCGGTATTCACAAGTTTAAATACCGGTTTTTCGGTATTTACTAGAAATTTTTAAAATTGTCTCCACTATATGTTCAGGTATCGCGAAACATAGCAAAATAGTATACGTTTTCGTTTATATGTCTCCCTAACGGGCGAAATTAATTAGCCAATTAATGGCTTAAATCTAAATTAGCGAAACATGGATTATCTCTGAAAGAAAATATTGTAACCATAACGACTGATGGGGCAATCAATTATGAAAAAAGTTGGAAAGTTGTGCTATGCACATGGAATTCAATTAGGAGTAATAGATGTATTATACCAAAAAAATAAAGAACCTAAGAAACCAAATACTGTGGATATAGAATTTTGGATTCCAACTTTGAAGAGAGTAAGAGTGAGAGTGATATTGACAATGAAGATAATGAGAATGTAATTCTTGAAGAAGATATTGCTAATGAGGATGAAATATTAATCTATCAAGAATTGCTTCCTATAATTTATAAAGTTCGAAAAATTGTTAAGATATTTAAACGTTCCCCTATAAAAAGGATATATTACTAAAATATATACTAACTGAAAATAAAACAGAATATATGTTAATATTAGATTCTAAAACAAGTTGGGAACAGTTTACTCCTAATGATGGAACGATTTTTGAAACATGAGAAATCCAATCCAAAAAGCAATAATCGACTTAAATAAAAAAATTTCAACGAACCAAAATACAATACAGAAATCAGCTATATCCAAAACCATCCGACGAGAAATCGATTTGTTTGAAGATGAGGGATTTAGAGGTAAATACTTGGAAAAAGTATATCGCGCATTGCTAACAGTACCACCAATTAGCGTAGATTCCGAAAGAGCGTTTTCGACAGCTGGCCATTTTTACACAAAATTGCTTTTCAGGCTTAATGACAGTACAATTGATGATTATGTTTTTTAAGATCACATTTCAAAAATTTGTAATAGTATCACAGACTGAATAGTGATATTTACACTTTTTTTGTGATTTAAATAATTAAGATTTTTCTTTACTTTTTTGTGATTATATACTGTTATAATTTATAAGTTACAAATTATTTTTTGTGATATTTACATTTTCTAATAAAACTGGCAAATAAAACAAAGATACACCTGTTTTTTCTTTCTTTTTCTAAAATTTCTAATACCGGTATTAAAACCGGTATCCCGGTATTAAGATTTAAAAAATACCGAATACCGGTATTGAAATTTTGGTCCGGTATTGCAATCCCTACTTGCAACCTTTCATTTCCGACTTATAAATTTGCACATGTGCCACCAAATCTCTGGTACAGCGTAATGATTCTAATACATTCAAAAATATTATATTATTAAGTATGCAATCATAAAATCATTTCTGGGTTCATAAGTACTTATTTAAAAAAATGCTTTAAGTACTTGAGAAGTAAGCGCACTTAAAATATAAGTCTTTTCATCATTTCAGATAAATATTACTCTGAATATATGAAATTAAATCGTTCTAATAATGGATGAAATAGGATTTTTAAGCTGTTCCAGTTTTTTTTTCTCAGATAAATTCTTTTGAAAGACTGATTTAGAACGTGATTCTTGATAGCAAGTTGTATCACATGTGACAAATTAATAATCGTTTTCAATTAGCAGAATCTGTATCTATTTTTGTGTACAGCATTCATGTTTTTGCCTCATTTTAATCAAGGATCTAACTTTTGTAAAAAGTGCAACATATATAATCTAATTTAAATCCTAATTAGTTTCCGAATTTTTATTTTAAGTCGATATTAACTTCATTCTAAAATATTCTCTTATTTCCTGATTCAATACCCACTTATTTAAAATTAATTCTACACGCTCTGAAAAACTGACGTATTCAGCATGTTCTCACTCACTGAGATAGGGGATAAAAATCCCTAACACTTACAATATTCTTTTAAAGATACCAAAGATTCTTTTTTCTAAGTCAATATGTGACAAAGAAATCCCTATCAAAATCTGATATTAAAATCACTAAAGGAAAAAATTTGACTGTCTTACGCTTATATCACTTGTAGACTGACGTATCACTACACTAATCGTTTATTTATTGTACAAATTATGACACCCGGGATGAAAAAAGTTAAAATTTCTTCTCCTTTTCAGCCACATATCTGCTAAAATATGTCATGATTTTGAATAAAATAATTATTAATTACTACTTCAAGTGAGTATAATGTTATGTATTATAATCTGCAATACAGTTTTATTCCCTTACAAAGAAAATTTTCTTTAAATATAAAATAATGATGGCAACTGTAATTTAATTCGAAAAAAATATCCACACTAATATTGCCATAATTTGTTTTTTAACAATAGCTTAAAATAATGTTAAAATACAAAAGTTCAAAATTTTACTTAAAACTTAAAAAATATGGCAGCAACGGATATTTTAGGTATTTTTTAAATTTCTATTGATTATTAGTTAACGAATATTTTATCCAAAAACCCATTTTATACTTTTATCTTGTAGTCAAATATTAAAAAATAACCCAGCAATCATGATTTCTTCAATATATTTTATTGCATACCATTAAATAGATAATTTAATATTTGACGATGACTTTTTTATTCATGAATTTGCGAAATTTATTTTCTTATCAAAGAAACCTTAAGAAAAAAAAAACTATTAATTTTTTTTCTCTCTCTCTTTCTCTCTCTTTTCCCTTATTCTCCTATATTTTCTTTATTAGATCGAATCTGCGAGCATTTTTTCTGCTCTTTTAAAATATTTTCTGCAATTTTTTTGCAATAATAAAGAATAAGGAAACAAGGCATACATTTTAAAGAATGCTTCTTAGAAAAAATACTTTGTAAATTACGTTAGCTTTTAAAAATACTATTTTATTTTCTAAACATTTTATAAGATGCATAAAAAGTGAATGCTCTTATCTGGTAAACAAAACTTTTGTCCTTTTAGCTATGTTATTAAAAACTTTTGCTTTTATGATACATTTTAAAAGAAATCATGAATATTTTTAGAAATTTTAAATACATATAATGAATGCTTTGAAGTTGTGTAATTTCTTTTAAATCTAAATAGAATAAAAAATGTCATTTTAATAAATATTTATGGGATATTTTAATGAATTAAGAATAGTAAGGAACTTTTTGAATAAAATTTAAAAAAATTAATTTATTTTAAAATCTTTTATAGTTAATTTTAATCTACTCATGGGTTGATTTCTACCTTTTTCAGTAAATTTACATTAATTTCTAATAATCAAGAACACAAGGCAGCATTTATAAAAACGCACAACCTTATATTTTGTCGTATTTTGACTCAACATTTAAGCTGTGATTTAAAATACAAAGCAGTAGTAAAGATGATAATATATGCAGGCCTTTCTTTTGTAAACTGATTGAAATTACTTCTTTTTCTTTAGGTAGAACACAATAGAATATCAATTATCCAATTTAAAATCGAAATAATATATCGAGAAAAATTTTAAATAGCGCGATTTCATAGATCAGTATTGTTAGGTCAAACATTTATGAAAACCTTGGAAGAGGCTTTCCGACGCTTATTCGCATTCTCTTTAATAAATGTATTATTCTCTTTCATTCTTTTTTTTTGCATACTTTATTCTCCTTCTTTTATATATTATTGACCATATATAATTTATCAATCGTGGTGTTCATGCAAGGCCATGAACATCACGAATGCTCAGATTTTTATTTTTAGATCCTGCACGTAAAAGTTTTTAATTCGTAGTATAATGAAGAAAACAATTTTATGAATTTTGAACGCCTTTTTTTAAACAAAGGAATCAAAATCTTACTCATAACTACTATTTTTAGAAAAGGATCATATGTCAAGTTTTATTTTTCTAATCCATTAAGTTTATTAGTTATTTTATTTACACACATGCGAAGGTACAGACAGACAGACAGACAGACAGACGATCACTGCTTTAATGGGTAGTAAAAATTTGATATAGATATCCTTTTAAAAGCCGAAGAAACGGATTAATTTTATCCATATATTTCTTTATGTTTGGTAGTTATCATTATCCCTTATACTCAGATAATCAGGTTTCCTCTGAAAGGATTTTATTCAAAATTTTATATTATCCACAAATCTAGTGTAAACACACCAAAAGAAATTTCAGTAAACTAACTAAAAACATTATTCAGCTATTATTCAAAAATAGACAGAATGATTTTTCCTCAGATTCAGGTAAATCAAAAACACGAAGATATGTCAAAATTTCAAGGCAACTTTTATTAAATACATGCATGACATTTTTTGTATATTTGATATATGATTAAATAATAAAACATGGACTGATAAAAATCAGTAAATATACCATGAAATACGTATGTCATGTCATCATACGTATCATCATAACTATGTCATCATACCCTTTAAATCGTCTGGAAAATCATTGAAAACTATTACAAAGCATGCACATTTCCAACAAGTATTTGTTTCTTTCGATACTGGTCTAAAATTGTAAAAAATAAGAATGTGCATTCGTATTCTATTCCAAAGATTTTCTATACCTTTTCTTGAAACTTGATTTTAAATTCTAACTAGGAATCTAAATTCCAAAAGTCGAAACAAAAGTTACTGTTTTATGCGACGTTCCAAGAAAGAATTCATTTATTCTATCCTAGTTTGTTACTTTTTAATTTACCAATTTCCATATTTACGAATCTGAGACGGAGAACACGTAACTGCAACTGACATCATCATCGGAGGAAAATGCAAGAAAAGTAAGCTGAAATTCGAAAGAAGCGTAATTCAAGCGAACATAAAAATTTTCTCTGGCTCTAGGTCGTCGTCTCTACTAGAAACTCTTTTATATGGGAAATTTGATGTTCTCGCAAACTCCGTGGATTGCGCTCTGCCTGGAGCTAAGAAGAGAGTTTTGAGATAAACAGGTCTCAGAGTCAGAATCGTGCAAATCAAGACATCGGATCAATATCTTTTCACGATGTCTATTTTATAAACAAAATGTGCTTATTAAACAAGGTTTCTCATTTATTTCATTTAACCAGACTATTTTTATTGTTCCAGAGTCCATGAAGTAGATGCGTGCTAAAAATAAAACAAAAACATAAACAAGTAAAATGTAGCGAAATCTGTTTAGATGCAAAAATGTATTTTAGAAACGTATGGCATCAAAAATGCGTTGAATAAAAGCATTTTGCAGGGGTGATTTAAAAGCAAATGCTGGAAAAATGTTGTTGGATGGTGTTTTTAGAGTCAAGATCTAATTCTGAAAATGTTGACCCAAGCATCAAGGTAATCACAGAAACGCTTTCACGCATTATTTCTGCGAATATGAGGTTTGATGAACTACAAGCAAGATTATTTGACGCAGAATTATCAAAATTGTGCACACACACACACACACACATACACACACACACACACACACACACACACACACGCACACACACACACACACACACACACACACACACACACACACACACACACACACACACACACACACAACATATACTGGAAGTTAAGAATACGCATTCCGGATCTAAATGTTTTGAAATTTTATCAAAAGTTAAACGTAATTTTAAAAGCGTTTTTTTATACCTTAGCTTTTGTAAATGTTACAGTACAAAAACTGATATTTTTCAAAATCTTAAAATTAAATAAATGCCATTTCAGTAATACTAATCTTTTGCCTATAATTCTTTTTTCTATTTTAAATTATTTTTTTTTATAAATTTCAAGCATATTTTAAATAAATATATTTTGCTGTTAAAAGAGAAAAACTGTTTTCATTGTTGCTAAAAATGTTTCATTTTGGGTTTTTTTACATTTTTAATAATCAATATACTTAAATTTATCATTTTTTTCTATATTTTGAGCAGATTTCAATGTGAGACAGGGTTTTAATGATTTTTTTTTTGTTTAGAATTTTACTGTAGATTAATTTCAGACTAAGATTTAATTTTAACTAAGATTTAATTTCAAAACTAAACAATGATTAAAAATGTTTTAAAGTTTGCCCCTTATTTAATATTACTGTTGTTTCCTGTGGATTATATAAAGATAATTCAATGTATAAAGTCATAAATACAAAATTAGGGAATTTAATACTAGAAGAGAGAGTACGATATAAAGTTTCTAAAATAATACGAATTATATCTCTAAAAAGAATTTGAACGTTAAAAATATTTTACTGAGAAAGCCATTAAAAGGAATTTTGCAAAATATTTAATTAACATTTTTGGCAACAATTAATTCCGCCTAACTAATTAGGCGCCAAATGCAGTTAGGGGTTTATTAATTTATTATTTCATTTAATATTTTATTTTTTCAGAATGAGTGTAATAAATTTACTCAAAAAATAAAAATACTCCAATTAAAATAAAATAATTTACCGGATGATTAAAAAATATTTTTTTAAATTATTATTTTAAAGAGTTTTGAGAGACGATCAGTTCTGATAATATTGCTACAGAAAAACTTTAAAAACCCCTTTAGTATGAATTTTAATGGTTAAAGCAAAATACAATGTCAAAAATTCCAGAATACCTAAGAATACATAAATTTCCGTATTGAAACAAGTAAAAAAGAGTTTAAAAAATGATATTTTGTGAGATAAAAATGTATTCATGAAACTTATACTAAAAGGTAAAAGCCGATACACAGTAAAAAAGTGATAAGTTTAGGAAGTAGGTCAGTCAGAGTGACGGGAGTCTGGAAATAGTAAGATTGTTAACCATTGAAACGTGGACTGTCCAATATGATACGCCTAACTGTTATAGGTAAAAAATTTCAACGAAATAGATAGTGATGTTCCATAATATATCTGGCGCATCCAATGATTTTCAGCAAGAATATAAAAATTTTGGAGGAAGATTTAAAATGGCGATGAATCTTGAATTTCAAGTAGATTCCTCCTTTTGTTCCTAACATGAGTTATTGTTAGACATATATTTTTATTAACCATAAATAAAAATAACTTAAAATATTATGAAACTATTTAATAGTTGTAATTCATGAGATAATTTATGTTAAATACATATTTTTGGTCCATTGAGGGAAAAATCACAAATCACTTTTAAAATGTGAAACATTAACTTTTCTTTGTACAATTAATATCGTGTCTTCGAAGATATTTTATACCATGTTCACTTTAAAAAAATTTATACAGTATTATAATGCAAACTTAAAAAAAAGAAAAAAAAAATCTTTGGTTGATGCAATTGGGTTTAAAGAGTTTATATATTGTTTTACGCAAACAAATGTTTTACAAAATATTTATATTCCACAAAGCAAAATTTAATTTGTAATATTCTGTCGTATTTTTCAATATTTAATGTGCTTATAAGAAAAGCAAATTTTACGATATTTAAAAAAATTAATTTATTATTATAAATTGGGCTTAAACAAATGTTATGTTCAAGTTTCATTTGAAATTGTACAAACGGTTGCAAGCAGTTTCAACAAATTTGCAATCTTGGAATAAAACAAGATGATGCAATTAACTTCCAAAAACAATCATTTTTCATGGGGAATATTAAATTTTAAGCAACCAATCTGAAACATTTACTGCATTCTAAATTAAGGGTTTTTTAAGAAAAGTAAAATATTTTGATTCAATAAAAAGAATTCAAATTTCTATTACGAATGCGAGATTAGATAAAAATGTAAAATTATTCAGTAAATTAAGAGATTTTCCCAAAATGTCAAAAAACTTGAATAAAATGTCCCATTTTTATCATACAAAGTCATTGACTCGAGTTTCGATAGACTTGTTGAAACTGATTTAAGGAAAATACAAGTTGACTATAAAATAATAGTGTCTATATAGAACATATGCAACTAAAATTAACAAACGGTATGAATTCAAGTATTAAACTCAGATTGTCAAAGACATGAGAAGACGAAGCTCGGGAAAAAGATTCCTGGAAAAAAAGAAGCAACAAACAATCTTGTTACAAAAATCATCGATGCGAGTGATAGGGTGCTGCCGGAATGAAATAATTGAAATCGATAATTACAAAGAATGCAGAAAATGGTTTAAGCAAAACAGTAATATTCAAGTGATAAAAAAATGAATATATATAAATGAATGATCTGCAACATGAAACTCCCAGAAAATATTCTTTTAGAAATCCTTAATGTTCGGGTGATAAAAAAGACACATACAGAAAGAAAAATGTTATGCGATATGAAATTCCCAGAAAATGTTCTTTTAGAATTCATTAATCTTCAAGTAATAAAAAAATGCACATAAATGATATGCAACATGAAATCCCCAGAAAATGTTCTTTTAGAAATCGACATTGAGATTACATTTTCCTTCTGCTAATATTAACATTGTGTATTAGGTATTGCAGTGACAGCTGTTTTGGGTATGGATTTCATTTCATTATGAATTCTCCAATTTGAAAATAAAATTTGATTTCATTTAATTGATTGGTTTTGGATGAAGGTGCTCCAAACAAGAAATGGTATTTTATATTTATTTGCAATAAACTTAATTTATAACATGATGTTGGGGAGTGAAAATTTGTAACTTATGGATTCAAATATTATCTTTATAAATTTCCAACTCTTTAAATTCAAATTATTTGTTTCCAATAATTATGATTTTACTTTCTATTCCATACTTAGTTAAAAATAAAAAAGAATGCATTTATCATTAAAAATATATGAAAGATTAAATAGGGATATTAGCCAGATTCTTCTTTCAGGTAAATATAGAGACAAGAAACAACCCTTAATGTCTAAAAAATAACTCTAAGGCAGATATTTTTCTCTGATTCAGCAGTAATGTCCTCTTTCAAATATTTATTCGTGGTTTTGTTTACTATAAGTTGTTTCTCAATCACGACGAAGGGGAAAAATTTATAAGAACATTCTTCCCAAACCCATTTCTTGTTGACTTACAGAGCTGCGGTCTGTAGAAGAAGGAAATTTCAAAATGCATGTCCTACTTTCCGTATAATTTCTGTCTATTTCGGTATTTTTTGGGGTACTTCCACGACATTTGTTCCAACGATTTAGCTTAGCATGGCTATTAGTCACCGAGTTGACGTTGTAGGTTGACAGAGATTTGACAAATCTTTTTCTACGCAGACCGTTTATCAATCGGAAACATTGTTTCTTTCTTTTGAAGGGCAAACATTGTCAACTCGCATGAGGATTCGAAATTCAAACTCGGAATGTATACAAGAGTTGGAAGAAGTCGGAGAATGAAAAAGAATTATGTTTTATAAAATTAATCGTGGAATTCCTAGTTGGAGTGTGGGGTTTTGAGATTTTTTTTTGTAATTATATTTATGAGAAGTATTCCGGATCAAAGAAAAAATATATCAGATTTAATGCATCGAATAAATTTTGAAGAGAATAGAATCTAAAATGTTTTCATATTCCAAAAAATTTGCTGTTAAAAATTGATGCTTCTTGAATAATTGAAGCATAATATATTTATATCATTAAAAAAGGCGATGACTTTCAATTAAGATTTTAATTCTTTTATAAATATCTTAAGTTACTTATTATTTTCATATATTATTTCTATATTAATAACACATATTAATAAAAATAAATACAAATCAAACTACATTATTATTATAATCTTCTTTAATTTATTTATTTAATCAGTATATTTAATTTATACTAACTTAAAATTCAATTTACTTGTATAATTTAATTACGCGGTGGATTAGTTGTGATTCTTCTTCATTGATATCAATAATCATGATTAAGAAATTCGACAAAACAATGAACGCTAAGCTCACTAAACATCTTAAAATAATAATATATATTTAAAAAATATTTTTCTTTCATAATTTATTAAAATTAATTTTTCATTCTATTTCATTTCTTTATTTCAATGGTATTTGTCATATCTATAAGCTAAAAAATTTTAGTAAATAAAGTTATAAAGTTTTTTTTAAGTAATAAAGAATTTTAGAGAAAATAAAAGTTTAATGGAATTATGAAGTATTATTTATTAGAGTGATTAAATTTCAACTACGCTTAATATTTAATTTCATAAAATATTGATAATATTAGAAAAGTAATAGATCGTTCTTAGTCTGATTCTTTATTGTTAGTAAAATATCTTGTGGGGATCAATAGCGATGGATGGAGTTCTATATTTACCAGAATTAGTTATATCTTTCACTGTGAAGGTCAATAGGGTGGACAACCATTTCAGTTCCTAGTGCTTTATAATCTTTCACCACAAATGTTCAATAGGTGCGATGGCAGTTAGTTCTCGCAGTGTTCCTCTAACCAGAACAAACAAAGCCTCACTAACTGTAAGATAAAAGAATTATTTTAAGCAAATTACTGCTTAGATTCTAAGAAAAGTATATTTCATTATTAAAACGAAAATACTTAATTCTTATGAGTAATGGGAAAAAAAAAATCTGTAAGAAAAATTTTGAAATTTTGAATCCTGAATAATGACAAATTAAAATATAAGGATAATTTACCGAAAGTTAAGAGCAAATTATGGTTCTAATGTTGATTTAAAATATAATTATTTGATTATTGATCATATGTTTAAACTTCAATATGTCTCAGTGAAATAAGTTCAATGTATTATAGAACCAAACATATAAAATAAATTGTAATATGAGACATAATTTGAAAATAGGAAAAAATATATACATATTTTTTTTAAAAAAACTGAAGGAAGCGTGCAGAACTCAGCTTTTTCCCTCAATAATATGTTTTACACTCTAAAAATTCTTCCATGGAATTATAAAAAATACAAAGAATATTATTTCAATTTTTTTATATATATTCTCAAGCCATTACAGATTTAATAGTAAAAAAACTTTGGATTATGATCTTTGTTCAGTTGATGGAAAAACATATAATTTTCCTTAAAAATATTGTTGAACATAATGATGAAATTATAAACTGTAAGAATCTGCAATTTGATTAACCACTTTTGTAATTCATGAGGGGAGGGGACATAATCTGAATAGATGATACTTCCAAATTTGTGAATTGGTTTGCCCCCATTTATTCGATTCAAACCACAATTGTGTATTAAACGAAATTTCGTTTAACATAACAGCATCGATTAAAGATATCATTATATTTTTGTAAATTTCAAAATATGTGTTTGAGTTCTATTGACGAACAAATCAATCAAACAGTTGAAGCGATACATCCGTACTTAGAATTAGCTTAAATTTTTGAAAATAATTTCTAATTGTGGGGAAAATAATTTTTTACCTGGAGTCTTTGACCAGAATTGCAAACATTATTTAATTAGAAGTCAAATGATATGTCATATATATTTTGTTTGCTATAATAAAGTTTGAAAACTTGTCTTCAACATCCTTGAAAAAAATGTGTTTAATGTCTATTTTTTTAATAAATTCAAAAAAAAAAGTCACTCACAAGTACAAAGTTTTATCTTTTACAACGAAACGTTTTATCTTACGCAACAAACTTAAGTTGAATATTATTTTGTATTGTTACAAACCTGTAATTTTGCTTCCCAGCAAGACGAATAGTGTCATCCTAAGAAAGACCGTTGTACGATCTGTCCTGTGTGTGCTGAGCGGGTGCCGTGTCAATGAACTCAGAGGTTGGCGATTAACTTGGCGGTCATTTGGCGACTTGGCGTTGGATTTGGCGACTAAATGGATACTACTGGAAAGTTCGAGAACTTTCACGATCCATCCACTAAGACCCGAGATACAGCCAGGTACGCCCTGATTGGTCTGAAGATTCTAGCCCCGCCTCCCGAAACTATAAAAGATGGGCAATCTGAATCTGAAGGAGAAGTCGTGTCGTGTGTATCGGAAGAAGTTGTGTGGATCGTCAAAAGTTGTGTGTGAGTGAGAGGAGTCGGAGTCGCCGACAAATAAGAGAAATTAGAGGATGAGACAGCAAGAAAGCTGCTGAACTAATGAACTATTAGCAATTAAATGCGCTGAGTCATTACAATTGATTAGCGGTATTTGTTGAAGAAGAAAAATTTTGTAACAGTATTTTTCTGCTTGATTGAATTACCTTTAAATAATTTGAAAGCCTTGCTCTGTCATAATCAATAATAATAAACATAATTTTTTCTAAACATTAGACACTTATTTAGTAATTTTAGAAAAACTCTTAATTTATTAAGCATTATTAAAGCTTAAACAAACAATTCTATCTGATTGAAGGAAAAATTAAGAAGTTTTAAAAAAAATCTTCTGTGACGTATAAACAAAATTTATGACCAAATTCTTGGAAGGTTTTGATTACTCTGATGACTCCGTAACTAGTTACCATCATTATAAACTTAATTTATGAAACCACAAGTGTGTTCAAAGAGGATTCATTACCGCATTATCCGTAATCATTCAAGCGTAGCACTTCAGCAAAGAACAATTTAGAGGATTATTATCATTGTAGCATTCAATAATTTTTCATGGAAAAGTATACTGATAAAATAAAAATATTTCCAGGCATTTAATGTTATTATTAGACTAACAAGTGTACGTCAGGCCTCGCTATTAATTAGAGAACCCTCCGGAAAGGTTTGTGCAGGAATGCTTACTTTTCGTTAAATATTTGCGGACGAAAAACTCAGTGAAAGAGAAAATTAGGTGTCTTTGGAGTTTATAAATGACATACAAGAGGAACTGCATTATCGATAGGGAAAATGAGAGTTGCTGTTATTGTCAACAAAAGGAAGAGAATGTATGCTTAATTAACAGGAGTGTTGGTTATTGACACGTGAGAGCTTTGTGTTCTTTGGATTTTTGATGTAGGTATGTACATAAGATCGGGATAAAATGAGTTGAGCAGGTGGGGATATCAAATGAGTCATTACTTTAGAACGGCTCAAAACACGTGAATAGCATCTGATTTCATGAAAGATCGCCCTAATATAATTACATTTTTATTTTCAGTGAAAGTTTTGAACAATTCCTTCCAATTTGACGGTTTCATTAGATATGTACAAGTAAATGTAGATGGTATTTCTTTTATGAAATTTGAAGTGGATATGTTTGATGTCAGTCAGCTTGTTAGTTTCTTTTGTCTGTCGATACTTCAGGGCAACACAGGTAAATAAATATCAAAAAATAAAATACATGCTCAAACTATTGATTAAAACAAGTCGCTCTTAAATGTAAATACATATTTTATATAGCCGTTGAAATGTGGGCACTATATTTTTATATACATTAGATGATAAACATAAAAAAATAAACAAAAGAATTTCATAACATCTGTTTTTCTCTTACTAATTTCTGCAATATTAATGGATTTAAAAACCTTGCTTAATATGTATACTTGCTCCAACAGAAATAGTGCAAAAAACATGTTGTAACATATATGGATATAAACGAATTTCGATAACATTGTAAATGAATTCAAATAATCTTACGTCAGTTATCAATTATCAGTTGAAAATAATCTTGCATATCTTTAGTTATTTTGTGTTCTAAATTGAATGCTGAATCAAAGACAAGACTGACGCCAAATAAAATATATTTTGAGCCATTGTCCATGAGAGGCATTAAAATTTTGAAGTAGCATTAATTCATAAATTGATCAAGCAATATTAGACTTATTTATTTATACTCAACAAATGAAATCATACGTAGCGTTCCATTAATAATGATGATATCGTTGATTGGACATAAATAAATATGTCTAATGATATAACTTCATACGCATCGTTTCCATTAATAATGATGATATCATTTATTGGGTATACATAAATATATCTAATAATGGAACTTCATACATATCTTTTCCATTAATAATGATGATATCTTTTGTTCGGGCAGAAATAAGTATATATAATAATGGAACTTCGTACGCATCGTTTCTATTAATAATAATGATGATAACATTTGCTGGGTATAAATAAATATGTCTAATAATGAACTTCATACATATCGTTTCTATTAATAATGATAATATTCCATTATTAGGTTTATTTATTTAAGCCCAACAAATGAAATCATCATTATTAAAGGAAACAATGAGTTTAAAATGTCATTATTATACATTTATTTATGCACAACAAATGAAATTATCATTACTAATGGTAATGATACATATGAAACACAATTTTGGAAATAGAAAATTAATTAAAGTAATGAATTTAACAGACTTCCTTAATTTCATAGTGTGGAGAGCCGGACTCCAAATGATTATCATACGCAAGAAAATAAAATCATTATTAGAAATTAGATCAATGCAATATTTCAGATTATAAAATGAGATCTGACATGCGTGAAGTGCTTGGAATATTCACTGATTTATATAGGATTCCTGCAAATTGCTACTTTGTAATCTGAAAATGGCTTGCATGAAACTGGAACTTGTCATATGGCTTCATGTCATTCCTGGAGCATTTCTGGTATCTCCTATTATTCTGGTGGAGCAAAATGGGCATGTTAATATGTAACATTAACCTGAAGATATTTCAGAATTATTGTGCCGGAAGATCCTTCCAGTTTATGATTAGATGAGCACTGAAGTAATCTCACGCTAAAACAAGCGTCAAGCCATGTTAGGCTGTCAAGAGGTGCTTTCAGTAAACGAAGCAAAAGCCTCGAAATTTGCGTTGAAATTTTCTTAAGTAATCTTATGCCTTGTAAGTAAATTTCCTAAGATTCTTATTTTTCGAAACATCCTACAAACCATAGTGTAAAATCGCTTGTTTAATTAATGAATAATCTTCAATAAAAATAATGCACATTTCTTCTTTATGTGAAAAAAAAGAATGAAGAATTACATTGGAAAATGAGCATTAATTCTTTGAAGATTATAATACATTGAAAACAAATGAAACAAATTGAATATAATGAGGCTACACACAAAACGTCATAAGCTATCATAAATATTCTTCGATCAGTTTATAAGAAGTTATTTTAATTTATTCTATTATAGTTTGAAATATTATAGATAATTATTTTCATTTTAGTTTCTTTCTGCTAAAGTTATGGTTCCAGATCTTTTTTCATTTGAATCATTAATTTTTAGAAAAAACACGCTTTAAATTAAACTCTTTGAGATACTAAAATAAATTGGCTCATTGCCACAATTTAGATAACTATTAATTTCAATTTGAATGAGGATGAGTAAAAATTGTTTAATTTGTTCTGAAAAAATTAATTTAGAAGAAATTACAGTCTCTTCAATTAGTTAACAATATTCATTAAATAAAAATTCAGAGGATAACTATTCTTCTACGCATACACATTCTTACAATAGTTAACTAAGGCTTTAAATACCCGTTACAACTTTGAAAAATAAACAATTTTAAATAAGCTAAAAATTTCTCGAAGAGTTTAGAAAGGAAATTTAAGAAAAGAACATGGGATAAACTTCTTTAATTATCTCAACAGTTTGTACGAGATATCCATACTCCTGTCTCATAACATTGTAGTTTCAAAAGGGATATGTGCATGGTACAGTATTCTTGCTATAGTTGTTTTTGATTTGATAATTCATTTCCAAAAATTATAATCATTTCTTTTAATCGTCAATTACACGAAAAAGGAAAATGGAACTTGGGTGGCTTCTAAACATCGACAATCATAATAGTTACAGGCACAGAGATACAAAGCAGAGTCATGTCTTGTAAAAGGAATGTTTTTTAATGTACATTGATCCATTAAATGTAACTGAATTACGAAAAGTAATTACAACTTAATCGTTATTTGCTTTATAGAAATTATTGGTTTATAATTACAGTTTAAAAGTATATTCATATGCCCTACAAATAGAGTCTATCATATGCTTACCTAAAATTCATTGAACTTCATTGGGCTAACAATATCTAGTAATAATAAAAAGTTTGTTTACTTTGCTATATCATAATTAGTCATACAATGTACGTAATTTCATTAATTTATTTCAGCATGCTATTCAAGGTAATCAATAGAAAAAAAATTATTGCATTTTGGTAACTAGAGTGTGATAATAAAATAATATTCTGGTAATTAACAATGTAGTTTCATATGTTATTTCCTGCACACGATGCGCCAATCAAGCATTCTTCTATGAGACAAATTTTGCAAGTTATATTTTCTTAATCGATTTTCCTCCTTCCAACAGATGTTTATAATATTTTGAATGCTTAAATGAAGTCAATACATTCCGTACAATTGTATAAGGCCACTTTGGCATGAAAAGAAACTCCCAGTTTCGAAATCTGATTTTCCAGAGAATTAGATGGAGGAGGAGGGGGCTAGTGAACAATTTCCAGTTAATGAACGCAATCAAAAGCACTTTTTTTCTGTAATAAAGTGGTTTTAAGAATGGCATGTAGGATCATATTTTGCCTTCATTATCTATATCGATATATAATTTCGAATTCCTTCCCGATAAATCCTCCAATTCAAAATAAACCTAAATAATGCATAAAACAAAACCAAAAACTCTCTAATTAGCAAAATTTGGGATTTATATCGAAGTTATTTCACCGTTTACATTGAATCTATAAAATTCTCTTTAGATAATAACATTTAATGTAATGAAAAGGGAAAATTGCAATAGAATCCAGACTCTTTATCCTTTATTTCTGTTTTTCTATAACATTAATTACTTTCTATTCGATAGGAAATTGTATTAATCAAAGTCAGTTGATCATTATCCAAATATAAAAATTATAATGATTTCCTGTTCAATTGAATTTCAAATCAAATTAATGAGGAAAGGTTAGCAGAGTCTAGACAATCTATCTTTCTTATATTATTCTATTTATTTTTTGTTCAAAACAGTCAAATTAATTTAAAATAGCTTATAACAGAAATCCATAAGCAAATTTCTAGCGATTTTCTTTTCCAATCAAAATTCAGAACGAATTTCAACCAAGAAAGATTTTTATATTAACTAACAACTTATATTCGAATGCTTTAAAAGAATAATGAACTAACTATTCGGGATTAAGTAACTATTAGGAAAAAATTTAATGCTGGCGTTTTATAAAAATGCTTTTTTTATTTCGGTTGAGATAAATTATTTTATTTCCTATGAATTTTATAACTTTTATTGTGCCTTATGATCTCATAAAATAAGACCAGCAATTTATTAAAATTTTTACTTCTACATGATGCAATATTTACACTTTAAAAATTGTTTACCAGTTTTATAAATTAAAAATCACTTTTTTATTCCCCTAAGAATAGCAAAACTTGGCAAAACCGAAATTTGTTTCTTTCTTATTTTTTCATCTAAAACAAAATGTTGAATAAAAAAAAGACATTTTTCTGTAATGATAACTTAATTTTAAATTCATGTTGCAAACTAAAACGCATTAAGCGAAAACGTGTTGGATTTTTTCCCGTCCACCCCCCTTCTGCATCGTATTTTAAAAATGTTTTCTTTTGAAATATTTAGTTTCCAGCAAAATTTGTTGAAGCAGAACAACGAAATCCATTTACTCTAAAAAGGAAGGAAATAAAAGTCCTTTCAAAGATTTCAACTGCTTCGAGATTTCCCATTCGGACTTGGCGCATTGCACAGCGAGTCAAAACTTGTAAAAACACGCGTAAAGCTGGAAAACAGTAAATTTGTGTGAAGCTCCACGCGCATTTATTCAAGTCAGAAACAAACTATGCAACTTCAACGAACTACTACACATCGCCATTTCGTTTTCGGCTGCATTCTTCACTTTTCTCGACATATATCTATCTATTTCACCATTTTCTTTTCGATTTTTCTTTTTCTGCCAGAAGAAGAAGAAAGTAGTAAAAGTCTCGTGCTAGAAGCCTTCCTCGTTGGAAATATTTCCGCCTACCCCAAGTTTTGTTTCTATCTCCTTCTCTCTTTCCCTTTCGCCTTATTCTTAGAAGGTTGCTTTTCCACAATCTCGTTTTTGGTAGCGTCTTGCATAGGTAAAATCCTTCACGTGAACTGAGTTCTTTGGCATAAAATACGAAGCAGAAATGCAAGAAAAATTCTCCAAATCTCTTAAGCACGCAAGAGAAAAATATTTTTTTTATTTTTAATTTGGTGCAAGGTGACTTTGAAGTCAGAAATTTTTAGATGGGGCATTTAATAAATAAGATTTTATGAGTTTCTTACAGACAATTAAATCATTAATAATAGCAATAATTTCTGTTTTAATAATGATTGCCCTAGTGTTTTAATTTCAGGTTTTCTACATATTGAAATATATTGACCAATTTTATAAATGAATATTATTGATATCATGATCTTACGTAAATAACTGTATGCTGCATACAGTTATTTAGGCATACCATACCATACTGTTTGAAAATATCTTGGCCTTATATGTCATATCGAATTATTTTAACAATAGTTGTTTACAATATTTGTTTTGTTTGTACTGAAGGAGAAATACGACTCGAAATTTCCATCTCATTTGTTTCATTCAATTGTACAAAATTCGGTAGACATATTCTGGAATCTAATACCCAAACATTCTCTATATAATTTCTGTCATTCAATATAGATACTCTTGCTGTATATTGTTACAGAAATTCCTCCACTAAATCTGTAATTTCAACGGGTTCGCTTGTAGTGGGTGTATGTTGCTACAGTCAACAGGCATCAGTAACAAATAACGACGTTTATTAACACGAAGACATGAATATATATACGACAAAACACAATCGAGAATTACAGAAGCCTTGCACAATAACATGCATAGAATAAACAGCAGCTCACAAGTAGTAATCGGTTGTAAACAACAACCACAGAACATAAAGCGGCTAGACACTCAGCAGGAGGAGTTAATCTACATAGCCATTCACTAAAGTCACTCCAAACGCCTGCTATTTTCATTGTCTCCTCTCTTTAGCTTTACTCACCTGCCTACTCACTATATGACAGGCTACTCCATACATGACTTGACGCCGCTTCAAGTTCTGTCTCCAAAACTCACAGCACGGTACCAATTCTCAATCAACTATTTGTTTGAACTCCACTCAACGCTTGTATTTATTTCTTTGGGCTGATCCAAAATTCGTCGTTAATTCACTATACGACTGATTTCTGTTTGGACAGCCGTCCTTTTATAGCTTATGGAGCAGGACAGAGAAGATTCTCGAACAATCAAGCATAACTCGCCTCCTATTAGTCTTATCTCCAAAATTCCAGAAGATTCTAGTATCACCTATTTTGTTTCCAAAGTTGCCAAATTCATCGAGAACTCGCCAAATTCCAGAACCGACATCCGATCAGCATCCAATAGAGCCAATAGTAAAACGGTCTTTCCTATGTTGTAACTAATTGTGCTAGGAAGCAACATTACAGACTTTGTAACAATATTTATGGAGGAATTTTACGTCTAAAATACTTTTATCGGCCTTATAGATGAGAGTATATATATATATATATATATATATAATATATATATATAATATAAACTTTATTGTTCATAGTTGTTTAATTATCCTAATCGCAATGACTGCTACATTCATCTTGTTCTTTTAAAGTGTAAGAAGTTAATTCAGAACGTTGTCTTATATAGAGTAAAAATCCTTTTAAATATAGATGATAAAAGCATTTGCTAATAATCATCAATCTGGAATTTATTAGTATTGCATTCAGTACTATTATATTCTCAAGTTAATACTTTTAAAACAGATTTCTTTACGTTCTCTGAAAAAAAAACTCTAGAGTAATTCTGTATTAGAGACAATTGATTTACTGATCAAAGGTAAATAAAAATCAGTTCGATTGATTTTAAAAGAATTAGTAATGAGATTAACGAGGATGTACTTAAATTAGATACAAACGGCAATTAAAGTTTATCTTTTGAAAGTAGCATTGAAGTTGTTCGTTTGCTTCCTGAATTAGAAACTAACGGCATTTGTTTTGTTCGCTCAGTCTGTGGTGTCTACTGTAGTTGATAATTGAATTACAGGTGAGATTGTTAAAGCGATTAACTTCGAGGATAATGATAACTTTTCTTTTAGTGACACATGTTTCTATGGGTTCAGTTTATCTTCGGCGACAGTAATTAAAACTATCTCGCTAAAATAGATTTATTCAATAGTATTCAATTCTTTAGTTTATTTTCTTTTTCCAGTTTTCATTTATTGTAGTAATTTGTACACTCATTTTTTTATTACTTTTAATTATGAATATCTGTATGACATTGCAGATATATGCATACCTATCTTCTTTCATATTTTAAAGGTAAACGATTAAAGCAGAATAAATAGTACTTAGTAGTTATTATTTTTGTAAAAAATTCAGTAGAACAAATAGAATTTGTTTATTATTCAAAAAAAAAAATCTTAAGCTAAATATTAGTGTATTAATAGATATTTTCTGCTTTTCTTGTTTGAATGGATACAGTATAGATGTCCAAATACTAATACCGTATTTCCTTAATTATCTTTCATGTGCAAGCTAATATTAATTTAGATCATATGACTTTTATTTTTCTTTTCCTTACAATATACCCACCATCCGTGAGTTCTGAACATTTGGGTTCATTATTAGTTACTTGGGTATTCTTAAAAAAGATAAACTGAAGAAACAACGTTATTTGTTATTTTACTACTAAAATTAAGATTATATTGTTCAGATTGTGTTTGGTAAAGAATAATTAATTCATTGTACATGATGTAAATTTCAATTTTTTAAAACAATTACTTGATTAGGAATATCTGTGAAACTTGATATAAGTGAACTGAATTCGGGTGGCATTAAATCAATTATTCTGAGTCTGAAGCTGAGGGGGGAAGAATGTCTTCATTAAAACTGGGAACTTCTTTATGTTTCTAGTTTTAATTTTGGAAATTCATTTTTAATGATGATGGCTCATAACTAAAGTTGGAGGTCCTGAATAAGTTTTTTGAAATGAAAAGATTTGGTGAACAAGCAGGTATCAGCAATAATGAAGAAGAACGGCCACTTTTCCAAAATCATAATAATAAGAATCTTTGATGTGAAGAAGTTTGAAAAGTTTATACTGAAAGAGCATATTTTGTTAGATGTAATTGTAGTTAATTGTAAATCAAATGAGAAGAGATATATTAAATAAAGAACATTTAAAAGGAATAATTTTGTTTATTCAGGAGAATGGTTTTTCTCAAAAAAGTAAAACAAAAAGAAACCTGATAATCAAAACAAAATCTACAATGTCTCATGTTTGTTTATAAACTTCCTGAAGTATTAAATGGTTCAAGTCTAATTTAATTTCAGTAACAACACAGAATTGGTCACTTTAGTGTCACTAGCTTTTATGCCCCAAAGTACGAAAAATAAAAACATAAGACACCAACTTGCACTTTAATTATTTCAAGTACGAATCAACGTTAATAGTTTGCTTCACGAGGTTTATAATTTGCCTGAGATCGTCGATTCATAAGAGCATGGATAGTTGGGAAGATTTCCTGAATATATTTGATGGTTACAGAATAGCATGTGACAAAATAACCCAGAATTGTCCATGAAGTACAGAGTACCAAAGAACCCCAAACGGAAGAATTCAAGGTGTATATCCACTGAGATGTATGAGCCCCAAGTATGTTTTATCGTTGTCAATTTGCCATGATTTTATGTTGATAAACATCACAACTGAAGTAGGGAAGAACACCAACATATCTGAACTTCATTCTTTATCATAATTACCCTTAAATTCATAGTTCATTAAAGCATTGTACTAATTTTAGAAATATTTTACCAGAGTATCATCTAGTCATTTAAATATAAAATATAAATTGTTATATAATGCCAAATAACTATAAATCAAAGATTTTCATTAAGAATTTTTGTCTCAAGAGAGCCAGTGTTATCTATTACTGAAATATATTGTTTTGAATATTAATATTTATAATATACAGATTAAGTTTAGAATACAGTGCAACCTCCAGAAGATTTTAAACCTGGTATTTAACCAATCTTTTAAATAGAAATGTCGAAACTTTCTCTTCAAGAATGTATAAATATATAACAAACAAAAACCCTTGGCGAACAATCTGAAATAAATGGCAATAGAAACATAATTGCCCAAATTTATAGAAATAAAATTGGATCTCCAAGTAGGAAAACTTGGAAATAAATTTCGGAAATTGATTTTTTTTTGTCCATTATTCATTTTTTTTTTTTAACTTTTTCGAGAAATTTACAATATTGTTTTCGGTACTTGCTTATATGCATTCAACTTCATCGAAAGAATTTATGTCAATTATTTAATAAATAGTCTACACATATGTTTCCAAGGTTATTCAGATACTTTCGAAAAATTTCGCAAAATTATTTTCATTTAGATTGATAAATATTTCGACCTTATTTTTTAAGGTAATTTTTTTAATATCTTTTAATTCAGTAGGAAGTTGAATGTGGACAAATATAATAGATAAAACGCGTGCGAGTTATACAAAATTTTTAAAAAATATTTTAGAATATACATTTTTTTACATTATATTCATCGAAAGAATTTATGTCAATTATTTAATAAATAGTCTACACATATGTTTCCAAGGTTATTCAGATACTTTCGAAAAATTTTGCAAAATTATTTTCATTTAGATTGATAAATATTTCGACCTTATTTTTTTAAGGTAATTTTTTTAAATTTCTTTTAATTCAGTAGGAAGTTGAATGTGGACAAATATAATAGATAAAACGCGTGCGAGTTATACAAATTTTTTAAAAAATATTTACAATATACATTTTTTTTACATTATATTGAAACATACATCATTTTGTTTTTTTACAGTTATAGTTAAAATAAATCTGAATCATAATCTTGCATTTTGTATCAAAACAGCGAAGTACGAGGAAATGAGTTCCAATAAATATATAAATCTTGGGCATTTTCTCAAGTATCACATTTGTTTCAATTTAATAAGAAAAAGTTTAATTTAAGATAAATATTAGAAATAAATAAATTCAAGAAAATAAAAATTTGATCCAAATAGATGCTTGGAAAAAATATTAAATAATTTTGTAACTATGATTTATTATTTCTTTTCTGTCAATATTCGAATACAATTCTATCAATGTTCAAATTCAATTTTTCCAAATTGTTTATGCAGTTAAACTTATTGAACAATGAAATAAATTTTAAAAGTTATTTTTACCATAATGTAGGCCGAAGTTTACATTGTGTTAAAAAATTATATTTATTGATTACAATATTTTATTTTATTTATGGTATTACATAACGGAATTGCATTATAATAAAAATAATATTGTGCATTATGGTATTTCGATAGATACACGATGAAAGATATCAAACACGATGATCTGTCTGAAAACAAAGTTGGAAAATTTCATTCCGTTATTAAACTTGGGAAAATGCTTCAAAACTTTAAGAAGTATTCTGTTACTTCTGGAAGTGATTTGTCTTTCAAAAGTTGTAAAACTCTCCTTCTTCTGGAAAGAGTAAATTAGTTATTTTTAGAAAAAGCAGAGGACCAAATGAATTATTTAGAATCCCACATATCACTTAACACAAAAGTACTCTCCCATATTTTTATACGAGAAGGAAATAAAAAGTCACTTCAAGTAAATTTTAATTACTAATAATTATATAAATTTGCATAAATAATTGTTTCATTTTCTGTAATAAGCAATGTACAATGTATATCCATTTGGTAATTGGTATGCATGTATAATAAAAAATATCGTGTATGCATGAATAAGAGAAAAAAACAGTTCTGCATCATATATTTTTCAGCAAATTTACTTGCTTGCAAAATCATCAAAAATATTATATAAAATCTTGTAAAAAAATAACCGGTTGTTCAGAAATAACACATATTTTACTATATTTTAAAATGATACCGATTCAAACTGTAAAAGTATATTTTACATTTGGTATACTATATAAATTATGCAAGGTCATTAAATTATTTACAAAAAATCTACTTCAACCGCTTAACTGTTTTGCCCGAGGGCCATACGTGCATCGATTTATCGCATTTTGATAGTTGTATGCAAAAATAAACCAATCATAACGATTATAATTCAATATTAAAATTACTTCGAATACATAGATAAGTCAAGTATCCAATGGATTTCCATTTAAATGAAAAAAAAAAAAAAATTCCCAAAATAGAAGGTTTCATCTTATTAGACAGTAAAGAAAATAAAACAGTTAAGTGGTTAAAGTAATTGATTTCAAATTGAAATTTTTATTCTACGTGCCATTTTCCACATGCTAATTTTTTCTAGATATGAGTTCCTGTTCCCTTTGATTAATTGCATTTTTTTTATCTTTTAGGTAAGTTCAAATTTTATGAAATTGAGGTGGATTGTTAGGAATTTGAAATAAAGTATGGTAAGTAGCACTTAAAATACGTATTAAAATAAAAGTTTTCAACTATTAATCATGAGAAAACATTAACAATTTAGAGCTTTGATTTTCAATATGATCATTTCAAAACATTGAATAACGCGAAAAAATAATTAATTTCATTCTTCTACTATTTTTTTTAAGTATCCATAGATTAAATTCAAATAAAATTTATCTAAAAATTTCTGGAATTTTCTAATATAGCAACAAAATTCTACAGTTTATCTTAGAAATCGAATTGCTCGTTTCAATTTAATATCCATAATTTTTCAGCAACCTAAGTATATCTAATTTTGAAACTAATATTTTAGATAGAATAGAAATGATTAATAATATGTTTACTGTTTCTAATAAATAAAACAAGTGCTCTATATGTGTTAACAAAAAAAAAAAAATAATTCAAGTAAAATTATGTAACTTGATTACAAAATTATGTCACTGAAATCTTTCTAAAAATTTAACTTTGCAATCATAATGAAATAAAATATAAAAGTGTTTATCTACTTATAAATTTAACTTTCAAACGAATTTAAGTTGAGATATTCAATTACTTAATACAAATTACCTAATAAATTATTTCAACATATCATGAATGCATTTTGAAATTATGCTCTTGTCTTTTTTTCTTCCTTTTATTGAAAACCATATCAACAGTTATGTAATGACAATTTTACATGAAAGCCGCTTTTCAAAGACTCAAATTCTGTGAATGAATTGAATAATTACTAGTTAGTTGAATAAGAACTAAATAAAAACACATAAAACTCCAATGTTCTTTACTGAATGTTCGAATAACGTGAATTTAAATTATAAAAAACAATTAAAGATGCAATATCAAATAAGTAAATTAATGAAAAATAAGAGTTTTAAAAATAGATAATATGGATAAATAGGTTGCGTGAGAATTGGAAAAAATAATAATAATTTAATTTAATATATAATAAATTAATATAAATATGTTCCAAGTATGATGCTCCAACTTGTTCTTAGTAAAAATGAAAAAAAAAATGATAATACTAATGCAAATCCTATTGGTAGATAGCCTGTGTAATTAATAATTTAAATATAAATAGATTTTCCTGGCCGTGGCTAACTGTAAAACCTTCTAATTAACTCTTTTTCTGATGCTCCGTTCAGTTGTATTAAAGTCCCGTTTTAAAAAACAACAACCCAGGGCTATTTTGGGGCAGACCTCGAAATTTTGAACCGCTGTCAGATAACGAGTACGACGCCTGAGTGGCACCCCCTCTTTCCCAACTTCCGCCCCACATCAGTGGGAAGATGGCCCCGATGGATTTCATGTGCACCAGATCCGCTTACCTGACGGTTCTTCGGTGGAATGGGGTTTCGAACCTGAAACCTTTTAAATCCCACACCTTAAGAAGAAGCCACCGTAGGCACCCCCTGTTTGTCTGACACACTCAATCGCTTGTAAAGAAGATATCTTTCTTTATAAGCAAGGCATGGCTAACAGGAAAGTGTGCATCTTTTCTGCGTATATATGTTGTAGGCATTTCTTATTTTATTGTATTGTCATGAAATATGAACTTAAAAAGTTATTTAATAAATTGCTTGGTGCAATAACTGAGACGAAATTTCAGATACCCCACCTGTTTATGTATATTATTGAATTCTTTAAAATTGAGTTGTAAAAAGAGCTTCTTGCAAACTGCGTTGCTGTGTTAGTTCTCTATTGCTTGAAATTACGATGAACTAATTTTCCTTGATTTGTTGCTGCACCAGCAGAATGAGAAACATATTTCGCAATAATGCAGGAGTCTCCTCTTTTAGTTTATGGAAACTTAAGATATTTATTTTCTTAAAATATATGGTATTTATATTTTTTAATTAATATAAATTTTAAATTTAGTTATTATCTAGAATTAGTTACTTGAAATTTATCCAAATTAGAAATAAATAAATATTAAGTTTAAAATCAAAAATGAATTAAATAGAATAAAAAGGAAAGAAAAGTAGATCCGGCCTGAAGACTTTATGAAGAGTCTCCTTCAATGAAGGATTCAAATCAGGGATTTTTTTTTTCTGTGACGTGTCTGACTTTCATCCAAGTATTGAGCCTTCGGAACCTATGGCCAATATTTTTGCATTACTATGAGAAATAATAATTTAACAGAATTTATAAATGGTAGGAAATATATTGATGATATACTTTTGATAAAAGATAAAACTAAACATTAGTTTATGTTTTATTGTTATCCAAAAGAATTAAGTTCAACTGAAACGAACGAAAATCAACACAAAGCTACCTATTTGTATTTAAACATAGAAATTTTTAATGGAAAAACTTTGGCGGGTATTTATTATATAATGGATGAATTTAACTCAAAATAATTAATCTTTGTTATTACCCCTATAACTTAAATTCTAAAGTTTTCAAAAATTTGATTTTCTCGCAATTTAAAAGAACTTAAATAAATTGTAATAAAATTTTTTTTATATTGAAGCAACAATCAATCTCATTGAAAACTTAACTTTTAATAATTTTCGCAAAACTATTGCAATATAAAAGATTTAATAAAAGCAGGTATATTTATTTTCTAACTATATTCTAATATTTTTGCAACTAAAAATCTGCCTTCTAATTTTTCTTTTTTTTAACTCAATAGATGGCGCTGAGATTTTTCAATTTATATCATTTGATGACGATGCATTATGACCAAACGTTGTTTGTAGGCGTTTTCAACTTTAAGCGCGGGAAAGTTGAATTTAGTTTGATATAATTGTCTGTTGTGATAAGTTTAATTTTCTTTATAAAAGCGTTTGGATTATTTTTGCATTTATCTGGTATGTTTTTTGCTATTATATTTTCTTAATGTTTTTTGGTTTTATAGTTTGATAATGGTCTTGTAGTTGTTGGTTAGATCCGATTTTGCTGTGGTTTTGCTTAGATGTGAATTTTGAAAAATATTTTGATTATAATAATAATTATTATTATTGTATAATTTTCATCATTGTTTTAATAATATTAATTCTTGTTTTCAAAAACTTTAATTTCTTGGGATTTTTATATCACGAGGAGTTAATACTTGGAGGAAAGTCACACCCGTCACATAAAAAATACCTGATTTGAATCCCTCCATGATGGGGACCTTTGATAAAGTCTTCAAGCCGGATTCATTTTTCCTTCCTTTTTATTCCATTTAATTCATTTTGGCTTTTAAAATTAATTTATTTGTTTCTAATTTGGATAAATTCGTTTGTGTTTTAGATATAGCAGCATTAGTTCGCTCCAATTACAATGCGAAATTCAACTTAAAACAATTATATATTTGGAACAATGAAGAAAGTGTTGGTTTAGGTGAATAATTATGCATTCAATTACTTATCCGAGTGAACAGTTTTGACTAGGGAAATATTTACTTTTAAGTTTATTTCATAAAAATTGATTTACTTTTTGGTTGGTAGTTTCTTACTTGAAATTTAGTTATTTTCTATAAGCAGTTTACTCAAAATTTAGTGTTAATTCTTTTATGCTTCTAATGATTATAAATTTGTCTTCATATTATTAAAATGATTTTGCGCTCAAGTAAAAAAAATAATAGAACTGTATAAAATTTATAAAGATTCATAACTCTTTTCAAATTATAACTTTTAAAACTTATCTAATTTTGATTTTCAAAAGTCTATTAACAATTAAATATGCCATTAGTGATCATAATAGAATAACTTAGAAATTTTGCTAGAATTTCAATTAATATAGTATTAAACGCATGAGAAGCTTAGAATATCTTTATTGTTTTGAGTCACACAATTATGCTATTAGCCATTTTGTGAATTTTTGATTAATTACTGAAAACTTGGACTGTGCATGTTTTTTGCTTGTCAATGGAAATTAAAGTAATTGCTGTAACTTTGATAGATTCAGAATAACTAAGCATGCTTTGTAATTCTTTGATTGCTACAGGTTGCAAATTTGAAATTTTGAGAATTGAGACATTCAAATTAATTTCTGTATCGTTTTATGAAAACCCCTATCTCAACGTTCTTTTGCACTCTTGAGTTTTGTCCACTACCCAGTTACATTCAATGCAAATAATTCTCCTAGTTATTTATATTGACTATCATTTGTGGAAAAAATGTGAATATTTTCTAATTACTTTTTTCTATGATAAATGTTATTTTAATCTGAATAATGTGTTATGTATAAAATTTTCTGGAACATAAAACAAAGTATTTCATAAATTTAATAAAGCGAGGAAACATATTTGAATTGATTTTTCAATCATACTTATTTTAAGATTTATGCCCCTGTTTACACAATTACCAATTATATATTCATCATTTTCAGGATCTATTCATTTATTTGTATTGACTAATCCCAAATTTATACAAAAACTAAATTAAAATCTTTTAATTCTTGAAACTTATAATTTTGAAATCATGCTCACAAAAACGCGAGTATCTTTAATCAGCGAGGACTTTTGCATCCAATAGGTGCAACTAATTAGCGCTCATTTTGCATTTTCAGATAGGCCTACTTACAGTATAATTTACACCAAAATATGGTAATTACGTTTAATTCGCCAAAAATTTCGTATCACAAGAAAATTTACACTTATGTACGACATTGTGATAAGCAAACCGATCTTCATTCCCAGAATTGCCCCGGAAACTACATGCATAAAGCAGTCGCTTGTACCAAAAGCAGGATATGAGCTTTTCCACTCTTGGGCCCAACCCGGGCAAGTAACTGTTAATCACCGAAATGGTGTCCATTCCTTTTAGCCAGGGGTCTCGAGAGATTCACAGACCGGGACTCAAGCTCCTGAAAATCCCGATGTTTGTACTCCTTATCTGGTGTCTAATTCCCTCCGGATAGCTGGCTTCCATTACCGAAACTTGACTATCCTTCTGATGTCCGGATGAAGCCGGAGTTATGGTATTTTGTTTTGCCGGATAAGGATTCTTCTTATGAGCTAATGAATTGAAGACCACGACAAATACTCAGATCTTGTGGACGTTGTGGAAAGTTGGCCCGTATCTGATTAACATTGATATTTCCCTCAATGATCTTCTGAGGCTGAGATGCTAGTCGTGTTTTCTGTGTATACGTGTGTTGAAATAATTTAGATGGCTGAATGAAGATTTGTTTAATAATTTTGGTGGAAAAGTTTCTAGAAGTGACGACATAGTTTCAAGACATATACATTATATCTTGATTCATGAGATATACCCATATAACTTATTTCAGAGTCCAAGAAATATTTTTAAAAAAATAATAGATTAGACTTTTAAAAGAATGGTATAAATATTAACCTTAATTTTTTCTCTATATTCGAGTTTTTATACAATTTGAACATTTGTGTAAAATTCGTAATGATACAGAAAGAAAATATTCGTACAATCATTGCATTAGCAAAAAAAAATATATTAACAAAATCCACTAATATAAAAATTATGAAAATTCAGAGCTATGAAATAAAAGGAAATCATTACAATATTACAACTTCAGCTTATTAATGGAAACGGGATATGAAACGGAACAAGCCTCTAAAATTTAGTTTCTTGTATCGCCTACTTCTCTATTGTTTTTGTTATATTAAATGTTGGCATATTCTGAAAAAAATAATACAAAATATACAAAGCTAACTTATTTTTCTGTCTTTAGTAATTGATAAATTCTGACAATTTGTCAAACTACCAAGAAGAATTAAATACCTCATATACATCTTCAATAGTTAAAAAAAATTGCTTGATATGAAATGTTGTTTGATTGCCTTTAATTTCAGCAGTTTAATTTATTTAATAATTTGAATTATAACTTTATAATATTTTTAATTTGATCTACTTTCTTTGTATTGTATTATTTAAGAATTCGTAATGCTCAGAATACAACGCTGTATAGGGATTGGAGGTACCAGATTAGTCAAATAGTTCATTATTGTGCTTTTGAGTGCTTAAGAAAAAGATTTTCCAAAAACTTCCAAAATTAGTTTAAGATTTTTCATTGATTAAAATTTAATTGAAATTTCAACATTTTCTTTAATAATTCTTTAGAATTTCATTGAAAGTGTGATTTTCAGATCACTTTATTTTTTTAATTGCATTTAAGTGGCTTCGATTTCATTTTCATAAATATCTATAATTTTAGAATATTTTTCAAAAGTAATTTCAAACAGTTAGAAATAATGATTATTGTTTTTATTATGAAATTCAAATAAAAACTTATTATTATTTTATAAAATGTTTCTCTCGCTTGTATTTATTATTGTTAATGCCAAGAATCGCTTAGTTTGAAAATTAATTGCAATTGAATACGTATTTTTTTGCTTTGAAATTTATATTTGCATACTGACATTGCAAACATTGCAAATAGAATTCATCACCTGAACCATCAAGCTAGGCAAAGATTAATCTAGCGAGCAAAACCTTACCAGGCAGTGATGTTTCGGATTAGAAGTTCGATTTTTTTTTTTTTTTTTTTTTTTTTTTTTTTTTTTTTTAGTTAAGTACATTTGCTCGCAACAAAAATAGAGAGAGAGAAACTGCAGAAAGGGCTGCAACTGTAAAAGTACATTAACCTCAGAAACTGCTTCAGCTTCCAACTTACTATTTATAAGATTCTCGTAGCATCATCCTCTTTCGTAGAAGGCAACTGCAGTGCTAAAAGTTGATGGAAAATGCATTTCATTTTCTGCGTCTGCTGGACAGAAAGCTGCAACGATACCTTTTCAAGAATTATTTGAAGGCAGTCCACGAAAAATATCCGTTTTCCGATTTTTCCCGCTTTCGACTCCGATTATTTCTGTAGTACTCCACTGGACGTTTTTACACTTGGGAAGGGATGGAGGGTGGGGGGTGGTTCCTGGAGTGAAAGATTCGTCGTATGTGTCACGATCTCTCCGAACGAAATATTACCGAAAGCGGAGGAATTCTGAAATAAGAGTGTCAGAGTGTTGCATTTTGCATTCTTTGTGGGTTACAAATGGGATGATATTGCTTTCTGAGAAACAAAGTTAGGAATTTTGAAATTAAGAAAGGGCTGTAATTTAAAATGTTGAAAGTTAGTTTGCTTTAAAAAGATAAATTTTAAATTCTTAACGGTAAAAGAGTGAATAATACGTCTCTAGTGCTACGATCTGAGTAAATATGTTCATTTATATTCAGGTTAAGAGGCGAAAAGTTTGAGTTCTTTTTTTCAACTACAGTAAATTCTGCAGCTAGACACGCTATTTTCTTAGTTTGTTTTCAAAAGAAAATCTTCAATTTCATTTCAAGAAAAATTTTAAAAATAGTTCCAGTGTATTAATTAATTAAAAGATCCTTTGTTTTTATGTTGGACAAAAGATTTTCTATCTGGAAAACAAAATAAATTTTCAATTAAAGTTTTTCGAGGTGTATAGTTTAAAAAATAAATTTATAAAGAGTAATAAACAAACTTTTCCTACATAGGTTATGTTTTTATAATTAATTTATAAGAGTAAACAGTAATAAATAATCAAACTTGTTTTTAAGCTGTTAAGCTTTATAAATTAAATTCTTAGATCTCTTTTCGTTTTTATTGCAAATGTTATAAGAGACATGCAAAGAAATAAGAATAATAAAAAATTATAATTTTTTTTTAATGAAGTGTGTTGTTAGAAATAGTAAATTACTTAAAAATTTCTTTACTTTTTTTATAAATTCAAAGAAAATCTTGGAATTAATTATTAGTTTAAGAAAAAAAAAACTATCAATTTAAAAGTTTTCGAACTCAGACATTTTTAAAAGAATTATTGCATAATTCAATATAATTTTTTGTAAATTTAATTTTAAAAATATCTGAAAAGTTTAAAATGCCTTAACACATATACGCATCTATTTTTTTTAAGATAGCATCTTATGAAACATTAATACATTAATCAAAGCGCTAAAAATTTAGTCCTTCTTTTGATAAAGTAATTCCTAGACTAGACTTTTTAAAAATAATCGCTTTTATTTTTTATATTCTGATTTATATTTCTTTCAATTTAATAAATTTCTTAAAAGTCGATTCGAAGTATGGTTTTTTTTTGCAAAATTTGAAAAACTATGAAATTTTTACCAGAGTTTAAGTTGCTATAGATCTGATTAAAAAGTAAAATTGTGCTCCAAAAATTTTTGTGTTGATTTTATTTAAATAAACTTTATAAGCCTGTTAATATTTCCATTTACGAATAATAAATGTAATATGAAATTTTCACAAAGCCATATGCATGGCTTTATTTTTGTTTCACGTTCTTGCTAATTAGTTTTTCTTCACTGTCATAAATATTGTTGGAATTCAACAGTTTTTACTTAACGTTATCATTGGTATATGTTTATAACGTCGAATGCTATTGAAAGACAAATTTCAATAGTTATTATTCACAGAGGAATCTTTATTGGTATGAAAGCAGGTTTTATTATTTTAAAAGATAGTTACATTGTTTTTTTAAATTACCAATGAGTGATTTTATAAATATTGTAATGTGATAAATATTAAGAATAAAAAAATTTTAACATATAAAAAATGTTAAAAAAAATTTTTTTTTTCGTCATTTTTATACTGAATTTCTGATGATATTTAATACTTAATTAGGGGCTATTGTTGTGAAAGCCTGTTTTGGAACAATAAAAAGTATTTAAATAAACATAAATAATATCCAAAACCTTTAGCCACTACAATATTTACTATGCCGATGAAAAATATTATTATATTTTTTTATGAATTGAATATCAAAAGTTTCAATTAAAATATCTCGAAAAATTGAAATGCAGTTAAACTCTGAAATAATTACCTCCCAAACAGCTCCTTACAAATGGAATTGATGATTCATAAACTGAGACATTTTTAAACTCCCTTGCAAATTATGAGATTAATTTCAAATATTTATTAAGCGTGAAAAGAATATATTGATTGAAGACAAATATTTACCGGAGCATAAATAAACAATCAATGCAAACCACATGATAGAACGAAAACAAACACCCACAAAAAAAATCTCATTTCTATTCCACTGAGTGCAATCAACACAATGAACACCAGAATAGAAACGTTCTTCCTGTTTACCACAAACAATATGAAGGCTCAATTTTTCTCTACAGAGTAACTCATTCCGAAATTCTAAGTAAATAAATAAAGCACAATTCACGAATAAAATATCGAAATGAATTCTGTTCTATTTATTTTTGGAGGCAATAGGACTATCTGGCAGAGTTGCTTTGGTCTGAGAGATGAGCTGGGGCCCTGCCAAATATCTTATATTTCATATTTCCAAGAGAGCGGACCATAAAACATTCTCTTTCGAAATAAATCGTTTTGAATGTGAAATGGGATCTTGTGGGCAACCGATGACTCCATATGTGGGTTTGGTACTCCCATCAAGTTCCTGTTGTATAGAAAATGTAACAGAGTTCTTGTTTCATTCTAACGATCTGCAGGCTGCGTGACCATGCATATCAATGGTATTCAGCAGAATCAACAAGGCGGTAAGAAACTTCCGACGTCCCATCCCACTTCTTGGTTTAATGGCTCAATAAAACTAAAAATGTCTTTTTTTTTCCGAACTCCAAAGTTTATGTTTTGTTTCTTGGATATGTATCTCGCATTCTGCTAACTAATTAATGGTAAATACCAGATTAATGTTCCAGGGAAAAATAAGAATGTCTTATCTTTCCAAAAATAAATTCTCTGTTTTCCTATGAATGTTTCTTTTCTAGTCAATAATTAATAGTGACTTTAGAATAAAGTCACATTCTCTTTAAGTCTGAAGACATGATTTTGGCTAAGAAAAATATGCTGTATATAACTTTCGATTTTACTTTTTATACTAAAATTTTATTAGATATACAAATTTTTAAGATAATAAATTATATTGCAATAAAATTGTAAAAATTAATAATTCTTAAATGGCCTAAAAGGAAATAAAATTAAATTCTAAAAATTTATCTAATTAAAGAAAATGAGAAATACGTGTAAAGCTTTTTATTTTTCATATTTTTTAAGTGTGCAGAATATTTTTCTTTTTCTAAATTTTGAGTTTTTATATCTCAGGCTTGAATAATTCTAATCATTTTGCAAATTCAGGAACAAAATCATATATATGCATCTCTTGCATAAATCATACATACATTCATAAACAAAACATGCACATACTTGCAAGTGGTACGTTTATAGTAGTACAAAAAATAAAATTGATAAAAGTTCTATTTTAATTAAATTTGCTAAAATGATTAAAGATCAGAGAAAATTTCAATGGTTATGAAATTAGTGTAACCATAAAGCTATTTTAATTTTTCAATAAAGTAAAAATAGCATTTAATGGGACGTTTTGTTTAATAACATATGTTCACATCATGCTGTATTATCGTTGAGCTTCATTTTATATTGGGAAGTATAGAATTTGTAATTTGAAGAAATTCAAACTCAAGTTTTGGGAACTATTTGATACAGATCTTTAAATTCTAATGTTTATACTATATATTTAATTGTCTAAATTGTTATGTTCTTGAGTTATCTCAATTTATTCATGACAGATCGTGCCAAATTTGATAGATTTTGCTTAAAATTACTTTCAGATCTGCAAGTTTTAAGGTAAAACTATTTACAAAATTAAATATATACAGCTTGTTACATTGTTGAGTGACCTTAATATACGCGCTAATATAAACTGAAGTACATTTACTTCCGTTTCAATGTATTTCCGCCAAAAATTAAAGCAAAATTTTCTTTCTAACATAGAGCGCATATTCCAAATTTCCTCAGTTCAGTCCATTTCGTTCCTGAACTATGGACTATCCATTTATCTACTTATAGTCCATGGATTCATAAGTCCATGGACTGTAAACATATATAATTCTATAAATTAATTTTTTTCACTCTTAAGGTCTAAATTTTTAGTTGATGGTAACACCTTTTCTTTGTACATTTCGTACAGAAAAACATAATAAGATCGAGACGGTATTTTCTTTTCAAACGTTTTATGCCGTTGCATAAAAAAAATATTTTCCACTCTAAAGTCCTACACAAACGCTGTGCAAAATTCCCACACTAAAGCGGCATCTTCTCATGCCAATTCCAGCACGGAAGGCGATCTGTCCATTATTAAACTCCATTCCGTACTTCCAAGTTCACTTCAATCTATCTTGGCATTCCGAGTAAATGGAGTAATTTCCTGCCAGTTTCTTTTTTTTTTATTTTCTTTACTCTCTTGAAGATTTCGAGTGAAATTTATAAAGATAAAAGAAAGAGAAATATTTCGATTTTTTTTTTCTTTCTTCGGCAGTCTTTGCTATTCTTCCCGTTTTTAACTGGCTATTTTCTAGGAGCAAATTCTGTGACAAGTAACATCTGTGCTCTCTGAGATTTTCAAGCTAGCAGTCGGAGCGACATAATGCACAGTTGGGAAGAAAAATCTTCTTTAATGCGACGTGCGTGTCTGTCTTAAGTGGAACCGGGCGACTTGACTGTTTCGTTATAGATTAATCTGGCATTAAATTTAGTATCTGTCTCATTATAGTTTCCTAACTTACAAGATCTAATCTATTCATCATTTCTACATAAGCCTACTAATGATAGTCTTAATTCACCGGAGCGTGCATAACATAAAGATTATGCAACACTTATTAGCACTTTAATCTGAACTCGCTCTTAAATTCGTCAAATATCGAGATCCTAGAATAGTTCCTTAAATTTATATATTAAGTACCTCATTCAATGTCTATTTAATTAAATATTAGGCTTCATTCTATAAGTTTGATGGTTATAATGCATGATATAATTATCAAGTGTTATACTTTATATGCACTATATATGCTATATTTCATAATATATACACTATATATATATTATGTATCGTATTATCGTTGTAATTGAGGATTATAAGTATATAGTCAGATATTTATTCTAATTTGCTAATATTTTAGATGCAAATAAAGTTAATTATATTCTTTTCTACAAAAATGCTTTTTAAAGAAAGAACTTTGAGAAAGTCTTATATCTTCCATTCCGCATAATAATGGTTTTAGAAAGAAATCCTATGTAATGATCAATTAATTTTTAAATAGTCCCAAAGAATTATATAAATTTTGGACGTATTATGTTGTAATTGAGTGTTTTATTTTGGTAAAGTATCATTGGAGCAAAATCAAAAGCCATATTAATAAACTTTTCTTAAACAGTAAGACGGATTGTCAATAATGAGACAGGGTTAAGAAGAAATTCAAAGCAGTTGTGTACAAACCATGGGTAAAAGAAGGTCTAAGGATGTTCCAAGAAGGCGATACTTAAGTGCGTCTATGACATTCTTTAACACTTTCCTTACCAGATTTTTTCCCTGATAAAGATAAATTTTGGCTTTATTAGGCCAAATAAAGTAGAAATGGCAATATTCTGCCAAAATAAAACAAATATTTACTGCAGTTTAAATTGGGGAGATGTAACATATATATCAACAGTTAAAAGGTTTTTTTTTTTCAAAATTTCCAATGAAAATACCTTGAATTTGATAAACAGCTTGATTTAACAAAAATAGGGTAACTTGATCAAAACAAAATGTCTACACTTATGTATTCCTACCTAAAATTTAGCAAGAATGCACAAAGCTTTTTGTGAGATCTAATCTGAGGAAAAAAATTTGCAGGGCACTCGTAAAATCCATAGACAAAATGTTTCACTAAAATATGATTGTAATTACAAAAAATCAATAAGATACGTAATCTGATGAATTTTCTATTTATTTTGTTTATAGGATGCGAGGCAAATATATTAGTGGAGCCAAAACCGTTAAAGAAAATTATATATGGAATGAGCGAAAGGATATTATTTTCACTTGTTAAATTACCGAGGATGATTAGAGGCGAAAGATTCATATTATGTTTTGCGTGTCACTTATATATGCTACACAATTATGGCTCAAGCACTGTTTATGCTTATTATAGAATTGCTCATGACGATAGAACACATAAAAAATCATATGCGTGAGCTCCAATCACCTCAACTAAGAACTAAAAATATTGTATATTAAAAGAATATTGCGTTTTAAAAGAATTTGCAAATTTGACAACATTTATAGCATATTACCAAAGAAGCACTTTATATCATATATGGATTGTCAATATGCATGAATTTGATTTGTTATTTGAAAGTTTCGAAAACTTTTCGTGCAAATGAAATCTACTCATTTATGAAGAAAAGCTCCAACATTATTTGGAAATATTCCGTCCCTGTAAAGTCTATTCAATAATCATTACAGTGGAAACTGTTATTTGAGTTAAGCACCCAATGGGCACCGTTCTTCTACAAATATTTGGCATTTTCAGATATGTAAAATAAATTTCCAAACATAGAAATACGTGCACTTGGAAGATATTTTTGAGGATTGAATGAGTACATATTACTTGTTAATGTGCTGTTTTCTCAGAAATGGCAATATTTGCATTTTGTAACACTTTTGAGTACGTGTATTAATCAACAAATTTGTAGTAAATTATTAAATTTAAAAAAAAAGAAATAAGAGTAGGAATTTTTTAAACAATCTTTAAAGCTTAGATATCAGTTACGATAAAAACGATAACATTTAATTATATTTAAATACAAATAAATGGGTTTTCATGAATTTAAATTAAAGCTTAATTTTAGATATTATAAAGGCCTAGTCCCTTCATAGATAATAAAAAATGCAGTCATTTACTGAATTGAGAGAATTCAAATTAAATGAATTATCATTTGAAATCTTGAAACAGGCTGCATTGGCCTTGTGGTAAAGTATCCGCAGCAGAACCGGAAGGTTTCAGGTTCGAGACCCGATTTCAATGAAGAACCACCGTGTAAGTGGGTCTGGCTCACGCTAAATACGTCGGGGCCAAACGTCCTCTCACCAGTGTGGTGTGGAAGTTGGAAGAGAGGGTGCTAGTTCAGGTGCCCTCCTCGACATCTGACCGAGGTTCAAAGTTACGAGGTCCATCCCAAAATAGCCTTAGTGTTGCTCTAATAAACGGGACGTTAATAAAGTTAAACCAAATAAGTCATTGAAAAATCCATTGCATTTTGAAAAGCGTTTGCTTATTTAAAAAAAAAAATAACCAAAATTATAATTTATGAGTGCAAATATTCTATTGAAAAAGATTCTACACGATATTTTTAAATTTTAAAGTATTTGAAATAAAACTTTGATTTCACTATTAAACTTGATTACCGAAAAATTGCTGAAATATCTCTTAAAATTGTTGAGCATTGCTTAGATATTTTAAAATATATTGCTTAAGATATATATTTTAAACTTTAAATATTTATTTTTTAACTACCCCCCCCCTACAATAAGTCTATAGAAATAACTGTCGAAGATGTTTTCAATGAATAAAATAAAATTTTATTTTGACTAAAAAAATAACATTGAGAGAGAATAATAAACCGGATTGATAAAACTAAAAATTCCATGAAATTCCTTGATTCCTTAATGGTTTCTTATTTAGAAAAGGATAAAAAAGGATATCTTTAGAAACAATAGATTGAAGAATCCTAATGGATGCTTTCTTTATGTCCTTATATTTTTGATTTCAGCAGAAGGATTTGCGTTTTGCTGAAAAAATCTTGCAATTCTGAGAACTGAAGAAGATTAGGTAGTTCTTGTGACAATAGAAAACTTTAGAGATTCTGAGTAAATATCTTCTTGTTATTTTCGTTCATGAGATCTCCATTTAAAACTTAGCCCCGGAATTCAAAATATTTGATGAAATATAGTTAAATTTTAATCCATTGTTTCTTATCAGATATCTTTCACCATTATTCACCCTCCATTAATCCTGATTTCGAATATATATACTTTAAAAAATTGATTAAATTAATAATTTTTTTCTGATTCTTATTATTACTCTTTATGGATTTTGATTACTCCTCATGAATTTTAATTTGAATATTTTAGCATATAATTCTTATTTATATTCTCTTTAAGATTATTTGTTATAGTGGTAGAGGCAAAAATTCTCAAATCCATTCTAAATCAAATTATCAAAATTAGCAACTTACCTTAGTATAGATTTTATATCATTGAAATGCATTGTTACCATTTAAGGATAAAAAGGAAATTGGATTGGATAAAACAATTACTAACGACCGATCGATTGCGTAGTAAGTTTGAAATGAATTTTTAAAACTTAGTCACAGAATTCAAAATATTTGATGAAATATAATTAAATTTTAATCCATTATTTCATTTAAAATACTTTTTGCCTTTATTCCTCCTCTAATTAATCATGATTTCTAATATATGCTTTAAAAAGTGATTAAATTGATCATTTTTTTTGCTTGAATCTACTATTTATGAATTTTAATTTGAATATTCAAGCGCACAATTCTTATTTATATTCTCTATAAAATTATTAATTACAATTATAGAGGAAAAATCATCAATACCAGTATAAACCAAATTATCAAAATTTGCAATTGACCATAGAATATATTTTATATCAGTGAAATGCGTAGTTACAATTTAAGGATTTAAAAAATTGCATTGGATGAAAGGATTAAGAACGACCAACCGATGGCTTATTATGCTAAAAATAAATTTTTAATTCTAATTTTTTAAATGCATTTTTACTGATTTAAAACATGCTTAATTGGAGAAAAATGTTCTTTTCTTTTAAAGCATTAATTAAAAAAAATCCTTTCTTGTTTGTGCTGAAAGAATTATTCAAATAATTTTATCTCTTAAATATTAGTTAATTCTAATATTAAAAATTGTTTATGCTAATATGTACTATAGATCTATTTATAAAAAAATAAAGTAAATACTATCTTTTATCATCCTTGTTTCTGTTTCATAAAATTCAGTAAATTTCGAATGCACTTGCAACAAACATTAAAGGAAAAAATTAGAATTTTAGTTTTAAAAATTATAATTTTTCCAAAATTTTTACATTTGAAAGAAGAGAAGAATTAAAATTGCAAAGGAGTTTATTTTTTGATTCAATAGATGTCAGATATACTTGCAACAAACATTCAAAGACAAAACATTAGAGATGTATTTAAAAAATTTACAATTTTGAAAAAGAAATATAGAAATAGAAATTCTTTCCTTAAATAGAAAGAGATAAGAATTGAAATTGGAAAGAAAATTATTTTATGGTTATTTTCGGTGATTTAAATCATATTTTTCGTACCGCAAACAAGAATCGAATTGAATCCACTTCAGAAGCTTTTCATCTTTATAATATATGCAATAATAATAATAATATTTCTATTAAATACTTAGATAAATATTTGATTTTATAAAGTCTTAAATTGATTCTCATTGATTGACGAAATTAAACCATAATCAATATCCAATTAATTTCTCATCACTTCCAAATAAAATTCTCTTTTAGAAACTCCGACTTTGAGTACCCATATTTAAAATTTAGTGATCTGCAATGAAAATGAAGCAAATGCATTAAAAAATTCTACTTAATTCGACACCCACTCAGTTCAGTTCATCATTTTAAAATATCAGTTGCAGTTTCCAACAAATCTGATCATTAAACAAGTAATTACCTTAAAATATTTCATCACAGTTATTAAATTAATAATATTTTAAGACTAGTTTCAAATCGCTATAAAAACGATTTTTCACTGATAAAAATAACTAATTTTTAAAAGTCGTTAAAACAAGTTAGACCATTATGACCATAAAAAAAAAACCTTGCTCACATAAGTGCATTTTAATATAACTGCCACTCCAAATTTAAATAATGTTCTGGAGAAAGAAAAATTGCATTAACTTCAAGTACAAATGGGTTTTTAATTTCTGGATCGTTTCGAGAAGTGCCCAACAAAAAATCGTGATTCATCTATCAAAAGTAAATCTAATGACTTCCAAATCCCCGTAAATGTTTGTGCACATTAAACACTTCTCATCTACCACGTCTCTAAATGCCAGGGGAACAGCAGCAGACATCTGGTGACTGGAAATGTGATCCGGGTATATAACACCATTAATTTACTTAATTATCATAGGCATTAAACTCTTCGGTATGCAGAGATTTCAGTCGTTTAATGTCGTAGACCGAGTATTACTGGATTTCCCCCCTTAACGTTTAACAACTTTTTGACGGGCCTTCGAATTGACGTTGGAAGAATTTCATACGGTAAATATACTTATGCCAGGTGAAGAATTTGACCAAATAATCCGTTTAGAAATTTTGTCGGATTATTATGCCGTGAGTTTCATAAGAAGGATTGAAATGCGTCATATATTTATTAAATTTGGAATAAAAATAAAAAGAAATAAATGTAGAAAATCATTAATAACTTTCATTTTAATTAACTTATGTCTGGAATCATAATTGGTGCCTGGCAAGTAAAAATTATTACGTAGAAAAATGCTTTCCAAAATTTATAGAACTGTGGAAATTTTATAATTGATGTAATAATATATATTATAATATATAGAATATATATATATAGAGAGAGAGAGTATATATATTATAATTATATATGAGAGGAAAATTGGGATCGAAAAGATAGTAAAAAATATACTAAGTCCGTTACATATGAACATTTGGATATATATGATTTGAAATTTTGAACCATTTTATGCCTTACCAAATATATTGCTTTAACTTTACATTAATTATTAATAACAGTAGTAGTAGTAGTATTTTTCATTTTATCTATATTATTATCTTAATATTTACTTTTATTTCACAATGCATTTTATATTTATTTTATATAATTATTATTTTACATCTCATATTATTTCTATTTTTTCATTATATGTTACTATTGCGTATAAATATTATGCAATCAATATTTTCTGAATTCTACGATAATCATAGATACCTTACTTTCTAAATTTTTATTCACTGCATTTCGATTCTATTTCATATTTTATTGATACTATTGCCATTTATAAGAGACAGCCGGCACTCGACTTTGAAGAAACTACCTAGTTTTTACTTGCCTGTTCAAATTTTCTCCGATTGTTGTAAATTGCCTTCAAATATATTATGGATTGGTCGGATTTCTTGGATAATAAGGGAATCAATGACTATAGGTTTACATCCATCTCCCAGACTGGCAAAACTGTCAATAATCCATTCAATTACAGAATGATATCGACATTTTTGCATAATACCTATGGTTTAATGCATTATTTAAGCAATCTATAAATGTTGTAAATATTACACATAAAATACCAATTGTTTTTGCTTTATCAAATTAACGATTATTCTTTAATATATATCAGATTTTGCTCATTCATATGCTATATAATACAATTTCATTTAGAAATTTTATAAAATTCGATATCGCATTACAATTTTTAAGCTTGCATTCCAAATAATAAGCCTGTATGTATTCTGATTGCTAAGCCTATTTTTATTCTATGTTAGCTCTTTAATTGTTCGTTTTGAGCATAACAAAATGTTATTTTTTTCCTTAGTTTTGAGTCTCTTCTGAAACGATTTTTGTCTTTTTTTTAAAAAGATTTTTGGGATTATGGTTATAAGTATAATGCCGAATATTCAAACTTATTAATAAAATAAAATTGTGTTATATAAGTAAACATATTTTTTTTTTTAAAAAATTCAGTCATGAGTTATTAAGTGAACTATTCTTAATACGTATGCTAATAAATAATAAGTAGCAAGTAAACAATACAGTGAGCTATTCTACAATCCAAATTTTCTCAATCCTATTCTCAACATGTATAATCCTTCTAATACTTGTTAAGTAAATAAAAAGTGAATTAAGACAAATTATACTTATAACTAGCCGCCTTTGGCGACCAGCCGGTTCACCAATCTTAATGTTCGTTAAAATTTTAATAATTAAATGCTTTATGCAATTCCATCTTTAATAGCTTCTTCATTAAAATATTTTAAAACTTCAAATTTTGATAGTCATATAATTCACTCATAATATTATAAACGCCTTCAGTCATAACGTAGTATGTATCTCTCTAATTTTCTGTTACCCTTCGTAGAATTTATGCTTTAAATTAAAGTGTAAAAGATTAATCTGCAATTAATATAATAATATTTTTTACTGAAACAAAGCATTTTTTTAATACTATGATTACTGATAATAGAGTCACTGAGCGTTTAAACTTTATGGGCACTAAAGAATATCTTTCCTAATTTATGTAATATTTCAAGAATTTGTCAACAAAATATTCTCAGATTCATCATGACCAGAAGGATTTATTAACAATGTTTCATTTTAAATGCATCAAACACTCAGAAAATAAAACGAATCGTTTAAAATAATCGGTTGAAAACAGGTTAAAAAAAACCCCAAAAAAACGATGTACTTAAAACTATAAGCGTATACAAAAAATATATAACTAAAATAAATACAATTTAATTACAAAAACATACAACTAACCTAAAAATAATTTAAATCATCCGTTGATAATGGTTGTCATGTCAACAATCAGAACACAATGCGCACTCATGAATTTTCAACGCCAGTTACGATAACGCAAATGCGTGAGTTTTTCTACGCCAGTTGGGGTAACGCTATGCAGATTAGACATTTTTTATTTCCTTTATTCTGTTTTATTTTAATTCAAAAGTACTTAAGAATGAATCTGAAAGTTCTATTAATTAACAATGTTTAATTTTAAATGCATCAAACATTAAGAAAATAAATAGAATCGTTTCAAATAATCAGCCGAAAAATCTTAAGCCTAGCCTCATGACTGTTGGGAAAAAAAACTAAAGTCGTACTCATTTGGAGGTGGAAAAAATGTAGATTTTTTTGGGCGGGAAAGTTAGTTTTTAATTAATAATTAAAATTCTAAATAAAAATTCAAAAAAAGTGCTATCCTATCTTTTAAGTTAGATCAAACTGCACACGGTGTGCAAATTTTGTTAAAATCGGTTAAGTAGTTTAGGAGTCCATCGCGAACAAACAACGTGACACGTAATTTATATATATTAAGATAATTTCTGAATTTCCTCTTTGTAATAATCCATGTGATAGAATTTGCAGTTGAATTTTAATAGAGCGATTGAAAAAGTCTTAACTCAATTCAACACTTTAAGTTCTTTTAACAATACTCAATAATAATTTGACAATAAAAAAGTTCACCATTTCTTTATTTTTTCTCTTTTGGTAAATCAAATGCAGCGAATAAATAAATAAATCATTATAAAATTTACAAAACGTTCTTAATACAAGTTCAAATAAATAATTAAATAGATGTCAAACACTGAACATCTAGATAGTTTCATATACTTAATTTTCGAAATCCTGTTTCCCAACATACACGTTCTTAATATTGTTTCACTCAAACAGAAACCGAATGATGCCTTTCTTGCAGTGATTTCTGAATCTCCTTATGATAAGACAGATGGCAGAATTCGTAATCTATTGGTTTGTACAGAGATTGGAAAAGAGAAAATCGTAGCACCCAGCTCATTACTTTTTTAGCTTCTTCCACTTCTTCCATACCTAAAAAAAAGAATCCTAAAACAAGAAATTGCACAACATTGCTTTATTTACTCCCATTTGGAAGATAAATCGAGTGAATGTCTCCGATACGTGAAAGCAGGTTCGGAATTCGTTTAAGATTTTTTGTTCCGTTAAGTTGCCTTGCTTCGCATCTGTTGTGTTCCTTTTGCTTTACCTGCTGCTGCTGCTTTATGTAGGTTTAGATCTCAAATATAATAGAATTTCACTTCGTTTGTTGTTCCGCGTGATTGAATTTGAAACAGTTTGGAACAAAAAAATTAAACTGGGAAAGATACCATAACTTGTAAGCGGATTTTGGGAAATAGTTTTAGAGGAAATGAGATTTTAGGAATGAAGGAAAACAGCATTGCAGACATCGATGTTATGGCTTTCAATAATGTCTACCTTAAGTGATATTTTCTGCTCCGTTATTTATTAGAATTGTTAAATATTCATGAATGTTTACTAAATCCTCTTCTACTCGACGTAAGAAATTTAGAAAGCAGCTTTTTTTATGAATCAATTTTTTCGAACGTTTAAGAAATAGAATGATTTCTGATTGGATGTCGAGATAAGAATATTACCACAGAAAGGCTCTGACGTAATTTATTTAAAGGAATATTAAAAAAGTTTATGAATAAAATGCATTCGTTTAAACTACCGTATTCACTAAAACTCTGAGTGAATTGAATCAAAGTAATTTGATGCTTCTGAAAATTCAATTAAAAGCTTTATTATTTTTCTGCTATGTAATTATATTATACCTTCTTTTTTAAGGACATAATAGTCTCCAATTAATGATCTATAAAACTTTTGGGGTAATTGCAGTTTATCTGTAATTTTTGTCTCATTGCATTGTCTATGAATGATAAAACTTGAATTTATAAATTTGTGTAAATATAATTCGATGTCCGTTTAAAGTAAGACCATGATAATTAACAGTTAAAGTTGAAAAATTGGACTCAGTTAGTTGTAAAAATATATTTTATTCCTTTTTTAATCCAATGTCGAAAACATATATATATATATATATATATATATATATATATCGCTTAATTATAGGTTTTAAAAGCATTTTTAAACATTAATTTAAGTAAATATTTTTAAAAACTGTTTCACGAAAAGAAATTTTCATTTCCTTACTCTTACAAAGCAAATATTTCCCCCTTAATGATAAATGCTGTTCTATTCAAAATTCTATCATCGTAATAGAATTTTAAAACATTTGTATTCAAAGCTCTCACAAAATAACCTCACATACTTTCAAAATGAGACGATAATCTAAACATAAAACATTAATGAATCACAATAAGACAAAACCTATGGAATATGCTTATATGTAGGGATTTTTTTGAAAAGCAGGTATGTTTGCAAACATCTAGATGAAATAATTCTGAAAATCGAATTTAAAACAGTTGCTAGTTATTTTAGAATATCCAAAAACTATGAACTACTTTACGTTATATCACACAAGTGTCCAAGTCTATCTTTAAACAGATATATTGGGGCATCTTGGTATAAGTGGGCATCTTGGAATAGCATAGAATCCCTAATCTAAAACAAAATACTTGCAATTCTTATGACCAATACTTACCGAACTCGAGTTTTTGTTTCAATGAATTTGCTGAAATAGCGTAATCTACTAATGTGAGGTGCACTTAAAAAAACAGATAAAAGTATGTATAAGGTATTTTCTTATGAAATGAATTAGCCAATATAGATATGAAATTTTCGTATAGAATGCTGACATTTATTTCCACCATTTATTTTCGTCCAGATATATATGAATTTTTTGAATCCCGCTCACTTAATGGATTTCTGCATTTGTCGCATAGCATGGAAAAGAAAGCTCAATCCCAAGCCCACAGAAAGCCACGAAGAACGATCTACTTAGAAATAGTCCGAAACTTATGATAAATGACATTCTCCAGTTCCCAAATTCTTTCTGCTTCTCCGAAACGATGCTAAATGATACTTTCCTTCTTTCCAATAACAATCCATCCATATTTCCTCTATCTCTCTTTTTAACGGCAGATACCTTCCCCAATCGCAGAGAGTGAAAATCCCATACAGATGATAACGTCCATGACATACTGTTATACCCATAACACAATTTTCATCCTGCAGTTCATCCTAATAACAAACAGCTGGGAAGACTGTTTCTGCTGCTGAAGTCCTAACGGGCAAAACCTTCCCTCTGGGTCGTCCGTCACGTGACCCGGAAAGGAGATAAAAATTGAGAATGAAGAAAGTGGAAAAAAGAATGTAGAAGAAGAAAAGCGAAAGAATCAAAACCGAGACGGAGTAGAAAAACGTGGAAGATTCATTGATTCCTTTGGACAGTGAAAATGTTTCTTTTTCGCGCTAAACGACTTGGGCTGACTTACGACCGTCGGGGAAGTTTTCTCTGCGAGTAGAAACACCATTTTATCTCCTTCACTCTGCCTTCCCTTTTTCTTTTTCTTCCAGAAAGGGACGGCCCAGGTTAGACATTTCCCTCGTGCTCTTAAGAAGAAATGATTTTTGGCCTGCGTGCTTTTACTTTTTCATTAAGTATACCAGGAAACTTTCGTTCGATGTACTGGTAAAGGGTTTGTCTTGTATGGTGTGAAAAACATGTAGCAAACTAAACAAAGTGCGTCAATTGTTTGGTTGCTAATGATTTGCTGGAACTAGAAGAAAAATTATGTTACGAAAGAAGTACTACTCGATTGTTTAAGGATTACTTAGAGGAAAATTAAACTCTGCTGATGTTAGTTAGTCAGTAATTTTACTTTTGTTACAAAGTAATTCCGTATCTAATCTTTAATTAAAAACAAGTAAACAATATTGCAAGGTGGATGGAGCATGTTATGTTTCTCTAGTTGTGTTTTGAGATGGAAGTATTGTAATAAAATATGGCACAGTATATTGAATTTGGCATCGCCATAAAATGTTGAATTATAATAAAAAATCTTGTGTTGGTTACATCCAATATGACCTATTTCCTTCGTTAATTTTCTAGAATATTAAAGAACACACGATAATACAAATCATTTATTTGTTATTATGATTTTGTTGAAAAACATTTTCAATCGGCCTTTAAGCAATTTTCCCAGAAAATTGGAACTAACCTTTTATTTTTTTGTTGGCTGGCTGATTTATGTGTTGACTTATGTGACTTATGCTGATTTATGTGTTGACACCATTTTGTGAAGATTTGTACATGTTATGAGCTCATTGCAAAGTTTTATAACGGGGACTTTTTATTTTAATTACAACCAGTCATGTCGTTACCACAAACTATGCTGTATAAATAGGCATTACTATGACAGTCTGTTATGCTCATTAACTCTCCAGCTTTTGCATAAGAGGAAAAAAGCCAAGAAAGGTTCAAAAAATGTTTTCCGGCAGTTCGTTTGGGCAATTTGACATAGAACTACCATTGCTGTTACAAGATAACATACCAAATTTCATTTATTAATATGATTGCATTTTTGAATTAGTACGCTTATGTGTACGTAAAAGTACAATTAACAGATGTGTTCAAAGATTTAGTTCAAAATTTATATAGATCAACATTTTAGTTGTTCAACCGACGTATCAAATTTTATTTATCTAATGCTTTGCATTTTGTATTTATCATGTTCACTTCGTATTATGCATATCATTCAAAATTTCATAGAAATCTAAAGCTTTAGTTAAAATCCATACACAAAACTTCATCCATTTATTCAAAGTTTTATCGAACAGAACGCTTATACACACAGAAATAATTCCAAAAAAATTTTTTGGGGAACTGAGGGGAGGGGGGAGGGTGAAGTCTGCACCGTAATTTCTCTACCTCTATTTTTGATGTTTAGGATTATTTCACTTTGTATTCTTTTAATAATCAATCTAATTAATTTACTAGAATTGATTGAAATCCATAATTTGTAAAATTTTGTAGGAATTGTAATATTTTCATTTCAAAGATCATGTCTTTAAAAAAGATATTTCCCTTTTCAACATGGTTATCTGGTCTAAGATTTAAATCTTTAACAATCGGACATAAAACGTTTTCTGCAAATATAATATTTAGAATCGAGAAGCCTTTATTTCAATTAATATCAATAATTAATATCGGCCTTTTTTTCAACGTGAATGAAACTTAACAAAATATGATACTGTATTATTGATAAATTAACATACAAAATACAGTTAATGCATTGCAATATTGTATAAAATAAATTAACATACTTGATTAATCGTAAAAATTAATTATTAATCAGATAATACCATAATTAACAAACAATATGTGCTCGCTCAATGATATAAATAAATAGGAAATTTTGCAATGAAAATATAGTGAATATTTTGAAAATCTAATATATATAAATTTGTTGGAAATCTAGTCATATTTAAACAACACTATCAAAATATTATAAATAATTTGCTTCTAATAACGAATTTTTATTCGTGTTATTTAAATTAATACTTCTTTTTCTACTCAACTGTCAGCTGTAATCTTTTTTTTTAACGTAGAAATTTAATTAAGACAAGAATTAAGAATAATATATTTATTTAAATATGCTTAAAACATAATATTTCTTTTTTATATGTTTATATAAAACTTTCTAATCAACATAACCTTATTCTTAATTTCTCCTTAGACCTACATTCTTCTTCTTCTTAATCCATTAACATATTACGCGGAGTTTTAATTTAATCACTTAGTCTACTCGACTTTTTTCTCTCGCAGTATTTCCAAAAACAAAAACTAGTTAGGAAAAAACGAAAGTTGATTCCTTGTATATACAACTAAAGCATGTAAATCACGAAAAAACTCATTAGTGCTCACGTTCTCTAAGTTGGTCTTCATTTTTAACGCGAAAGGATATTATTTATTTTATATAAAGACTGAACCTTTAAGAAAACTTATGTAGAATTTATCGGACGAAATTTTCTAAAAGTTCAGAGCATTATTTTTATAAGGGATTTTTAAATTTATATTTGTTAGACACAACTTATAATATTTTAATTGATAAATGCCTTTTTTTTTTTTTTTTTTTTTTTTTTTTGGAATCGCATACTTTACAATTACGAAAAGTATCAAATTTCAGATTTTTAAGTCATTGTATCCGACTGATTAAAATAATTACCTCTAGCTTCTTTTGATAAAAATTATTAAAATTACAATTGCTTTATACATGACAGAAAAAACAAGTTCTTTCTCCATTAAGTTAATTGAAATTGATATTTGAGGTTTTGAGTTCTATTAATTCTGATTAAAATAATTTCATTTAGTTTTATTTTGGTAAAAGGATTAAGTTAATTACAATTTTTTTACGAATAGCAAGATAAACATGTTATTGTTCATTCAAATTAATTTAAATGGATATTTGAGACTTCTGAATTCTGTTTATTTGAAAATGGCTTGTTTAAAAAAATAATAATTTTGACTGTTGTTTGAACTTTTTAAAAGAAAATTGTTGATTTGTAAACGATTCTTTTATTATTTGTATAGAAGAGTATTCGCTTTCCCATTTTATATATTATATTTAAATATGTATTTTTTTATACGAAATAGAGTGTGTTCGTTTGAGATTGCATATGCGAATAAAACCTGTGATTATTAAAATGTTAAATGTGAGTAAAATGAAATTCATTTTTGTTGTTAGTCATTTGATTTACCTTTCCATAAAATGAAAGATGTGAATTAACATTATTAAGTATTACGGATTAAGGTTTTTTTTTGTGTGTGTGTGTGTTCAAAAATGTATGCAGTGACCTTTCCAATGCCAGAATGAAACCAATTATACAATGAAGTAATTTTCTTAAAAACTCCTTCTTTTATTTTATTAAGAAGTTTAGGTAAATTATAATTAGAATTAAGTTAATATATAAAACCAATCAACTAAAAAGATCGATGATCATAATATAGGAATTTAAATTCATAAATTCCTAACAGGAAGAATTAAAAGCCGGCGATCTCTTCTTGAAATGATGAATAATTTCATTCATGAGAAGCGTTTTAAATCTGTCTTTTAAAATATATTTAAATATTCTTTTATTTGAATCTTAAAATTTCAGTTGACTGGTTATTAGATATGCTGTGAAAGTATAAATTTCTTACTGAAGGTTGCTTGAAAATCATCTTCTTTACAGGATTTCATCTCCATGTAATAACGATAGCAGTTTTTTAAAAAAAAAAAGAGTTTAAATAATATTTTAGTGATTTCTATATCTATTCATTCTTTTTAGGTGACTTGATTGAATTAGCGTCATCAAAATTATGAAAAATCTGATTTAATTATTTCTCAATTTTTTATTGATATATCACTATGAATATATATCTTAAGAAAGATTCAATGGTTAAGATTATAAGATTTTATCTAATTGCAGTTATTTTTGTATAAGAATCGGTGATTTTTAGCATTTTTCACTTCTGATACAAAGATAAATGATTTCAAAATTCTGCTCCATTTGAATTTGAAATTAATAAAAAGGAAAATTTTAATATTTAAGAGAAACTTCATTTAATAGAAATGATTCAGCATTGTAATTAAATTTTTTATTGCCTTTTCTTTAAAATTATAAACAGTTTAACTGAAATTCAAACTAAAATCAGTTCATTGCAATCTTTTCCAATAAAATCCAGATAAAATAATACTGAAAGAAGTTGATATATAAATTATTATTTGTAAAGCCTCAATACATTGATTAAATTCTAAAAGTAAAGTAACTTTTTTTTACTAAATACATCGATGCAGAGTATCATAGCAATTTTTTTGAAGAAACAAATTTCAAATACATGCTAATTTATGAAAGGACAGTAAATAAGAATGTTATACTAATTTAAAAATAAAAGGAATTTAAATATATATTCATGAATAAAAGGGAAGATGTCATACATAGTTCTATTTTTGAAACAAAAAAAAAAAATATGAAAAATATCAATTAAACTGAAACGTTGGGATAAATATGATCTATAAAGCAAGTATCTCATAGAGCATTCTGAAATAAACAATTAAAATCCTCTTATCTTGAAAACTCGATCCGAATATCGCATAATTAATGCTTAAAGATAAAAGCATATGTTGTCAAATTGCATATTAAGATTTTAAAAATAGTTAAATATTTTAGACAAAAATGATACAGAAAAAATACTAAATAGAGATTTTATGATAAATATGATTATAAGTGCAACTGCCTGATCATTAAACTATTAGAAAATATGCACTACTCGAATATAACTTAGTGGTCGCTTAAAGATAATTTGTATATCTTTTTCAAAATATCATCGACACTTCAATTTGTAGACAAAACGAACTATGAAAATAGTTTGGCAAATATGGTTCATGTTACTGCAGTATGACAATATGTTTTAAAGCAAACAAACAAAGTATCTTGGAGACCTAATTATATTAAAAATAAGTATAAAATTTCATAAGACTTTAATTATGTAAATCTATTAGTAAAATTAAGCAAATATTTTCGAATTAGTTTATTGCTTATTCACATTTTTTTTCTGAAATAAATAATTGAATACGTATTCAAATGATGCCTTAAGTTATATATAATGCAATTATTAGAAAAATAATGGGAAAAAGTAGTAAATGTACAAAAATAATAAAATAAATTTGATTCTTATTGCTATAAATGATTTAAAATATATCATTCTGATAATAAATTTTTAAAAATAAAGACTCTTAACTTGGAGTCCTAGTTCAAACTATCATTAATAAGTTAGCAGTACTTTTTTAATTAGTTCATTGTTTAGTTTTTTTTACATTTTTTTTTATTTTTGCAGAAATTAATATTTGTATTTATTTCAAAATGATGCTTTAGGATACTATCCACAATATATTTATTTGACAAAAGGAATATCGATAAAATTTTGAACTGAAATATTGCGATAAAAAATATTCCTATTACAGTTATGATATATAGCTTAAAAACAATCAAAACTTTCTATCACGCAGATATAAATTATTAAATTATTTCGTAAGTCCTTTAATTGCAATTACTATTTAAAGGCCTTATTAATGTTAAGTAAGAATTTTTGAAATTGGTTCCTTTTCATGACTATTTTTCACACTTTTATCGAAATAATTGTATTTTCAAATAATGGATAAAGGTTTAATGCAAAGTTCCATTATTAGAGAAAAAGTATAAAGAAAATTACTAACTAATTCAGCTGAAATAACATGATAAATACGATTCATATTTGCCGGTATACGCTACACCATTTTGAAACAAACAATCAAACAAAGCCTCCTATCTTAGAGGGACCCAACTCGAATATAAATTATTAGAGAACGTCATGAAGAGCAATGTTTTATTTCTTGGAGCATAAAAGAGCGTTTATATCCAATTCGGCCTTTAGAGTTAGAAAAAGTTTCGATAACCTACCGCATTGCTGAACGCTTGAGAATAATGCAGTAAGGAATAAAATTCAACTTAACTTCAAACGATAAAGACATAAATATATATCTTCAATTTCGGAAATTGCTTTTCGTCAGGACAATAAAAGTACACAACTCCACTCTCAAGTCATTTTTATTATTCCGAAGATGCGTTCGCGAAACAAAAGGACACTTTTCTGTATTATTCCATCGAGATATCATTTAAGTTAATGCTTGCACATTTGAAACGCCACATCAGATAGGACATTTTGGGAAAAATTTCGCTAAAGTTTGAAATTAATTATCAGGATCGGAATAACGTCCGTGTAGAAATAACTCGAAATAAAAATGCTTCGGAGCTTATTTGAAAGTAATTAATTTCTCTGTTTGTGTGTTTGTAACGTCGCTTCTGTTTTATTTCGTTAATGAATATTTCTTTACCTTGTATATGTCGTTGGAATAAGCGTGCAGATGGGGAAATACATCATGAAATTTAACCGAATGAGTCATAAAACTGTCAAATTAAACATAATCCTGCGTATTTCGTTTTATTTTTCTGTTATTTGAATCCTTGTATTTGGAAATGAAATTGATTTGAAGCCGACAAGAGAAAGCTAAATTTTTCTTGGTATCTTTTTTTCGCAGATGCAAGTTATTAGCGGGCTTTATGTTGGAATTTATATTTCAAGTTAAATCCCCGCATTTATTTTATTATTTTATATTTAGTACAGCAAGAACAAAAGGAAAACAAAAAAAAGCGCATTTGTCGAAAAAGGAAATGATTTATTTATTTAATAATATTTTAAAGATGTAGCTTATTTGTTCATTTATTTTGAAAAAAAGCATTTAATTTTAATTGAGGTATATGATAGTTTTATCATCAGTTTTACACGCCCTTGCATATTTCATTTTATTTTCTATTATTTGACTCCTTGTAGTTGAAATGAAATTGATTTGAAGGCGAGAAGAGGAAGTTAAAATGTTCTTGGAACGCCTTTCTTTTTCAGATAGACATTATAAACGAGATTTACACTGTAAGCCATATTCAATTTCTGCATTTTTTACATTCTTTTGCCTTATTATAATACTGCTAGATTAATAATAAGAAAAAAGCTCATTTATAAGAAGATATTGTTTTTATTTTATTTTACACGTATAAGAGAGGTTATTTCTAATCATTTATGTATTTTAAAATACATTTCACTTCGTCTGAAGTTTTTATTGTTTATTCGGCAAATTAGACATAAGGCTGCGTATTTTCTTTTTCTCTTATTTCTGTTATTCCTTGAAATTAGAGAGGTAATTAACTTGATGGCGAAGAAAAAAAATAAAACCAAAATTTTCTTGCAATTACTTTTAAGCGAAAATATTGATGTTATTTCATTTGCAAGTTATATTTACGCCAGATTCCTGCAACTATTACATTCATTAGTCTATAATATAAACATAATAAGGAGAAGAAAAAAAATGTCTATTTAAACGATTTATTTATTTAAAGCAAACGATTTATTTGTTTAAAAACAAATAAAAAATAGTTAGTACATTTATTTTGAAATAGTATGTGTCTTTGTCTGAATTAATGTATAGTTCCTTGATTATTATGGTTGCTTTATGAAACTACCTATTCAGAGAATAATATTTTAAAAAGGAAAGGTATGTAATTTTAATACAAAAGAAAAATTGATAAAAATAGTTCGATTGATATTCATGGATTCATAAGGATTTTTTTAAAGGTTAATAAATGTACTACAGTAAGTTAGAAGTTTGAATTATCAATATAAATATATTTCTTTTAAAAGGCAAAATGAAAGAACTAGAGAATACAATACATTTGCCAAACTGTTATTTTTTAAAAAACTATTAATTTGATGTAACAAGGTAAAAAAGAATCTTTTTTTTTTAAAAAAGCATTTTTTTTTCACTCATAATTTTCAAAAGTCTACATGAATCTTACTATGCAAAAAAGAATTGGTCTCTAGAAAATGATTGATGAAAGGAAAAATCTTATGAACAGTTCATGCTATGATTTTACTACATATCTGATTTTTATTAACTTTGCTTTTAATATAATAAAATTGCTTATTATTATAAATATTCTAAATTATTACTTCATAAAAAATTATAAATACTCTAATTTTTTTAAGTAACTTAATTGTTATTGAAATAATCATAAAATAGAAAATAAGCATGATTTATTTTTAAATGCCCGCCATTTCATAACGTTATAAGAAACTAAATATGTCATTAAAATGTTTTATAATTCAATTTTAGCAATTATTTTTTTACAAATATTTAAAAATAAAAAAAAGTGAAACACTATATAATTAAACTTTTAATGATATATTTAATACAGTTTCAGACAATACTCTTTTGAAGACGTAAACCTCTCTTGGCAAAATATCACTTTTCTTTTAAGCATACATAGGATGATAGATTAAACCTGGCAACTGCTCTTAATTAGAATTCTATAACAGAATATCATCAGCTCAATCATTAAACCATTAATAAATCATTCTGCAATATATCTATATGTGATGATGCATTTATATTTCATCCGGAACTCAATTTATTATCTGAAAATGTCACCGTGAACACCCTTCTCAAAGAGAAATGATTTTCTTTTAGTTTGGGAAAACTTAATGAAGTTGTGCACTCTGGATTCGCGAGAAATTTTCATTGTAAAATATTTCATCACATGGTGTTCGTCGTTAGCAAGCATGAAGTTTACGATGAATGATAGTAGGACGAATTTTCTTCCTGATGAATGTCTTTGCGATTTTATAACTATGCTTTTTCTTATATTTAATCAGTTTAACTTTTTAAAAGAAAAGGAATATAAGTAAAAAATTCGAATTCATTAAAAAAATTAGGGAAAATTTACGATATTATAGGTGTAGGGCATTTATGATAAGATATTGTTAAGTTTGTAATTTGCATTTGTCCTATTGTACTTTTAAAGTAATTTAAAAAATATTGAATTATTATGAAAATATAATAAGAATTTGAAGATTTAAAATGGAATTTTTCATAGCAAAGTCAAATTTTAAAGAAATTCAAGATAACGACTTTCATCTTTTTACCAACCACTTAAATTCCGCATTATTTTTACATTAAAGAATAATTCAATAAAAAGTTAGTGTTTATGATTTTTTATTGCTAAAAATCTGATATATAAAAATGAATGGAATTAGTTTTATAAATAGTAGAAATAGATAGAAATATGGAAAATAATAATATAGGTAATTATGTATAGAAATAATGGTATAGGAATGTAGTATATGTAATAGAAAGTGGTAAAAATTAAACATCTCTGATGGCACATATGTATTGAACAATATTCCCAGTATTGTATAATATTGTGCAATATTGTGTAGTAGTAATAGATAGAAATATGGAAAATAATAGAATAGGTAATTATCATGTATAGAAATAATGGTATAGGAATGTAGTATATGTAATAGAAAGTTGTAAAAATTAAACATCTCTGATGGCACATATATATTGAACAATTTTCCCAGCATTGTATAATACTGTGCAATATTGTGTAGTAGTAATAGATAGAAATATGGAAAATAATAGTATAGGTAATTATCATGTATAGAAATAATGGTATAGGAATGTAGTATATGTAATAGAAAGTTGTAAAAATTAAACATCTCTAATGGCACATATATATTGAACAATATTCGCAGTATTGTATAATACTGTGCAATATTGTGTAGTAGTAATAGATAGAAATATGGAAAATAATAGTATAGGTAATTATCATGTATAAAAATAATGGTATAGAAATGTAGTATATGTAATAGAAAGTGGTAAAAATTAAACATCTCTGATGGCACATATATATTGAACAATATTCGTAGTATTGTATAATACTGTGCAATATTGTGTAGTAGTAATAGACAGAAATATGGAAAATAATAGTATAGATAATTATCATGTATAAAAATAATGGTATAGAAATGTAGTATATGTAATAGAAAGTTGTAAAAATTAAACATCTCTGATGGCACATATATATTGAACAATATTCGCAGTATTGTATAATACTGTGCAATATTGTGTAGTAGTAATAGACAGAAATATGGAAAATAATAGTATAGATAATTATCAAGTATAAAAATAATGGTATAGAAATGTAGTATATGTAATAGAAAGTGGTAAAAATTAAACATCTCTAATGGCACATATATATTGAATAATATTCGCAGTATTGTATAATATTGTGCAATATTGTGTTGTACAATATTGTATAATTTTATGCAACAGGATGGGCAATATGCCTGGGATATTGATTCCAAAGTTCACTATACAGTTCACGATTATTAGAAATTTGATCCAAATAGTAAGGAATAATAACAGAATTACATAAGAACCAACAATATCGAATGTTGCAATGCAATCATTTATTATTTGATTGACATGACTACTCTAAAAAATCACTTAGGGTACAAAATTAAAGATCCCGATTAGAAAGTTCTGCTGTAATAATCCATTTCTCCAAAATATTATATAAAGTCCTGATAAACTTACCTTTACAAACTGATTATTATTAAAAATTACAATTTTAGATCCACATATCTTTTTATATTCGAAATTCAGCAGTTTTTCATTCTTTTTTTCCCAATTAATTTACTGTCCGAAACAAAAATACATTGAAATCTATCTTCACAGAAATAGGATCATAAGGAAATCGGGACATCTATGAGCTTTCGCTGGAGAGAATAATTTCCTTTCACAATTTCCAATCTTTGTATTTTCGTCCCTTTTCCTTTTCCTTTCCATATCCTGCCAGAACATCCGATGGAATTCTATTCATGAAGGAATCGAACAATATTATTCATGAAGGTTAAATTTCCGGAGTTATTTAATCAGTGGTTATTATAACCTTATACGCCATTATGATTATTGATGATAGGAACTAAATCATTCCCTGTCTTGCGCATTTCCTTTCTTAAATGACTCAATGATTTTTCTTGCAGGAATATCTTTAGTGATAATGAGATTTTTCAGATCAATACACAGAGTTGAGATTTCAGAGAATAAAATGTAATGATAAATTTGCAAATATTATCTGAAATTTAACATATTGCTTAAATTTATAATTCCAAGTAATTAAGCGCTATGTGCATTTTTTCGTGATAATGTATCTAAATGTTATTCAGTAGTTCATAAAGATTTTAGAAGGTTATAATTTTTAATTTAAGAAATTGCATGTTATCAAAGGAAAGTTTTAAAGATAAAGCGACTTATTTTCTTAGAGAAACGTTATGCTAAAAATCCATTCATGAAATTATCACTTTTATCATATGGCCTTTATCCTGGGTTGTTATATATTAATCATAATACAGAAGTAATGGCGATAACTTATAAAAATATACTAATTTATCTTTTAAACTGTGGATACATTTCATAAATTATATTAGGGTATACACATCTAATGTATTTATTTTTAGAAATTACCATACTTGTTTTATATTATGGACCCCGTGTTATTTTTGATAATTTTCGGATAACACCAAATACGCCAAGATAATGGTATTAATCGGCGCTTTTTCGAATATGTAACGATCGCAAAACTCCATTATGCATAAAAAGTCAAGATTTCGTTGAAGTTGGTTGGATTCTCTAGTTAACTTGGCAATTTTCTGATTGCGCCAAGATTGCCGATTTGGCGATGGTTTACATTTAAAAAAATGAACAAGTTTCAAATGTCGTGCCAGAAAAATGAAATGCAACAGTAGATTCCATTTGTATAGTAAAAATATAAGGAATGTAAAGAATTAATTAGGAATTCCTGTTATAATTGCAAGAATTGGAAATGTATGAGAGGTTCTAACAATGTGCCAAGGTTAACAAGGTGATGTTTATTTTGAAAGTAGTCTAAGTTCAACAATGGTTCGAAATCAGTTTTCAATTTCTAAATTCTATGTTCTTGCAGTTATGGATCATCTTTAATATAGAATTTTAATATTTTCATGAAGTTACAATTCTCTTGATTTGTATTATTACTCGATTTTCAAGTAAGAGTTATTTGTAAATGAAGATTTAAATGCTGCTCTCCATTTTGAGACCATTGACTGAATTTAAACTGAAATTTTCATTATTATTTCATTATTCCATCAATATATTTTTCCTATTTAAATTCGATTGTTAATACTTTTGTTCAGAAAACCGAGCAGATTACACAGGAAAATCTTTCTTATTCATCATATATTCGTTCAAATAATTTCGATTTGTTTATCAACTTCTAAAATCTAACTCTGGATGCAAAATCAATAACCCCGACTTTCAGCATATTAATTTTTCTTTTTTTTAAACAGAAATCATAGCGATCAAAATATTATGCCACCTGTTCTAGTTAGAAAATGAATCCATAAGAATGTATTGAAGTAATGAAACCGAATTATAGCAGAAATTTGCTTTCCGTGTATTATTAAACTTCATATAATGATGCTGCTAAAAAAATTAGTTATTTTTTATAATAAAGAAGATACCTGCAATTCTTAAATACAGAATGTGCGCATTTTCCTCTTAAATACCTGACAAGCATAATCGATCGCAAAATTCATTCAAGAAACATCATTTAAGAACTAAATATATAAATCTTAGCTATTACCATATAAGTGGATTTTGAGAATAGTTTTAATAAATTAGAAGTAGTAAAATTTATTATTCTCATATTCACAAATTTTTCAATACATTTAAAAAATACTTAATGACAGATAATCTGAAAGAAAAATAATTTGGAATGCTAAACACTCCGTATTTAAACATAAGTGTACCGATTCCTTATCAGAAAACAAAGCAGTCTCGCATTAATGAAACTAATTATACACTCAATTAAGAAATATTTTGAAATAAATCAAGAAAAGTTTCACGGATTTCTAAAAGTTATTAATTTTTATCTTAAGACTAACTTCAAATTTCAATAAAATTACTAAATTTTAAGGATTTTAAAAATATAAAGTCTTTGCTAGTTTATTTCCCCCCCCCCCCAAAAAAAAAATTAAAATCAATGAGAATAGTATAGATATTTTTGAAGTTGAAATATCGTTTGATTTTAATTCTTCATATTAAGCAAATCATTGCATTTCTTTTCTATTCAATCATATGAATATATGATAGATTAGTTTATAACAATTGATAATCAGGTATAATTTAAATTAACTTAATATATTTGTCTATATTTTAAGTAATTTTGTAGGAAATAAATTACTGAAATTACGTGTTCTCTATGAAGATAATCCTATAGATCGTTCAAAAATATCGCGACAAGAAATAATTTTATCAGTTGCTATTTTATGTTAAACTGATTTCTGTGCAGCATCTGTTTGAAATTATTCTATTATAAGCATTTTATTTTTCCCTTGTTCTCTGCTAATGGAAAAAATCATGTTGTGACTTTTTATTTATTTGCCTTTCTTTTGCATACCCTTCTAGAATCTATTAACAGACTCTGTGTTCAATTATGTAATAAAAGATAGGTTATGGTAATCTAGTCGTTAAATGGGCACGTTACAAATATTCAGGTAAAATAAAAAGAAGCCAAAGGCTTCTCTGTATTTCGAAATATTTACTATTCTAATCTATCTAAAGCCCTAAACATTATTAATAATGAACTTTCACGAATGGATAATTTAATTATAAATAACAAGAGGTTATAAATTAAAGCAATGATTTATATTTCCTATTTATCTTTAAAATAATAAAGGCTCCAATTCTCCTTTATACAGCAACATCATTTTTTTCGATTACAATTTTATTTAGGAATCAATAGTTTACTATTTAATATTAGTTATCGCTCTTTTCATATCAGAGACACGAATTGTGGAAATAACTCTTTGATGAACTATGCAGTTTTTGGTTATCTACAGCCTTTTATTGAGCATTATATTCCATTACTAAATTTTTATACCGAAAATATTTTAAAATTTTAAAATGCTGCCTTATAATTTATTGTTATTAATAGTTTTTGATAATAATAATTTCTAAAAATTATACTTGTTTCTCTTCGAAATAAAAATGTAAAAAGAGTTAAATATATTTACAATGATAAATAATAGGTGGGTTTTTATGTTTCAGCGCTCTTTATGTCAGACTGTTTAATCTAAAATTGCCAAATTTGCGAATTAAATAATATATTTTTGAGAGTAGGAATATACAGTTCAGAGTGTCATTCTTTTGAAATCTTTTTCAGGCATTAAATTAATTGAACCGCTTTTTTCCACATCCAAAAATATCCTAATATAAAAGATTTGTACATCATTTCAAAATTTATAAACTTACTTTTTTTAATTTACTTCCTTTTTTACCGTCGCAAACAAAAACAAAAATATATTTACAATATATTCTAGTTTTTGAATCAACAAATGTATGAAACTTAAACCTACTTAATTCAAATTAAAATTTAGTCATTGCAAAATTTATACATAAAGGTCTTATCAAAGACAGTACTGCTTTTTATTATTAATGACAGCATTTAGGTGAAAGACATACAACGCTTATAATAATAAATTCTAACCGCTTTTCGTGAAATGATTGTGCGTGATATGATATGTTAAAATATATCTTACTGTAGAAAAAAGTATATACTGCATAAACAATCTTTTAAGCAATACGACACGCAGGGTCATTCGAAGAATATTTAATAGTGTGTCTTTAGAATCTTGCATGTGAATAAGAATATTTATCATACTTAACACATATGACTCTTTCGAATTTTTTCTGTTTCGACATTTTAAGAATTTTATTAACGTTGTCGAGGGCTCTTAAGGAAAGAAACAAACAGAATTTTTTAAATGAACAATAAAATGAAGCGAAATTATTTCCTTTGAAAATCCTTGAAAAAATAAAACCATAAATTATTGTCATCCCAAAAAGATTCTTCATACATCTATTAGATATTAAATCTAAAACTTAATGTAAAGAGTCAAAATGTACGTCAAATAAATATACCATTGCAGTTTAATCAAACGTTGCTGTTAATCAAACAAGTGATAATTTCTATTAAATAAACGATTCGGATTATTAAAAAAATATAATGAGTTACACGCAAATTAATATTTGCAAAATTTTTTGTGAGCTCTAAAATTTTAATAAAGAACTAAGATTAATAAAAAATTCCATTTATGTAAAATATAAACATTTATAGTAAACTAATTGAAATGAATTTTTATGGTTATTGATCTTTACATGATATCGAAATTTCTAAATACAAAGAAACATGTTTTTGATATTTCAAAATCTTATTAAAGTAAAAATCAGTCATGGTTCATAAAATATATTTTTGGCATGCATTAGGTGGTGTTATGTAAATCTGGTCGTATTCATCTAATAAATTTCGCATTAAAGCACCTAAAATTCATTTTCTATTATAAATACATTCATATTTTATAAATACAACTATCCTAAAGATGAATAAAAGATATTTAATGTAAATTAGGTATTTGCTAAATAATTACTCTTAAAACATACAGCTGGATTAACGACAGAAAAATGCATTTAATTTATTAATTGAAACTTTAGCTTATTTCGGTGCTTTTGAGAAAATACCAGAATATGATTTATTTAATACACAAATGCAGTGTTAATTCAATTTAGAAAAACTGTTTCTTCTCAAAGATGGAAAAAAGAAGAATGAATAAAAACCAAAATAATGCTGTGTGATGGAATTTACATTTTAATTAATATTTTCTTCTAAACGAAAAACATCGAAAAATCTTCATTAAAGGTATTAAGATGTATTAATCTGAACCTTTGCGTGCACCAGAGCCAAAGTTGGGTGAATATTAATTATGTTTATGCCAATATGAGGCCAAAGACCGCCATTTGAATATTAAGAAGAGATTTGCATATTCTTGGTCTTAACTAAAAGGTAAATAACTCATTCAAGCATGCACTATAAAGAAAAAACAGAAGAAAATGCTTCAAAAAACACGATGAGGTCTTAAGGATAGCTTTAAGAGACTAGGCCTAATTACAAATTTAGAAAAAGATTGGGCAAAGACCCTGCATGCAAGAAGAACTTTCCATTAGATTTTCATGTAATCCAAATTGCTTTACATGATTGAATAAGTTATCTTGTTTTTCTACTGAATAATGCAATAAACCAAATACGAATCTAGAAATACTTTATTTAGCAGATACTTAAAAAGAAGGCAAAATATTTACATTTAGACTACCTGATTTTAGAAAAAGACATCATAGGGAAAATGAAAAACATCACTTTAAACACAAATTTTTAAATTAATTCTAGAAAAAAAAAATATTTGATGTTTTTTTTAATGATTATAGACAAGCAAAAGTTAGATGGCCATTCAAAATAAAAACAATTTATGGATTTATATTACTCATTTACGAAACATAAAAAAATTAACTTTTATTTGGGAATTATGATACATTAAGAAAATAAACGCTGAAAAAAATGGAATAAAACTTACATTTTTGAATTATTTCTATCGTATCATGGCCGAAAAACAAATTTTCTTCTTTCTTGGCAATAAAAAGCTCATTAATATTAATTAACTTTTGCTGTCAGACGCAGAGCAGAAAAAAAGCTATTTCTAGTTTTCCGTAATTTTTTTTCATCTAGGCATTCTAAATTTCATAATCTGTTTATCTTGAGAAAAAGTAGTGGTTCTCTGAGTTTAATAAAACAAAGCTGTTTATTTAATTAAGTAAGTTCACGAATAAATTCTTGGAGCATTAATGAAAGGCCCATTTTCAGATTACTAAGTTTGAAAAATCATACAATTTAATTATAAAAGTAAAGATTAAGACATTAGATAAAAAAAAATTATAACAGAAATTTCATTTTTAAAAGTTGAATAGAAATACATCAACGTGATTCCGTTTAGACCCAAATTAATTTTTTTGAAGGTGTGAATTATGCCATTGAATACTTAATAATTTAATGGGAATTATTAAGTGAGCGTGTTGTCATCGAATTGTTTATGCTATTTGTTTTAAAATATTACTAGGAGAAAATGATGGCAAATACTCATTTTAAAATATCCATTATGAATAAGTTCTTTTTGCAGAATTAAATAAATGATACTCTACTCCTATTTAAAATAGGATTTTTTTTCCCGAATAACATTCGTTTGCTTCTTTGTTGAGTAAAAAAAAAATATAATTGAAATGCAAAATATCTTATTACTTAATTGAAATTTGCTTGATTAACTATGCTAAAATAAAAGATACAAGATAAAAAATGGATAATTACTTAATAATAAAAACACAGCGTAGTTGAAAAGAATGTAGTCTTATTCAGTTTCATAGTAAATATATTCATTTTTAAGTAGTGCTATTACTTTTTTTTAAATAATCATCGCATGTGTAATTAGACTTTAAGAAAAACTTATTAAATTAGTTGATAGACACTAATCACGCATTTTAATTTTAGGAAACTGCCTTAAATCATTTCATTCGTAAAACAATTAGTTTTTTGCGATTTAATATCTTCATTATCTATTAATGTAACGAGATGATGTATTTTATAATTAAAATCATCTTTTGTCATTTGATTTCTTACAAGTCGTTGCTATTTTTAAAACTCCCGTAATTTGAAACATTTCAAATAAATTTATGAAGCGAAGATTAAATTATAATTGCTACTGAATTATAATTTCTCTCAATATTATGTTATTAAGTATATGGTCTTTACTTTAAAACACGTTAAATATTGTTTTTTTATATTTTTATCCTGAAATTGATATATCCTGCAACTTCATTTTAATGTTAAGTTATCTCTACAAATAAGATCATATCGCATAGTGCGAATATGAGCAAACGAATTAATATTTAACATGTATATTCTATTGGTTTAACATTGAAATTTTGAAATGATGTTAATTGTTGTTAATCGGAGAAACTACTTATTTCATTGTTGGCCTATAGTGAACTTATTTTTTATTCGTTTTATAATTCTATTTCTTTTTTTGAATAATGTCTCTTTACAAGTATAGGATCCAAAATGGGTAAAAAGATGACATATCCGGCTTGTTTTTCTTTTTGCTTTTCTTTCTCGATTCTGATTTTTATATTGTTTTCGAATTTTATCGCTTGAAAATAATTCTAAATTATTTAATGTATCTGGATATTAATCGGTAATAAAATAAACGTTTCATTTTCCATCAGACATTTCTCCCTTATTTTTATAAAATCAGGACAGTTTGACACGTGCAAAACCACAGTGCTATCTGAAAACAAATAATAGTACAACAGAGGTTGTCGGTAAGTAGTGCAAATGACCGTGCTGTCATATTCTCAACTCTCTCCCCCCTGCACAATTACATCACTTCCTATGAAAATATCCTGAAGTTACTTTCTTTTTGTACAGCCATTAAGTTAATGGACTACGGTGGCAGATCTTGGTCTAAGATTTGCCTTAGGTCCTGGATATATTTCTAGAAGCTCTAATGCATTCATGTACCTGTTATTTTTTGGTTGGGGGGCGAGGCGAATTCTGTTGAAGATTTTTTTTTCTATAATATTTTGACAAAATAACATGATTTAGTTTTTTACTCCCACATTTTCCTATAGCTTTGTTCCGGAATGGTCATGTTTCTAATTACATCGGCATGTAATTGATGTTGATCTTAAAGTTAAAATACATTCAGCCGGATTTGAGAAGATCGAGATTTATATTCTCATATACATTTTTAAAAAATATATTGCAATGTCAAAATTTCGATATTTATTTTCGGTTAATTTAAATGATTTAGATTTTGAATTCAAGAAAGATTTATGAAATCTTTCAACGATTATACTGCCTGTATTTTTTTTTGTTTCCATATTTGAATACAAGAATTCAGAACTGCAGTGAAGGAGCAAAATTAAATTTTCGTATGTAGTTTATTTATCAAAATGGTAGGCATATGTCTGATTTGAACCGAATTGATCATAATAAATATGTGCGAACTTCATACCGAATTTTCTTTATATCTTCAGAATATTAGAAAATTAACGTGAGATATGAGAAAACAATTGCTGATTATTTTACAATCATTTTTAAACTTTACTTCAAATCTATATATAAATACATCGATATTTTAAATACTTAAAAATTAAAGAATGAAAAATGTGCAGTATTTCTCATTTAAAATTTTTAATTTTAATATTTTGGTTTAGTGCCTTGTATTGTAAAATGCAATTTACTGTTGTTTGCTTTAGCATCTTGACTGCCGTAAGGATCACCGGTTAACGGCGGGTTTTGTTAATACTATTAATACATTACATTGTAAGAAATTCCACTCTGTAGTCCATTTATTAAATACAATTTAATACAAACTTAAAATAGGAGACTGCCTTTTTAACTTTCATTGGAAGAGGGGTTTTGATAGTATTATTATCTTATAAAAGTATCCCCGAAATTCCGCACATTGCAAATTTTAAACAGAAAATTTTATGATCAGCATTGACAATTATTTGTAGATAAATAATATTAGTCATCAGAAGATTTTTTGTGTTATCTTTTGTATAGCTGCAAAATTTCCATCTTCAAATTTAAAAACAAAAGAATTAATTCAAATTTTAATCAATTTTATAGCAGCTCTCATTTTCACAGATCATTCGTCCCGGCATAAAAAACAAATTGTTTCTTTTTCCATTCTCCCTACACAGCTGAATCGCTGCCATTTACTCAAAGGTAGGCATAGATGTGGGGAGATAGAATTCGTTACACATTCAAACATTGAGTTTCAAATCTTAAAATAAAACTTTAGTAAATATTGCTAAGAATATTCCCGCTATAGAGATTTCTTTTTTTTTTATTTCTATTTTTTCCAGAAAAAAATCTAACCATATTTTTTTATCTATTGGTCCGCCTATGGGTTCGTGCCAAAAACTTCAGCTAGCAAATATGCGTCGAAGTTTTGACCGAATTCGTCAAAAAGCAAATTGTCAAAATATTATCGGAGCAATAACTGAAAAATGCAATGAACTGGAAGTACTAAATAAATCTGATACACTCTTTTAGTAGAGAAATTATAGACATGCATCAAATGTTCTATGAAATCTATCGGGGAATAAGCAATTGGTTACGTGCCTGTCATTATGATTATGAGCACGATAAGTCAAGGCCTTAACAATTTAAATGAATTAAATCTAGTGTAAATATTATAAAAAAGTATCAAATTTTGGAACAAATCTGTAAAAGCAGAGAGGTATATATCTAGGATAGTACCTGAATATATTTCTGGGAGAGGTATTTTCTTTCCATAACCATAATTGTTAGATTGTTACTATACTTTGACTGTGCATGCAAAATGTTCAATAAAAGTATACAATCAAAAAATATTCCCTATTTTTTGGCGTTTCGAAACGGATCAGATATAATGTCTGACATAGAATTACGTATTAACTTATATATTTTTGATAGGTATGCGTGATATAATTTCATAATTTTTAATCTATAAAAATAAACACATCCACACACTGTGGATAATGTAAAAGCAATTATCTTTTTTAATAATACAGGAAGATGTGTTCGCATGTAAATATTGATTGTCTACAAGATCTATCAAATCAAACAAAGACGAAACGAATTTACGAAACTAGGACCAAATTTTATTGAAATATACTCTGATGAATGAGAATTTACAACTTGAAGCAATTTTTTTTAATTAAATAGACATTTGGTGTTTTCCCAGTGTTAATTCCCCAAATTATAATGAAACACAACTATTTTTACCGTATATTAAAATTTTAAATAGCAATTAAAATTAATTGTTGTACAATTTCTTTCTTGAATTTTGCATTTGTTTTAAAAATAATGTTTTGTATAATCTTCATCAGTAAGTTTCATTGTTCCAATAAAATTTGAAAAATTTTTTATTGTATCTTTAAATGCTTAATCTTTTGATTTTCCCCCCATTTTTTTAAACAAAGGAAATAAGATTCTACTAATTATCTGCACAGTTTATCTAAGGAATCAATTAGTGAAAATACGTTTATGCAATATACAATGTAGAATTCTAATTAAATTACTATGATACTCAAGAATTTAATTACTATATGACGTCATGAGACAAAACAAGAAAAGGCAAAAAGATCTTAACGTAACAGGGATTTAATATGTGTACCAATTTGATACTTTAAAATATTTTGTTGAAAAATATCATAGTAGGACATTTAATCGAAATTAAAGACACCCATATCCCAGACGAACTTACTAGTTATAAAGCTTTAATATAAAAATTTAAGAATGGCCTTTAAATAGTAAATACTAATTAAATTGAAATCAAACAAAACAATTTGTCAAAATATACAATTTAAAAGCAAACTTGATTTTAAACATCTAATTAAAATGTTTCTTTTCTCTTCTCTATTCAATTTACATTCCTACTCTAATATCGAATTTAGAAGCAACTTTGATTTTAAACATCGAACCAAAAATTGATTTATTTTTAATTCCTGTCATACATCTGGTCAGAATTAAAAATGCAAGTGAGGAATTTTATCTTCCTTGCTTAAATATAGAAAGTTCACTGAACAAAATAGTCTTTAAAAAGATTTAGGGATTACACTGAGTGGAAATTGGAACTAGCAAAAGAGCGTAATATAATCAATCACAGTTTTAGTTCTCCTGCCATCAGCAACACCTGGTTTAGACATTAGATTATCTCAGATTTTAAAACTGAGTTCTCCGAGGTTCAACTTCTTGTTTCTTCTTAACATTAATTAACACGTTGATTATTAGAAGTTGATGTCAAAGGTTAATGAGATTAATTAAAATGTTTTGAACACAGTTTAGCAAAACAAAAGGAAAAATATTTCTCAACAGACATCAGCTTTAATCAGCGTTTACCTTCGATATAAAAGCAGTTGAGTGCATGTAAATTGATTTTGCTATAGATTTTTAAATGCGATAATGTGATTTTCTTCATTTTCTTGAAAAATTAGCAAATATTTTCATTTACTTCTCTCTATAGATTCCCTTATATTAATAAAGTTTCGATGAAAAAACCATTTACCCCTTTTGATAATTTCTAATAATAATAAGGTAAACTCTAATTGAAATTAAATATTCATCATGCAGTTCCAGATATTTATATTGAATAATATGGAACTAGGAAATATTTTTATTGTAATTGATTGTATGTGATTTTTTTTGTCAATGAATATAGACTTAATCTAAATGAAAGCTTAAAGAGTAAAAAGATTTTTAATAGCAACTAACATACAAATAATTACTTTTTAATTGTTTTATATAAATAATATTTAGATTACATAAAACGTTGTAAAATATTGAAAATTTGTTTATTATTGTAAAAGAAACAAATATATATTTGAATTGCATATAACCAATCCTCTCTAATTATTTACCATTTCAAAACATTACTATTTATTGATCGCATGATTTAGTAACAGAACGACCTTTTTTGGAAGCAATTAAAATTCATTTTCGAATTTTGAGTCTTCAATAAATTATTAAAGGTTATGAAAGTTGGCTAATAGTTACAAATGTGTTTTTTTGTAGATTTTATTCCTAATGTAAAGGTAGTTCAAAGCAATTAATTTGTAGTCAGTCTGCCAATATAGATAACTAATTTTCGTAACAGTTCATTCTTCAAAACTTTTGAACAATTTGAATGAATGATGGAATTTTCACAATCTTGTAAAAATAATGATTCCTTTTTTTGTTGCTTGTATAATTCACTTTATTATAATTCTTTTATGATAAAATACTTTCTAGAAATAATTTAGGTACAAATATTAAATACTTTGCATTTTTCCCAATCTTAAACATTGAGTTTTTAAACTTTAATTTTCTACAAATTTGCTGATAGGTGATCTGCCTTCGATGTAAAGTGTTTAAAAATGTCTTTCTGAAAGAAAAAAAGATAATAATAAAAAACTGGACTTCAAACTAATTGCAATGTCTTTCGGCTTTTTCAAATTTATCACGACATAAACTTTAATGGAAGCATCAACAACCGTCTTTCAGACATAATTTTTTTAAAGACTCCCACTAGCAAATTGTAAAAGATTCCCTCAAAAATAACGGTGACACTAGACAAATGAAATTGCGAAGGATATTGGATTCGATGTTTCTTTTTCCAGCTATCATACATTTCGTTTGTTCCGCCACCAGACAGCGTCTCTGCAAAGGAGCGAAACCACTAACGCTTAAATAAAGCGCAGGAAAAGAAAGAGGCCATGAGCTGGGACCGAACAACACTTAAGATTTAAATTGCTCCGAAAACAGCGCATATAAAAAAAAGCCTTTTTTCCCCCAAAAGAAACCGTTTCATGATTTTTTACAGCCAGTAAGATTTAAGAAGGAAACTCAATAGTATTATCCCCTTGTGAAAGCAGAGGTAAAAGAAGGATAGAGAGACTGCGACACCCCCCTGCTATACATTCGTCCCAGAGTGCTCATCCAGCCAGTGTGGTAGAATAAGATGAAGTAAAATATATACCACTGTAACTTGAATATAAACTGTGGGTTTTATCTTTAAGGAACGTTTCTTTGAGAAATGATGGTTTCTATTTTGTTTTATGTCTAGGCTCTGTACTGGGGGAATGGGTATAAATATTGGGACTTAAATGTGTTTTCGGAAAATATATAGAAAGGCTTGGATAGATTCTCAACAGATGGGAATGTTTTCGATAAACTATTTAGGAAATTCCAGTTTTCGAAATGTCATTTTCTCCGCAGTATTTTCGAGTCTCTAAATTGAAAAACGTAATCTTAATGTAAAATATATCGATTTGTTTAAATTATATAGAAAAGATCTTTTTTTCTAAAATAAAGAAGTACGACTATTTTAAAAATTTAAAACTAATATTAATCAATGTCATTTCATAAAGATAGTACTTTTTTTAAAGATTGTTATCCGAAAAGAATTATTCGAAATAAAACTCTGTAATAAATCCATTATTCTCTTGAATAAAACTTCTAAGAAATTATTACTGTCCTGTAATGGAATAACAATATCCTGTTAATTAGGTTTTGGGATTACCTTAGGCCACACAAATAAAAATGAAATCAAGCTACCAAATAATCGAATTTTGTACTTTAAATTTCATGAATCGGAAGATAACCAAAATTGCATCTAATTTGTAGAGCATTTACTACACACACACAGACACACACAGAGAGACAGAGACAAAGTGTTTCGGATTAAACTAATTGATTCTGTTAAAAAGATCCATCCAATATTGGCGAAATCAAAAATCTGAACTGTCAAATAAAATTTTGAAATCTTCGAAACTCTCTTGTTTTACATTAATGTCCATAAATTAAGGATAATTGAGAGTCTCTCGGAAAAAGAACTCTAAAATACGTATATCACCCGTAAATGATCACACACATCTTCAAAAATCGTATGCAAATTGCAGGAAGCTAATAGATGACACCGATAGAGCGTCACAATGACGAGTGTGTAAGCGAGTGATGTAAAAGTAATAGAGGCAAAGAAGTAAAATTGTTCGCAAGCGCTTTATAACCCTTTCAGTGCAATAACCGCATAGTTATGACACAAAGGACTCATTTGGATGATTTTTTACGTGATAGAATTATCGACCGTCTGGAATATGGGCGTACTTAGCTGAGAGTATCCGAGGAACTTGGAATCACCCAGAGTGTCATCTCCAGGCTTTAACGATTCCAAGATGATGGCAATGTGAGTAGACGTTACACCACAGGTCGCCCCCGAGTTACAACGCCGAATGAGGACCGGTATATGGTAGTTACTGCCAAAAGAAACAGATGGAGCACAGCATCAGACCTGTCCCGTTAGCTCTCTTCAGCCACTGTTACGACAGTTTCAAGGCAGACCGGGTACATACGTTTAGGGCAAATTAGTTAATATGCTAGTAGGCCTGACAGATGTGTTCCACTAACTACAACTCACTGTCGTCTGCGGTTAGCCTGGAGTAGAGAGCATGCATTGAGGACACGGCAACGGTAGGCTTGTGTGATATTTTTCGACGAGTCTAGGTTTAGCTTGCAGTCTGATTCTCGCCGGATATTCATATGGAGAGCGTCAGGCACCTGTGACCACCAAGAGAACATCATTGAACGACATCGTTTCGGTGGTGCAAATTGTTCGTTTGGGGAGTAATTATTCTGGGTTCCAGAACTGGCCTGCATATTCAAATTGGAACCATGATAGGCCAAATCTGTCCGGACATCATTCTGGAACAACATGTACATTTGTTTCGGGCGCAGATTTCATGTTTATGGATGACAACACCCGTCCTCACCGAGAAAACATCGTAAACGAATGCGTTCTATCGGAGGATATTACCCGTATGGACTCGCCTGCATTCTCGACGGACTTGAATCCAATAGAGAATGTGTGGGATATGCTTGGCAGATGAGATGCAGCCCGTCAACCACCTCCTACATGTCTACCGGAACTTCGGAGATCATTGCTTGATGTGTGGTGTAATATTCCCCAAGATCAGATCGATAATTTCATAATCCATGTCTAGGCATTGTACGGACTGTAATGCATTGTCCGGGAGACATACTATGTATTAACCATCATACCAACCATGTAATATTGGTTCTTGTAAATAGTTTTTTTTTTTTTTTTTTTTTTTGTAATTTGCTCCAGTGAGCCAAAAATCTCAATTTTTATTAATGATATCAAACATATAGCATCTTTTTTGATTTTTTACCTTTTTTTTAATAAATAGGGTTTACAAATAAGTCGCATTTATTTTGCTTCTGACTCTTTCTTTTCCTGAACTTGCATTATCCTTAATTTGTGAACATGAGTGTATATTAAATTATTTTTATGATAAACGTTTTAATCATTATTAATAGATCAATGGAAAATTTAGATATAAACTTTGCTGTAAAATATTTAAAAAAAACATTCATGGTTTTGGAAGTAATAATTAGGCTTGAATAGAATATGCAGATATTTATTCAATTAAATATTACTGGTCAAGAGAAAAATTGTGACTCAGTTGTTCTAACGACTTCATAGAATCAGTTTCAGAAAGCGTTATAAAGTAAAACAAAAATGATACTGGCATTGCTTTTCAAAACGAAATTTTTCATTTTTGTATGTAATTTGGAGCAGAATTCAGAGTATCTTAAGAAAATAAGCATAGACCATAAAAACTTCGAATGGCACTGCCATGTTTATGATGAAAAGCATCCTTTATTTACTTAAGGTCAAAAGCTCTCAACGATGCATAAGAATTGCACCTTTACGAAGAAATGTTTACATTTTTTAAAAACTAACACATTTCTTGTGTAAGCCGACTACCAAGCCATCATTGAAAGAACTAACATACTTTACGGAGACATAAGTATTAGTTTTAACAAAATTTACTAATTATCACATTTGTCAAAAAAGAAGATGCTTTAAAAGCTGTAAAAATGAAGCATCTCAAAACAAGCTTCAGTTTGAATGCTGTTGTAATACATAAAAATAGCTTGTTTTCTTTATTTTTAGAAGTAACACATTCTAATACAAAAAAAATGTATTCGTTTACTTTAACTATTACTATTAATGAAACATATTTTGTCTAAGCGGAGGCTTAAATTTCGAATAATAATTTAAACATTTATGATATGTATGATATACAATTAGAATTTATCCAAGCCATCGAGGCTCATCCAGAGGTTTTTTAAAATATGAATCTAACTGTGCAGATAAAATTACATTTTAATATTAACCCATTTGAGCTGAAAGAGTTTAAGTACTTTATTACTTCCTATATCTAAAATCCTTTATTGATTCTAGGTTGCAAAAGCTTTCCAGTTTTAAATTCAAAGAAATTCTTTGTATTTTCTTTTTGAATAGTTTCTAAATGATTTGCAATGCGTTAATATGAATACTAAGAAAATGTATGATGTATTTTGACTGTGCCATTTTCTATTGTTTCTAAAATTATTCTAAGATAATTTACTTGTATTATATAGTTTCTTAAATGTGTTATTTTATAAGAGTATTTTAGTTTATAACTATTATATTTCTGGGGTATTATTGAATGAAATGGAATAAAAGAGATGGAAACAACTGAATTTAATGCAATTAGTTTTAGAAAAAGACTGCTACTAAGAAAGAAAGCAACATTTATTTTTTTATTAGGAAAAAATGCATTTCCTTCTTACATACCATACGTATAGATCATTTTTATCTTCTATAGCCAAAAAGTAGCCATTGTTATTATTTATTAATATGTAATCACATGTCGTTCTCAGAAACGATAACCATTATGCATATATCGAATTTCGTATAACTTGGACTACTCTTGACAAAGAAACCTATTAAGCCACATTTTTTTTTTTTAAATCTTTGGCTTAAGCACTAGCACAAAGCATCTTGGGTACTGCAGTTTCTTTTTTGGTTTGTAATAAAAAAAATGTAACAAAACGTTATCTACCAAGGGACATTTTTCTTCAAAATGAAGAAAAAAAATTAAGTCTTAGGAAACAAAAAATGGTGGAGGGAACACAGTTTCCTTTCCACATTCTTGCTCCAGAATTAAAAAGATATCAAGGGACTCCTGTGATGTACAACTTTATAGATATGTATACGCTAGAGAGAATAAAAGAAAGCACTGGCTGTTGTGTGACAAGAACAGATGATACACGTCAGGCGTAGGATACACAAGGGATACGGTACATTGGATTCGCAAGAGAACACCATTTGCTATTAATGGTGGAGCGTAGAAATGGATACGTTTTATCCCAGTGTAAAAACTCAGGGCTTTTCTCTTGTGTCATACCAAAAGCTACTGTCACTACTTTTGCTGGATTCTGTCTCGCAGATTTCTTACAGAATGCAATATTTTATTTTTCTTAGTCATATCTCTCTTTTGTAAACGGAAGAGGTGATTAGAATTTGAAAGAATTCTGTCTTGAATCGTGTTTCTAAGCAGGTGGTGTTTTTTTGACTAAACTGAAACTGCTGTTTGTTTATATAAGTCGCACGAAAGATTAAAAACTCTTCCACAGTTTTATAAACATCAGAAATTTAAAATCAAATATTTTTTTCCCAGAAGAAAATTTAAAAATACATTTGTGTCTGAATTTGTGGATATTACGAGATATACAAAGCTAAAATTGAAACGCATGCAATGGTATATTTATCAATATTTTTTTAATCTATAAGTTCAATTATTGATTTAGTTCTTTGTACAGATATGTAATGGCATCAGTTATGTCATTTTATTTAAATGGTATTTTATTTCGATAGAGACACTTTTAAGAAATTGTTATGAATTTAAATTATGAGTTGTCTTTTTGTTTATAATCTACTAATAATAAGGAAGAATATGTATATGTTTGTCTATGTTTATACCGATGCTCTATAAGCCAGATTGTTTGACATAGATTAACAAATATGTTATATATATACTTTGGATATTGGAAATATGCATATATGTGCGATTATTTTTGAAGTTTTAATTAGAATGTTAATTAAAAACTGAGTAAAATTTTGTAGTTTCACAGTGATAATTCTCAAAATTATTCTTAGACGAAATTAATTTTT